>NC_136060.1:419272865-419842865 GCF_964261635.1 Lissotriton helveticus | reverse complement strand
TTTTTTTAATGAATCTATTTTATTAGCATTTGTAGAAACAAAACATATAAAGACAGCCATGAAATGCACGATACATCGAAGTCCATCATCAGCAGACAGCAGGAGGCCTGATCCGAATATAAGGCCCTTAAACAAATTGTCTCATATGAGGAAGGAGAGTAACAATATAAGAGGAAAGCAAACATAAACCTCAAAACAGCAAGTTTAACCATTTGCTCCACACCTTCTCATACTTCTCAGGGCAACCTCGGGCCTCAAAGAGGGGCTCCTCTTGGGCCGTACACCAATCCACCCCTCGGTGCCATTTAGGTACAGTGGGAGGTTTGGCTTGTGACCAGACCGCAACGATATCTTGCTTGGCCACTGCCATCTCCAGAAAACGCTTGTTAGCTCGAGAGCCGTACAAGCCGTCAAATACACCTAGGAGGAAGCGTAAGGGATCATGGGGACCTGCCACCCCAAAGTATGTGTGAGTTCAGGCTCTATACCTGCCCAGAAGGAAGCGAGACCAGGCCATGGCCAGACCATGTGGTAAAAATTGGCTGGGTCTTGGCCACAAAGGATGCAGTCCGGTGAGGGGCGCAGACCCGTCCTGAGTAGGCGCACCGGGGTGAGACATGCCATATGGAGTTAGTAAAGTTGAATAAGGCGTAGTTTAGAGGAGGTTGTTAGAGTTTTAGGAGCCATTAAGGCGTCTCGCCAGTCTGCCCCTTAAAGGGGACCCAACCATCCCTCCCAGCGGGCTCGCAGCACATCAAAGCTGGTAGGGCCAGTGTTCACTAGGGAACGATAGATCCGTGACACCCCCCCTCTACATAGGTTGCCCATCATGACCTGGGCTTCCAGCGGATTATGTTCGGGGAGTGAGGTATCTGGTGTAACATGTGTATTAAGGGCGAGACGGAGTTGGAGAAGGAGTGTAATCCCGATCCGGTCCCATTGTGGAAACCCTCGGAGAGCCGATGCCTTATGTAGCCATGTGCCGTGCCACAGAGGTGTGTGTTGAGTGAGTTTCTTGTCCCATTGTGTGTAGCGCTGGGCAGAGCACTGTAGTGTAGTTCCTATATTCCCAATAGGCTCTGCGCATTGGAATAATATATCCTATAGATTTAAGTAGGACTTAGGTCTACTAGGTCTCTATCGAATATATTAGACTTAATTGTGAGTGCCAGCTAGCTCAGAGGTCACTAGAAACTTTCTCGAATGAACAAGAAGGGATTAGTTTCTGAGAGCAGCATAAACATGACAACTTTGTTTCCCCATGATAAAACTGATCTTCAGAGTCGTGGAAACAATAGATAGATATTTTACTCAGTCAATCGTGCATGCTTCGTTTCATCAGTGGTGCAGAGAAATGGAGAGACGGGCGTTTTCAATAAAAGTATTTATTGAACAGTCTTCTTTCTCATCAGAAGAAATGAACTGCTACAATCGTAATACTGGCTGTAAAGTATAATGCGTACAGCAAAAAGAGTATTATGAAATAATACTGTAAAAACATGGTATGGTTTCTAAACCATAAAATACATACATAAATAACAAAGACTAAAACGTACTCAACTGGTGCTTTTAAAATACGCCTACCCCAATGTACCTAACCTAAGTCTAGTACGAGGGAAGAAGTAAGTGTGGTGTAGCATAGGTTTAGTTTCTTTGCCAAGAATCTATCCTAGATAGAAACACTGGAGCTGGATTCTCCGCGAGAGAAATGCAGCCTTTCTGTCAGTCCGTCAGCGGGAGGGTTGGCTTCCTTCGGCACTTGCTGTAGCGAGAAGCGTCGGGCAAGTAGATAGTCGAACTGCTCCAAACTACTGTGTGTTTGCTAGGGCAAGTGTAGGCATATTTATACCTTGAAGGTGCCTGGACTGACTTATGGTCGGGCATAATAACGTCACCAAAGAATGGTAGTTCTTTGAAAACGCCATGATTTTTAGGACAAATCAATATTCAAGAAAGTGGATGTCCCTGACTGCTGAAGCCGATTTTTCCAAGAAATCGTTGTGGCTTTTTGGAACTAGTGGAAGTAGCCATGCCTGTATTTGGACTGGATGGGTTATGTCTAAATACGGTTATGGTTTCTATGCCTATATAAGGGTAATGTGAATTAAACCTATATAAGGGCATAAATCGGGAAAATTACACTAGGGTCCTAAAACGCTATACAACAGCGCCAGGCCGTTAGGACCGCTCTGGTGATGGGCGGGGTATTCTGCGGAATAAGGCTCCCGTACAGGTAAGCCTGAAGCCGAGGGAAGTCCATAGTTCTGAGCTCGGTCTCGTAGGCCAGTGTAACGGGGCAGCCCTGCCGACTCGACCCGTTACTGTGGAGGACTCACACGTCTGTTGCCTCTCCCTCCTGTGCCGCGCGAACCCGCGCACGCTACAGCCAGTCAAACCAGCCCCCAGCGAACAATAAGCCGGGTGGCCAGGTAGTATAGGTGGAGGTTGGTCATCACCATATCTCCATCAAAGGGAGGTATCCAACAGCGGGCCAGGGCCATAAGTGGTCTTCCACTCCCCCATAGAAACTTGGTAATTACCCCTTCAAACTCACAAAACCAGCTACCCGGAAGATAAAAAGTGATGTTTCGCAGAATGTATAAAAAGCGAGGAAAGATCATAATTTTTAAAAGTGCCCCTCTTCCAAGGGAGTTAAGCGGGAGGGACTACCAACACTTGAGATCGGATTGGGCTTTCGTAAACAGGGGTGTGAGGTTAAGAGCACACTCCAGGTCAGGCAGCTAGGTAATCCAGATCCCCAGATATTTAAATGATTGTCTCCGCAGGGGAATAGTAGACTGCCAATCAAAGCAGGCTCATGAGGGGTGGAAGGGGACCAGAGTGGACTTCGTTGAGTTGAGTCGTAGACCAGAGACATCCTCAAAAGTCTAGAGCACTTCCAGACAGCATGGGCCGGAGCTCTCTGGGTCAGCCAAGAAAAGCAGAATGTCATCCACATATAGGGCAATTTTTTCAATCTGATGGGGGTCCCAGGACCTCCCTCTGATCCGGGAATCGCTGCGTATGAGGCATGCCACCGGCTCCATCGCCAGTGCGAATAAAAGTGGTGAAAGAGGGCACCCCTGATTGGTGCCTCTTAGGATGGAGAACACTTCTGAGAAGGCGCCGTTGGTCAGGACCCTTGCCTGAGGACTTGAGTACAGAACTCTGATGAAAAGCCGAAAGTGGGGTCCGAAGCCCATCGTGGCCAGAACGTCCTCCAAGTAGGACCAGTCAACGGTGTGGAAGGCCTTCTCGAAATCAATTAGCAGCAGGGCCAAATAGGGGGTGAGCAGGTGGTGATTTGCAAGGTGTAGTAATAACTCACTACTCCAATTGAGGTTTCAAAGCAAGTACTTTTATTCAGTCTTGTTCAAACAGGTGCTCCCGGCTTGGCGGCATAATCTCTTCTCTTAACATTCTAATCCGCGCTCCCGGAGGTAGCGCGGACCATACCAAGTGGGCAGCAAGAAGAGGGGGGAAAACGGGGAATGGGAAATGAGTAAGGTTACAACACAAGGGCAAGATGGAGGCATTGTATACAGTGCCGAGTGCCGCGGGCGGGTGTAAAGCCACATTGATCTGGGTGGATCAGTTCATGTAGCAAGGGGCGAAGACGTTGAGCCAGGGCTGTAGCAAAGATTTTGATTTCTTTGTTAATAAGAGAGATCGGGCGGTAGTCCGCGCAAGAGAGAGAGGGTGGCTGAGTTTTCGGAATGGCCACGATGGTGGCTACGTCAGTCTCTGGAGGGAAAGATCCCATCTTTACCACGTGTTGAAAGAGATCGATTAGGTGAGGTACCAACAAGTCTCGATATGTCGCATAGTATTCCTATGGAAAGCCGTCAGGCCCTGGCGTCTTCCCAGAATACATTAGGGAGATAGCACCTGGGATCTCCTCCGGAGTAAACGGAAGGTCAAGTTCCGCTGAGTCGGTCCGGGTAAGGCAGGGGAGTCGTACCTCCGCTTGTTCTAATAGGCCGGCCAGAGAGGCCTCAGTGGGGCGGGCTGAGTAGAGCTGAGCATTGTATCTCGCGAAAGCCTGAGCAATAGCTGACTAGGTACAGTGGTGGGTACCAGCATCATCTCGGATTTCAGGGATAATTCATTTTAGCTCTGGGGTAGGAGACCAGGTTATTAAACAATTTACCATTTTTGTCACCCCATCCGTAGACACGGGCCACAGATTTGCGCCGTAGCGTCCTAGCCGAGTCCAGGGAGATCTGGCGGATCTCTTTGCGGAGCAGCACAAGTTGTCTATCCGAGTGGGCGTCCTCCGTATCACCAGAGGTCGCCTCCAGCCGCGCAGCGTGCGCCTCAAGCTGATTCAAGCGAGCAGTTTGTTCCGCCCATTTCGAGTGAACCAGACCTCTTGCCACCCCACACATGGTGGCCTTACCGGCTTCCCACAGTGTGCCCCACCCCCGGTAGTAGTACCCACGCAGAGAGAAATAGCGGAGTGGTCTGATATTCCGGGCGGGAGAATGGAAACACCGGAGACCAATTGGCAGTCGGTGGTGGGGAGGAGAAGCAGATCAATACAGAAGTTCGTATGGAGAGCCGCTGAAGTGTGAATGTATTGTTTCCCACGGAGTGCCAAATCCTCCAAGTTTCTAAGAGCCCAAGGGCAGATGACCAGTCCGCTAGTCGTTTCGAACAGGTGAGGCGTGATAAGGAGGGTTCTCCCGTGGCGTTGATAGTTGGTTGCATTACCGGTTGAAGTCGTTCCCCCCCCCCCCCGCCCCCTGATTATGGTGTGGCCGTGGGGCAGGGTGGAGATCACCTGTGTAAGGTGATGGAGGGTAGAGGGGAGCGTGTCTGGGGGAATATACACAGAATGGCATACTTGAGGGAAAGGTCTTCAACTTCCTGAGAAGGCCATGTAGCGACCCTGTGTGTCGGTCAACATGTGTAGTGGGGTGAAGGGGAGCCCCCGCCGAATCAGTATAGCCACCCCCGGGGAGCCCCGAGTGAAACCTGAGTGCCAGACCCGTCGAACCCATACCGGGCAAGGATAGAGCATTGGGTTCCCAGGAGGTGTGTCTCATGAAGGAGGAGCACGTCAGGAGACTGGCACTGGGCGCTCCTAAGGACGGCAGTGCATTTGATGCGGTCCAACAGCCCATTGACGTTCCACGACTGGATGCGGAGGGACATCTGAGAAGCAGTTGGCTCGGGGAGAGAAGAGCTGGGGGAGGCCTAGGCCTCGGGCAAGATGACGCATCTCAGCCAAGATAGAAGGACGAGGCTGGTGCCTGGTGTTGTACACCCTGTTGGTGAAGATGGCGCGTGTGTGCAATGGACTATCATGAAAAACAAAAAACAACAATACAAACAAAACTGTATACAGTGACTCAAACAGTGTCAAAATGAACAAGAAACGGAACCCTCCCAACACCCCCCACCCTATACTTCCATACCCGAAGCCTCTGTCGCCCAGAACAAGAACAAGAAGCTATCCTAAAACGGTTAGCAGGGCAAGTCGTGGCGATGGTGAAGGACCCCTCCATATAGATGGATAACTCTGTGTCAACAGTTGAATATTACTGCCACAGGCCCCACGAGTTCGGATTCAGCTGCACTTCCATGGGACCCCACAGTCCGAGTCCGGCATTGTTCCGCATTGTCCCCGGAGCGCAGGACTCCGAGACAGGTCCGAGTCAGAGAAAGCCGGGCACAACGTCGAAGCAGAGTCATGCTCACGGTTCAGGTTTAAAATACAAAAACAGTTGATGGACAGAATGCAGAACAATGACATACATTCACCCCAGTACAGAGATCTGGGCCTAAATCCATCGTATTTTTTGCTCGCCATTCCAGTTTGAACCCAGCCATATGCAAATCAGTCTTGATCGTGTGCCTCATGGGAACAGTCCAGCCCGAACTGCCAAGCCAGGTCCTCCCTGGACTGGAAACAAGCATCCTAGGACCGGTTTCGGGGTTTCACCCCTCGTCAGCCAGGATAGCTTGATTCCAGTGGCATGGAGAGCACGGGACCCAGGTCTGGGCATACCCGTCCCACTTGGAAGATCCAGCACTGCACACCTCACCACCGCAGGTCTGACCAGGGATGGGCGGGCGCCTACTCAGACCGCATGGCGTAGAGCGCAGCTGAGGGGACAGTCTCGACAGGCAGGGTGTACGCCGGCGGTGTTGCGCTCTGGGGGGCCGCCAATCCAGCGACAGGGAGTTCGGTACAGGAGACCGGAACCGGGCTGTTGGGTCTGGGCGTCGCCATCTTAAGATGTTAAATGCCGGCGCCTCGGCGTATTCACCCCACAGCAGGAGCACCGATGGCAGAGGATTTTAACGCGGATTATGGAGGGGTCCGGAGCACTATCAAAGTGCGACCTCCATCTTAACGCGTTGGCCACGCCCCATACTATTTTTTAAAAATCTTTTTTTTTTACTAATAGCAAGAAAAGGATGCAAGAGAAATGGCTTAAAGAAATAACTAGCAATGTACAATTCATAAGACTCCATAGGTTTGTGTGGAATATAGGAAAATGATGAAACAATCTATGTACATTTATTTATTGCAAATATATGTGTAGCACAGTCCTAGTCACATGGGCAGTGGATCGCTTCACATATGAAAGAAGTAGTGATCCGTAACTATTAATACCAGTATAGAATTGGAATGAGAATGGTAGGTGAGGCATTATCTATATACGTAGATCTATATACGTGAAAAGATCTTTTAGCACTTTCCAGTAATGTACGTGTGATTTCTTTAGGATGGAGATTCCAGATTCTTGGTGTTTGGTAAGAGAAGATCTGCTTCAAAGGTCATAATTTTTATTAAACTTAACTGGGGAATTGGAGGTGTATAACTTGGGGATAGACAGATGGTACAAAAGTGATGGATGGAATGCTGAACTACCTAATTAATCTCAGCTACTGGTAATTACTTTGGACCACATTCCATTCCATAGTTTTTATCATGTCTGTGCAATTACAGATCTGGCTATTTCAGTTTATCCCTGTGCCCTAGGCTCATGCTGCACTTCACTGATAGGGCAAAAACAGCTGAAACCAGTCTTGAGTTGATTTTATTTCCACTGTGGACATGGCTTGGTGATTCGCATTGTCTTTACCTATTGGAGCGTATTTTTATAAGGTCCCTTGATAGAGTGGCACATTGAAAAAAATGGACTATCTCTAACGGACCATCTCTTTTTAAAGACAATATGGTAATGTAAAGTATTGTAGAGTTTATATATTGCTGTTTAAACCTGGTGAGGCACAAAGTGCTCAGATTGGCACCATGTTCCTGAGAGCCCTTTTCAGGGTGCATGGGTGATATTAAGTTGGTTGCTTTTATGGGAGGTGCTGAGTGAAGTTCAAAGACGTGTTGTAAACATAGTTTGATAAACTGGTGACTGCATGTAGGAAGCTTGCTCTTTATATAGTGGACCAAAACGCGGTACACTGTGTAAACGTCCAGACAACCATTGGTTTACAGAGGCAAAAATGAGAAAACAAAATGTTCTCTTTTGTGTAGCGTGGGCAAGCAGTTTAGGCTTATCAGAGGCTAGTGCTAAGCATTTGTTGTACTCACAGAGACAATAAATGAGACACTTACTCAAGAATAAATATGAGACCAATTTTGAAAAATAAATTGTATATTTATATAAACTTTGATACCAAGAACTACGTTATAAAGTAAGTACTTTTTTAAATATTGAATTTCACAGGTAAGCAAACAGTTCACTTAAATCCGGCCTTACGCAGCAATGCTTCCCTATCGGAAAAAAGGCATACTTTGCATAAGAGTTATTTACGGTCAGTTTTCTATGGGTCTTCTTTGGGACTTGTAGGGCTGTAGGGGGCCAAGGTCCAAAGTATGACCAGCAGTTACTCGTTACCTGCCCTGGGTGCAGAGGTGCTGGTTGGGTTGGTAGATTTGCACACTACGCTGGTGGAAAGAAAGGGGGCCACCTTGAAACAGACAGCCTGCAGAGTTGGACTTGGGGACAAATCCGGGAGCTCCCGGGGCCACATGGGCGGTGCTCGGGTGCAGAGTGGATAGGTCAGCTGGGCTCTGTGCATCTTAGGTTCTTGTGGTTTTTAGTTTTGCTGGATGAGTGTGCAGAAATCAGGGCAGCTGGGCCACTCTGGAAGTGGGTCTCTGCGGTGCTGACGTCCCGTCGACGGCTGCTCGGTCTCTGTGCTGTTAGAGTCCCGACGACTTAAACAGGCCTTGGTTACTGCAAGGGGTCTGGTACCCCAGGTTTTGAGTCCTATGCGGCTCCAATTGGTCCGAATGTCCTCTCGTGAGGGGACAGATCTGACCTCAGGAGCATAGGGCTTCTGCGTCGGACTGGCCGGGGAGTCGTAACTCAGTGAACCTGCCTTGCTTCTTTGGTGCCTGCAGACTGCATGGGAGTAGCTCCTCTACTCCAAGGGAGGTTGCTGGCAATTTACGAAGGTCTGGCCATCAACCAGAGTCCTTGGCAGTTGCTCAGCTGCAGGATAAGTCACTTGGTCACAATTGTTGAGACTGGGGCAGGCACGCAGGCAAGGTTTGGCGCCAAAAGTCCCCAGCAGTGTTCAGTTCTCATTGTCCTGCGGCTCTTCTTCTTGGTCCGTCGAAACTGGGTTCCTGGCATCAGGGATGCCTCCTAAATACTGCATTTAGGGGCAGTAAGGGGAGTGACAGGTAGCAGCCAGTGGGCTACTTGCCTTAATGCGACTACACCCCCAATATGGCCAGTGTGGCTCAATGGTTAGAGCGGCAGACCCTGATGCAGAGTTCTAGCCAGGGGACCAGGGTTCGATTCCTGCCTCGGCGGGGTCTCGGGCTCAAGCTTGCTTAGCCTCCACACCGGCCCCAACAGCGCTAAGGATGCCTGGCTTCACCCTGGGGGTGCCCAGGAGTGGACACTTCACAGGGAAAGCCAGGAGGGGTTCCACAGCGGTATGAGTATCAGCGCCAGGAAGCCGAATGGGCGACACCGCAAGGTGACCGTCTGGTGACAGTGCGCTCTATAAATACCATGACATTTACATTTACATTTACTTCCTGTGGGAAGTGGGCATAACCCTTACCCAATTCCACCATAACCAAGATGGTGGAGTTCTAAGTTTAGTGTTCACATCAGGTAGTCCACTTTAGGGGTGGAACTAGCCTGAAAGGGAACATGCCTCCTGATTAGCTAATTTTCCCATCTGTCCTGGTGCCAAATGAACCTGGAGCATTTTCCCAGTTTGGCAGAAAGCCTAGGTCGTATATCAAAGGCAGCAGAGGCCTTTGAAGCCTCCTACCTTAATATGCTGCTTACTTAGCCATCCTGCTTGGAGAAAGTAATAACACCTCTGGCCGGAGTAGGCATTATTTCTGCCCTCTCGCCTGCAGAGGGTCAGAAACCTGCCTGTGGTGGAAGACTGGTCTACCATTGTCAGCCGGTATACTGATAGTCGATAGGTTTTCAGGTAGCACCTCTAAGGTGCCCTCTGGGTGCATCTATTAATATATTCATCATTGGAATCAGTTTGGGCATATTAATACGAGATGTTTGTTTCCAAACATCTGTAGTTTCAGTGAAGCCATCATGTAGCTGGGGAACTCGTAATTACCAGTGTCTAGCACATGTACTTAAAATGGCTTCCCTGTTCAATTGTAATATCTAAGAATCGACTTAGACATCACAGGGGCACATCTGCTGATGCAGTTATGCCCACACATGTAGTATAGTGCATCCTACCTTAAGATTGTAAGGCCTGCTGTAGGGGTGACTTACCTAGACTGCATGCAGTGTCTGCCGGCATGGCACACAGGAGGTGTGCCATGTTGGGTTTTCACTTTTCTCTGCACCCTGTTACGCAGCCTTCATTGGCAGTTGGGATGAGTGTGCTGAGGGGTCCATTAGGGTTGCACAATACATGCTGCAGCCCTTAGGGACCCTCTTTAGCTTCCTTGCCCCATGTACCAGGGGTATCATTTATTATGTTATGAATTTTTTAATCTGAAGGGCAGGCTAGATGCTGTTTAAAGGTTGAATAACCAGGTCTTTATGGCCTTCCTAAACATCGTTAGGGAGGGAATGCTCTAATATGTGGTGGGAGGCTGTTCCAAAGTTTGGTCGTATTTGTAGATAATACTTCTGCCACCCCACTGCATCTTTTTAAATTTGCGGATGGCTAGGAGGTTAGCTTTAGCCGATTAGCGTTCTCTATTGGGCATTTATTGGTTAAAAGCTGATCTAAGAAAATCAGGCCCAGAATTGTGCATTCCTTTGTGAGCTAAGCATAGGGCTTTAAATTTTGC
Organism: Lissotriton helveticus; assembly: GCF_964261635.1. Classification (NCBI taxonomy): domain Eukaryota; kingdom Metazoa; phylum Chordata; class Amphibia; order Caudata; family Salamandridae; genus Lissotriton; species Lissotriton helveticus. The sequence continues at coordinate 419,832,595 of NC_136060.1, read as the reverse complement.
ACGACTGCGCATGGGAAGCCAATGTAGCTTGCGAAGTACTTGAGTGATAGAGTGAAATGTGGGAAGTTTTAGAATCATTCTAGCCGCAGCATTTTGGACTGACTGAAGTTGTCTCATGTTTTTCTAAGATGTTTAAATAGAGACTGTTACAATAGTCCTATCTGGGTAGGACTAGAGCAGTGATTAAGGTTTTCCTATGGCTGTCCGGGATAAATGGCAAGATCTTCCTGATCATTTTCAAGATGTAATAGGCTGAGGACTGTAAAGCTGAAATTTGGGCACTCATATTGAGGTTGTCATCGATAATAACTCCTAAATTCTTAGCTTTGGTGACAGGAAGGGGAGGATGAGGCAGGGTCTACGGCCACCAATTAGGGGACCAGGCTGGAGAGGGGTTCCTGAAAACAATGATCTCAGTTTTCCCTGTGTGTAGTTTCAGGCAGTGTCTACTTATCCAGCCACCGACTGCCTTTATGCAATTTCGGCATCTTGAAGGTCCCAAAGTATCATTGTTAGCTGCAGCAATTATCAACGGGGTATCATTGGCATAGGATGTTACCTCCAGTTGAAGCTTTTGATGCGAGGGACCAACTTCGCTACATAAATATTAATGAGCGTTGGGCTCAGAGATGACCCCTGAGGGACTCCACAAGGCAAGGAGAATGGTGTATTATTACATTTTCCTAACGCTACTGTTTGTGATCTATCTCTGAGAAAAGAGGTGAGTAAATCCAGTGACCCCTTTCACTCCTATTTCCTGTAGATAATGGATAAGAATTGTATGATCTACAGTATCGAAGGCAGTGGACAGGTCTAAAAGAATTATAACTACTGAACCTCCATTATCTACAGCCTTTCTCACCTCTTCTGTAGCTTTGACAAGGATTGTTTCTGTACTGTGCCCTGGTCGAAGACTAAACAGAGGTGTCTAGAAGCTGGTTATCTTGAATGTATTTAGATAGCTCAGTGTTCATTATCTTTTCACAAATTTTGGCGGGGAGAGGCAAACGTGCGATTGGGCGATAATTCGAAGTATCATTACTATTTACATTGGGTTTACGAGGTGCTAAAGGTATTGCCAATTGGGGGAACAATTGTACAGTTTTAGGGAAAACGATCTGGCACTGGGGACCTGGATAGCAGGAACCCAGTGCACGTTAATACATCTCAGAGAGGTTCTATGAACCAGGTTCTATGATCCAGGGTCAATCCCTCATATCGGTGTTTTGACGGTCGTCAAGATGCTGATATGAGGGATTGACCCTGGATTTCTCTGCTTGAACTTCGAAAAAAATACAGATTTTCTCAATATGTATGTGAAGATTTCTGCAATTTTAAGTAAATGATCATAGAACCTCTCTGAGATGTTTTAACGTTTTGAAGCAGCTTTGAGAAAGCCCCGGTCTAATAGACCACTAAGGACGAAACACGTGTCGGCTGGTGCAGTTTTAGGTATATAATTTCAAGAGTATTCCGAAAAATAAGGATGTAACCTCGTGTTTGGACCATACTAAGAAAAGAATAAAAAATAACCTTTCTGAAAAAGGAACTGAGATTTTTTCTTGTTTATTCATACATAATAAAAGAAAGAGGGGTATACACTCAACGTAACATTTCACGTGGTGCTGCATATGACTTGCAGATGGAAGAAACTAACTGGTTTGCCGGACTCCTACCGCCCACACTCCACTGCAGCATAAGCAGTTGAAGGGGCGAGGGAACTTTGCCACTTTACTCTTCTCTGAAAAGATATCCATTTTCTTTTGTGGCTCAAGACATCTATCCAATGGACCCACAAAATATCAGATAATATGACAAATGGGAGGAGGCAGGCGTGAGGAATTGATGGGGTGACTGGGAGGACACAGCGTTAAAGAACGCCGTACAAGAACAGACTCCACATTTCAGTATTCCTGACAGTATTTTCTTTGTCCCGCATCTTGCAGGTAACTCTTTCGAGCATCTCCGGGTTCGCTCACTACCAGCAAGCACGATGTACTTTGCCAAGAGTGGATATCTATTTTTTTATTTTTTTTTGTTCAAAAACCTTTATTTGAGCAAGCATAGAAAAATACAAGAATGGCCCTACAACCTCACGGGCTGGCCGCTAATAATAAGGCACAAGGCACAAATCAGAAGTGTACACCCGTGGTCAGGCACAAATCCAGCACAAAGCATTACTCCCAACATGTCACAGTGCATATTGAATTTTTATTTATTACAAAAAGAAAAACAAACACTAAAAAGGCGAATGCACGGTGATCAAGGTCAGCCCAAAGAACGGAGGGGATGGTCTACAGTCAGGAGAATCTACCAAGAGCCCGGAGGCTCCAACAAGGTCGGGGGGGGGGGAGCAGCGGGGAGAATCGGAAATTAAAAAAAAACAGTATGAAAGGGTTCCGGGAACGCTCGCCTAGGGAGATAGGACAACATCAGTAGTGCCCACAAGGGGAGGTGTGCAGATATCTCCACGATATTCATTCCACTGGCCCCAAATCCTCGTCCACGCCCTGGGTCTGCCCCTGGCCACATAAACCGTCTTTTCCCGAAACATGGACCAGTCCATGTTGTCCTCCCATTTCGAGACCTCAGGGGGCCTGGATGCGCCCCAGAGTTGCGCAATATCACGTTTCGCAATCATGTAGCCCAAGGTAGCCCACCTGGTCTGGGCCACAGAATAGTCAGTGGGCTCCCACACATTCAACAGACATCGTCGAGGCTCAGGCCGCAGGGCAACCCCAGTCACCTCAGTCATCACCTCATGCACAGCAGTCCAGTAAGCCACCACAACCGGGCATTCCCAAAGAATGTGTAAAAAAGTAGCACTCAACCCACAACCACGCTTACATAACCCATCCAAAGAAAAGCCCATCGTTACCAGACGCGGACCAGTGACATACACTCGATGAAGGATTTTAAGTTGAACCAAACGGAGACGGGCAGGAATGGCTACCTCCTTGGGAGAAGAGAGTGCCGACTGCCAATCCTCGTCGTCCAGTTCCAACCCATCGCCGACCCAAGCCTCCCGAAGTCGGACCAATAAGTCCGCCCGATTATTGATCAGCTTCTTATAGATCAGGGAAATAGTGCTATCAGGCAGGTGCCCATCAAGGACACGATCTTCGAGGGGGGAAGACTCAGGCAGGGCCATATCAGGAGTCAAGACTGAGGCGAGGGCGTGCCGGACCTGCAGATAACGAAAAAATTCCCTACCATTCAAACCATATTCCTCCTGGAGGGCCTGGAACGATTTCACACTACCTTTCGAACATACATCACCCACCTTACTTATACCAATCATATCCCAGCGGTCGAAGCCCTTAGTAGACCAGAGACACCCCAAACGTTCCGAGGCATAAAGCGGCGTCGCCAGCGTCATTCGATCTTCCCATCCCAAACTCACATTCGCGGCTCGCCACACAGTTACTGCACTCCTGGACGGGCCCACAAGATGGCGCCCGGCTGATCGGGAATAAAGCGCTCTATTAAAGTCCCCACCCGGCAGCTGGAGTCTATCCATCTCGAATGCAGGATTTCGACCCGGTGAAAACATCACGTGATTAATAGCAGATAGCTGGGAAGCCCAATAATATCGCTTGATATCGGGGAGCGCCATGCCCCCGTCATACCAAGGGATGGTGAGTTTCGCGAGGGCAATACGCGGACGCCCGTCCCAAATCAATTGTCTTTGAAGACTCTCGATCTCTCGGAAAAGGTCTTGGGGATAGCGTCATAGGAGTTCTGGAGCGCGTAGAGGAACCGCGGCAAGGACATCATTTTAAACAGGGCCGCCCTGCCCAGAGGAGGCAAAGGAAGCTTACGCCAGCGGGCCACGTCTAGTCGCAACCGAAGCAACGGGGGGAGGAGGTTACGCTCAAATCGGAGCGAGGAGTCCAACGTAATAAAAATCCCTAAATATTTGAAGCCAGACTGGACCACCTGGATGGGAAGTCTGCTCGGCAAAGGGGGTAAAACACCCGAAAGAACATACACGCAGGACTTGGCCCAGTTAATAACGAGGCCCGAGTTGGCACCAAAGGAAGTGAGAACGTCAAACAAAACTGTCAGAGATTTACGCGGGGAGGTGAGATATAAAAGAATGTCGTCCGCATAAAGCGAAACGCGGTCCTCAAAGTCCGGAGACCAGCGAATTCCCTTGAGCGAAGGCTCCCACCGAAGCCAAGCAGCCAATGGTTCCAAGGCGAGCGCAAAAAGCAACGGAGACAAGGGGCATCCCTGACGGGTACCTCTACCAAGGGTGAAAGGGGCCGAAACTCTACCATTTACCACTACTTGTGCCAGAGGTTCCGCATATAATAACTTGATCCAACCAATAAACTCAGGCCCGAAACCAAATTTCTCAAGAGCCGCCCAAAGATAAGGCCACTCCACAGTGTCAAAAGCCATTGAGGCATCCAACGACGCCAAAATGGCCGGCTCCGTCAGAAGCCCCGCCCTCGCAATCGCGCCGTGGAGACGACGCAGGTTCAGAGCCGTGTTGCGATGCGGGATAAATCCGGATTGATCTGGATGGACCAAGCCACTAATGACCGTCAGGAGGTGGGACGCCAGGAGTTTCGCCAACACCTTGGGTTCAACATTTAGGAGGGATATGGGCCTATAGGATGAACAAAGGTCTCGCGGTTTGCCATCCTTGGGGATGACAACTATCGTGGCCAGTCGCTGATCATAAGGGAGAACACCCCGTTCCCGGGACTCCAGAAACATGGCGCGAAGATATGGCGCCACTCTGTCGGGACGTAACTTGTACAGTTCAATTGGCAACCCGTTCGGGCCCAATGCTTTGCCCGAACGGAGGGAACGGATGGCAGTGGCTATCTCATCAACCGTAAAGGGGGAGTCCAACGCTACACGATCCAAATCAGTGACACTGGGCAGAGCTATATCACGCAATAGAAGGCGAGAGTCAGCCACATCTCTCACAGACACAGGGGTATACACCACACGGAAGTACTCAGCAAAACGGTCAACTATTCCAATCGGGTCCGTCACACTCACACCACTCGAAGACTGAATCACGGGTACCACACGATTAACTCTCTCCTTCTTATCCAGCCATGCCAGCAATTTACCCGCTTTGTCACCCACATCATACAAACGACCCTGTTGCTCCCGAAACATCACTTTAGCAGCATCCGTGACCACAGATTTATATGCAAATTGTTTCAGACCCAGGGCGTGGAGTTTCGCAGACGTGACACCAGATTCCAAAGCATCCTCCAATGCAGAAATCTCTCCCTCAAGGTCCACCACCTCCCTATTTCTCGCCCGCTTAGCTTCAACAATAAGGGAGAGGGCCTGCCCACGAATCACCGTCTTAAAGGCCTCCCATAGGGACACAGCTGAGGAGACCGACCCCTCGTTATCCAGAAAATACGTGTCCAAAGACTTAAGCAAAAGGCTGCGGGTCTCGGGGGAGGTAAGGTACCACGGATTGATGGGAGCTACTCTGCCCACCGCCTCCACTCCAACCTTAAAACGAAGCCAGAGCGGAGAGTGGTCCGAAATACCCCTGGGTAGGTGTACAATCTCACGAACCGCTGGCGACTGAGCCGCAGGCATCAGGAAATAATCCAGCCTGGACAGACTCCCATGGGCCCCAGAATGAAAAGTGTATTGAAGCTGAGTAGGATGCAAAAGCCTCCAGCAATCCACCAAGCCAAAGGTATCCAAAAATCCACCCAACCACCGTTGGGCCGCAGGAGTATCTCTAGGGGGGTGGCGATCGTGAAGAACGGAGAACACCGAATTAAAATCACCAGCCAAAAAGAGAGTACTATCAGGGAGGTCCAACAACACGCGGCCCAAATCTGAAAAGGTAGAAGTCTGCAAGCCGGGGGGCACATAAACAGTAAATAAGGAGAGGGCACGACCCTCATAGCGACCCACAAGGACAGCATATCGCCCCCGATCATCCTGAATCACATCATCAATAGCTAGGGGGAGGGAAGCCCGAACAAGGATACCCACACCCCTAGAACCCGAGGTAAACCCAGAATGCGCTACGAGGCGATAGCCCCACCTATTCATTGCATGACAAACATTGCCTACCAAATGAGTCTCCTGCAGGAAAACAATATCAGGAGATAAACGTCGTATACATTTCAACACCACACTTCTTTTGATACGATCTCCCAGACCGTTAACGTTCCACGAAACAAATCTCAACCCGCTACCCCCCATCCCACCCAACAAAGCCAAAACCCCCCACCAATGAGCATGACACCGGAAACATCTTCAAATACAGGATAAAGTCGCCTCGAAAACAAAACTTACAAACAACGAACTTCCCAACCACCCACCCCCAAAATAACAAAAAAACACCCCCCACCCTGCACCCCTGCAAAAAGCTAAAAAGCCACCCCAACCTGCAGTGTGCCTGTCGCCCAAGAACCCCTATTCTACACAAAGACCCCGGAGGAGGAAAGGCTCCGTCCCACCCGCCACCCCGATCAAGACCAATGACGAGAAAAAGAACATACATCAAATCACATAAGCGGTAGAGGAACAAAGGCACACATTCCTGGAAGAGTTACTCAAAACAAGGCATCCGGCATAAACGAAATGTTCAGCTCTCTACACCACCTTCAGCACCGCCCGGGTGGGCATCGGACTCAGTCTCAGGTGGTCGGTTAGGCAAGGAGTCCAGCCAGTCATTCACAGCATCCGGCCGATCAAAGAAAAAGGTCCGGTCATTATACTCAACCCGCAGCCTGGTCGGAAAGAGCATAGCGTAGCGCATCCCCATGTCCCTAAGACGCTTCTTGGCACCACGAAATCCCATCCGCTGCTTCTGGACCTGTTGGGAAAAGTCCGGATAAAAGTTCACCGTGGCATTCTCAAAAGCCACCGGGCCCTTCACCCGCGACGCCTGCAGGATAGCGTCCCGATCTCTATAGTGGAAAAGCTTGGCAACAATAGGTCTCGGCGGGGCGCCTGGCTTACCCTGGCCCCCCGGAACACGATGTGCACGCTCCACTGTGAAGAATTTACTAAGGCCAGACGGAGAAAGGTGGTTCTGGACGAGGTCTTCAACCAGGAGATCAACCGAGTGGGGTTCTGGGTTCTCCGGGACACCAACCACGCGAACATTACAGCGACGTGCCCTGTTCTCAAAATCTTCCAAGCGCCGGGTCATGAACTCGTTCACCCTACGGAGATTGCCAATCTCCGTCTGTACCTCAGAGACGTCCGCCGTGAGACTGGACGATTTGATATCCAACGACTTCACCTTTTCGTTCGTTTTGGAGAGATCGGCTCGGATTAGATTCAAATCGATTGCCACGGTGTCAATTTTGTGGGTCAAGGTCTCGTATTGTTGGCCTATTGACTCCCTCATGCCAGAAATGGCGCCCATGATGTCCTGCAAGGAAGGCTCCGTCGACGCATCCACAACGTGGTCAGATGCACAGGGACCGGGCAGGGCAACTCCGGGGGACCCCTTAGAATGGGTATAACGGTCTATAACGTTGGATTGGACCGGACCCCCGCGCAGAGGAGTCTTCGTCTTGCGCGTCTCCCGGTCCCCTCTGCCCGCCATCCCGGAGATGCGTCACAGGGAGAGTCACCAGGGCCAACGGACCGGGCACCAGAAATGGAGGCCTCGGGACCAAAGGACCGTAACAAGAGTATCACCAGAATAGGGGCAGCCAAATAGGAGAACAGTCCAGCCAAAGGCACGACAGCCGACTCGTGTCCTGGAACCAGCTCTGGCCCGACCCTCTCGCCGATGTCCCAGTCAGAGGCAGAATCGAAACCGAAACTTAAGAAGGGGACCCACAAGTCCAATCCCCCTGCCGTTGTTGTTCAACTCCAGGACGGCCACCGAACCTCACCCAGTCCTGGGCGCACCTCAAGGGCGGAGCCCAAAAGTTCAATTCACCATAACTCGGGCACCCGGGGTCAAAATAAATTTCGGAAAGGTCCAGGTAGATCAGCCCATCGTCCTCTATACAAATCCTCGCGAAAAATCAGGATTCATGCAGGATATTATGCCGGGAACGGCGGGGGTCCGGGGAGCGCTGTGCTCACGCGGCCATCTCGGATGCCCGCCAAGCTCCTCCTCGTGGATATCTATTTTTAAATAATCTGCACTCTCACTATCCAGAGTTTTTCTAATCCACACACTGTGAGGAGTTGCAGTATTTCTGTATGCTGCTGGATTACTATACAAAATGGCGACTTCCTTTCTTAATGTCAAGACATGTGAAATGAAATGAAAAATTGAAATGAAAAATTATATTTATATAGCGCGTACATACCCGGAGGCCTCGCAGCGCTTCGACTGATTACTGTGGCGAGGCATGGGTAGTTAACACACTTTAACAAACAGGTGGGTTTTCAACGCTTTCCTAAAAGCCATCTGGTTCTTGATCTCCCGGAGATTCGGCGGGAGGGAGTTCCACATCTTCGCCACCATATGTGAGAAAGCCCTGCCTCCCCAGCGAGCTTTATTGATTTTAGTAGTGGTGGCTAGATGCAAGACGCTGGAACGGAGGGTCCTTGATGGAGTGTACGGTACAACCAAAGGGAGCAAAATGGCTGGGCCTGTTTGGTGGAAGGCTTTGTGCACAATGCACATGGCCTTGAAGTGTGTTCTAGCAGCTATTGGGAGCCAATGGAGTTCTTTTAGGGCCTTCCTTGCTGACTGTCAACGAGGGATGTTAAACAAAAGTCGGGCAGCACAGTTCTGTGTGACTTGGAGTCTGTTGATCACTGCTGCCGGGGCTCCTAGGAATAACGCGTTTCCATAATCCAGGCGGGAGAGTATCAAGGCCTGAACCATGATTCTCCTCGCCTGGAAAGGAAGCAGTGGGAGTATCTTCCGGAGCATTCTCATTAGTCCAACACAGATGGAGGCCGTTTTGGTGGCCTGCACAGAGAAGTCTAGTGCTTTGTCAAGCCAGACTCCAAGGCTCTTGATATGGGGTTTAGGAGAGGGAGGGGGGCCAAGACATGCGGGCCAGATGGAAACCAAAGTGGTCGGTGCGAGAATGCCCAGCAGCATAATCTCAGTCTTCTCCCCGTTGAGCCTGAGACACGAAGAATGCATCCACTTGGCTACAGCCTCTAGATAGGGCCCCAGGGTGGTGGATGATCCCTCCGTGTGACTATATACATTCAATCAAATCTCTCATCTGACCACTCAAGCAATCATGTCATTTTAGAGAAGATCTAAGCAATGCGTGTTATGTGATTTCAAATGTAAACTAAAAATTATTTTATTTTACAACAAGCTGGTTGACATACCAATACATCTGTTAAAATTGTCTTCTAGAATTCATTTTTACTATTCCTAAAACGCTAGGTCATCACTCTTGTCCTCGTTCCTTGGGGTTAAGCATTTGTGAAAAGGAAGTCATTGTACTTGACATCACATGCTTGTAATAACCAAAGTGTATTAGATTTAGTGGTACACATTATCATACAACTACAACCAAGTAAAATCACCTTTCTGGATCAGATCATTTAACACTGAGAGCCTCCCATCAGAAGTACGCATTTTACATAGGCATTCCATGCTAGGTACACCAACCCCCCATATTTTATCGTGTTTCAGAGGACAACCTCAATCCTTGCAAATTGGTTGTTCTTGTGGAGGGGCCACACCACAAGCGAGGAGGAGCCCCCTCCTCGCTTGTGGTGTGGCCCCTCCCCCACACCACATGCGAGTAGGGGGCTCGTGACGCTTTCAGCAGCGAGCAATGTCCCGCTTAGCCTCCAAGGATGCCACCCCAATAAAAAATTTCTGCACTGGAATTGCTAACTCCCTTCAACAGGCCCAAGAGTGCCTCCTGGGGGCCCAATTAAATCTGCTGGCCTAGGACCTCAGAGATCTCATGGCTCACTCCTCTCCAGAAGGCTGCCAGGAGCGGTCAGGACCATACCATATGGAAGTCAGCAGCCGGGGCGGAGCAGCGCGCACATACTGCTTGTTCCTCCTGGCCCATCTGTTGTAGTTGCTGTGGGGATAAGTATGTTGCATTAAGGTAATTTATGACAGAGATGCAAGAAGAGATCTGGTGCGTTGAGCATTAGGCAGCGATAGATCATAGAAATTGCAGCTTTTCCCAGGTAACCTGTCATGAGCTTTTCTTCAATTGGGCTGTACTCTGGGATCTGCACATCTGCCCGGAGCTGGGTCAGGAGAGCGTGGTGCAGCTGTTGAGAACGAAAGAATTGTATGTGCGATAGGCTGTATTGGTACTGTTGCTCTTGGAAGGACATCAGGAGCCGTATTATGGAATTATCCCGGGGGTGCAACTGGGTAGGAATTAAAGAAGAAATAGTGTTGCCGGCTGATTTTCCAAGCGGTTTGTGTCCATCCTCCACCTTATTACTACCACTCTCTGTTTGGCAGGAACTACTTTGCTGTGCCCTTATGGGTTTGGGTCTTGTAGACCTGACCCTTTTGCTTTCAGCTGCTGTAGTTGCTGAGTTTGGAGTTTCCTCGCTTATCCGGTCTGTTGCCGCTAGCTCCTGCTGAAAGTTAATCACTAAATGTTTTGCCCGGGTTGCTGATTTCTTGTTCCTGCCTTTCCTTTTATGTTTACGTTCAGATTTTGCTGATAAATTGGTTATATTTAGTGGCCCGGCTTTTGGGCCTAGCGAGGGGTTGCTTCCTCCTGGTAAACTGTCCCTATTTGGCTGTGCAAACCCTGTTGATTGTGGGCAATGTACGCTGCCATCGACCTGCAGGCTGTTGTTACAGACAATATTCTGAGTCGTAGCTATTTGTTTCAGGACGGTCAACAAGTCACCCAGTATCATCGGGAGCGTTAATAGCTTGTCCACTATGGGGGCACAGGAGCGTTCCTGTTGCTCAAGCTGCGATTTTAAGGCCGCTTCTTGCCCTCTTTTTATTAGACCATTTAAATCGCCCATTTTCCTATTAATCCCTGAGGTGAAGTCAGCTAGGGTTTGAAGAACTGTAAATTGGAGATCCAGCTTATGGGATTGATATTGCAGGGTGCAGTCGAGTATTGCATAGTGCTTAGTATCGACTCTCCGACTAAGGATTCGTTGCTGCGGGTGGTTTTGCTTCTTCCTTTCTGTGAAATTTTTGGAGGATTGCTGAGATCTTGACTATAAGAGGCTACTTGTTCCTCTCACTCTTGAGAAGCTAGGAAAGACATGTCGACGGTTGCTATTGGGATGTCTTCATTATGCAGCGATTGACCTTGCTCTAGGGAAGATGAGCTGCAAAGATTGACATTGTAGTTGCCTTTATTTTTGCCTGGTGCCGATTGACCTGGCCCCGATAATATTAGGTCGGGACTAGTTGCTGGCGACGGTTGGGGTAAAATATTATTTTGTTGAGGTGCTAGTTCCCCTGTTTTGTGCTCCTTGCGCTGGTGTACTGTCGGTGAGGGGCTTTGATGGAACATTGAGGCAGACTTCTTATCAGACTTCGTTTGATTTATCAGGGTTTCAGCGTCCTCGCTTCTATCCTCGCTTAGGTGTGACTCTGGGATTTTGGGAGAAAGTTGAAACTGTTGGAAGTCTGAGCCTAATGTGGGTTCCCCTTGCCCTTGCCGCTGCAGTTTGGAAGTTGCTGTCTCTGGCTGGGCCCTTGTAGGCCAGAATAGATGAGAATACAAAGTAGGGATTTGATTTTTACGTGAGCTGTCCTTTAAATTATGTTGTGAGGAAACAAGATGCTCATTTTGGTTGTCCTTCTGTTGAGTGTGTTGATAAGCAGATTGATGCTCCTGTAGGTTGCAATCAATTGCCCTTTCAAGCTCTTTTTTCCACAATATGCTTTTAATTCGACGGTTTCCTGCTTTACCTCGTTATTTCCATTTTTGTTTTTTTGCGAAAGCAGCTCTTCCTCACTAAGATTCACATTGAGGCTTCTATGTGGACTTGTTTCGGGCCCACCATTGAAATGGTTTTGAGCAGTGATCTCCTTCGGCATTGTTGGTTACAGCTCTTGGCTAAGGCTTTGAGGAGCCAATGGTAGAAGGGGGATTGTAGTCCTTCCATAGTGTCACTTTTTGAGAATATTGCTGTACTGGGATCTTTCAGGAAGGAAAATTGAGTGTATATTTTCGATTGAAAAAGGGGAGGATTTCTCCTTGATGGCAACCCTCCCTCGCAAATTAAATCATGGTCCTCTAGTCCCTGCCTCGTGTTGGTTGTATTGCCCCTTGCTGTTGCAACTGCTTTTTGAAGATTGCAGGTGAGCGGGAAGTTGTTTTGCAGGATGTGCTGTATTTCACCTGACGGATCATCAAGTTTTCAACGTTTTGTGTTTGAGCTGTCTTGGGCGAGGTCCAGTGGACTAGTCTCACTGGTAACACTGGACCCCTCCTCCCTTCATTCTTTCATTTGACTGCTTTGGAATGTGGTTGTGACTTTGCTTTCGCTTTCGCTGGTGCTTTACTTACTCTGCCAGATCTCATAGCGCGCCCTCCTTGATAACCTGCCTTATGCCCAACTTGTCAACCAACTTGTCGACTTAGAGTGCCCTTTTCTGGTTGTGGAAGACAAAAAAGACTGTAGAGGCTCAGTTGGTTTGCAATAAGGTTGTACAGTGCAGTATTCACTGAGAAGTGCAAGTGCAGGTGCAGGCGGAGGGAGGTGCCACTGCTTTGTGGTTCTCCGTGGATCCCCCAGGGGCTTCAAAGGTGAGTGGCTTATCCGGTCGGAGGTTCGCCAAAGGGTCACTGACCGGTTACCTGCAGCTGCTGGCACAGGAGGCAACAGGAGAGGCACACAAGGCAGGATCCACCTGATCTATCTAATCAGGCTGCCACTGAAAAGCTGTAAGGGTGCAAGGGTCTCTCACTCTGCAGCTCTCATGCCGAAGTCGGGGAAAGCCGGTGAAGGGGTATTTGAAAGGTGGGTGAAGGTAGGTGGTGTAAGTCCTTCCAGGTAGGGTGAAGCACCCCTCTCGCCTCTCACCTCCAGCACGTTCTCACACCCGCTGCTTAGCATCTACAGCCTGTGGGTGAAGGTAGGTGGTGTGAACCCCTCCAGGTAAGGTGAAGCACCCCTCTCACCTCCGGCTCGTTCACTCGCCTCTTAACCTGTACAGCCTGCTTAGCCTGTACAGCCTATTTCACATGTCCGTATCTGTGTCTGCAAGTCCGCCTCTCCGGGTGGAAAACCTGCAGCGAGGCTCTGTAGGGGGCCGCGAGGGCGCTGCGGGCTCTGTGGGGCTCAAGATGAAACTGCCCGCCTGCAACAAGCCGGCTGCAGAGCAGCAGAGCGGTGTCCTCCTCCTTTCTCCTCGCACAAGTGAATGGCTGGCTGGCGCGGCTAGCGTGATCCCGAAAACACGGAGTGGAGCAACAGCAAGCAGGGGATTCAAGCCAACGGTCATTCCACAGTGGGGTTTGTTTCATCAGCCTTTAATCTCATCCTGCAAATCTAAGTGCAGCCCACTAACTGAGAAACACCACCATTGTAATCTCTAGAATATGAACCAGAATGGGGCTGCCATATAGAAAGTTTATCATATTATTTGGGCCTAGTAGGGTGAGTTCTGTTCGGTAGGTTGGGTCATTCCACCATCCAGTCAACAAGTCATTAATGACCAGGAGCTGTAAGGCCCTGTAGTACAGTTGCACTTGAGCCATCCCCAGTCAGCCCGTGTATGTCCTTTGACGTCATTTGTCATAGGCGATTTGTGGGGTCCATCCACCACATAGAAACGAGTGGATTAAGGAGGTGAGGTTGGCAAACCAAGCGTTGGGGATTAGGAGTGAAAAATCTTGCAGCAAATCCAGGTTCTGCAGAAGCACTATCATTTAAATAGGGCCACTCTTCCCTGGACGTGCAGTGAAAATCTGGACCAGTTCTGTAATGTTAGTTTTTAAATTTTGTTGAGAAAGTGTGTAAGGTTAAGCTTCCATGTGAGTGCCTGTACCACGGGTATATGAACTCCCAGATATTTAAAGCTTAATATTCTGTATGCAATTGTGTATGAAGGTCTGAAGCTTTGTCAAAGATCTTCAAGATCTGTAAGATACAGGGGCCTGATATTTGGGGGGGGGGGGCCTGGAAACTGAGTATGTTGTCAGTATATAAGACTGTCAGATCTTCCATCCTGCCATTCACGTCCCCGGCCCTATACCTGAGCATCACAGTGGCTTATTCTGCCTAGAAGTTCAATTGCAGTAGTAAAAAGGGCAGACAGCAGGCATCCCTGCCTGGTTCCCTTTGGATCGAAAAGGTTTAGAGAGAACCTCATTAATCAAGACTTGGGCTGAGTGCTCCATATAAAGAAATTGCACTTGTTTATGATATCTAGGGCTTAATCCCCTGCAGTGAAAGACTTGGTCGAGATAGAACTAGTTCACTGTGGCGAATGCCTTCCCAAAGTCTACTACTAGTAGTGTACAGGGTTCAGATGTAGTCTGAAGGCGGGCCTGCTCTACATTGCAATGTCAACAGTGACGGGCGCTGTGATTGGGCTTAAAGCTGTAGTGGTCAAATTGAATAAGGTCCCCTTAGACAAGGAGTTGATTCAACAGTGCTTTAGCAAACATTTTTAGTTCTCTGTTAATTAAATAGGTTGGAATGAGGTACAGTTGTCTGTGGGCTGAACTGCCTTGGGGATAGTGGCCGCATCCATCTCTAGAGGAAAGGATCCTAATCATAGCGCCTCCCCGTATATGTTTAGCATGAGTGGGGTAAGAGTACCATGGAAACTACAATAATATTCTAGGGAAAATCAATCAGGTCCTGGAGACTTCTCTGTGTTTGTGTCTTGTATGGCTTTCCCCCTTTTATCTACTATGGGAACTTCGAGCTCAACCCTTCATAGGTTTAGCAAGTGGTATTTCTGGAAGGTGTAGGCTGGCACGTTTGCTGTCTGACTGGGGTTGAGTGGCGTATAATGCCTGATAGTAATTGGCGACCCTGTCAACTATGTCAACAGCAGTGGTGAAGTGACACCCTTTCAGGTCTGGGAGAGGAGAGGTTGGGGAGAGGAGTTGGCCTAATGGCTAAGGCGCTCGACCTCGGACCTGGGGATCTGGTTTCGAGTCTCGGTAACGATGCCAAAAACCTCCTGTGATTCTGGGCAAATCACTTAATCTCCCCCGTGCCTAAAATTAAAGTGTGTCCTCATGTAACGTAACTGGTGTAAAGCGCTCTGATACCTGATTCGATTCGGGTCTAGTTCGCGCTATATAAAACTCTGCAAAAAAAAAAAGGTCTGTAAGACCCAGGAGTATTCTGGGCCCCATGTCCCTGGTGACAAGCCAATAGAGGAAGGAGCTTCCCATTCTTATGCCTATGCTCCTACACCTATCTGGTCGAAGACATCCAGCATTGGTGGCCCTTGTCTAGCCGCAACAAGGCTTCGTCGACTTCAGGTTGGCGATGTAGTATTTCAGAAGCATCTGTGTTGCACTTCTTCTCAAGCTGCAGTATTCAAGTCTCAATTCTAGTGATCTGACAAAGTTTGGCCTTTTCATCCTAGCGGAGATATGACTTGGCTCTCCCCAAAATCGTGACCTTGCTTGCTCCCAATAGTGTGTCTTCTGAGTCCATTGTCACTGTTAGTCTCTTAGTACAGTTGGAGTTCCCTGCCTATATATACCCTTGAAGTATGTTAATCCACCAGACAGCATGCATTGAGCTGGCCCATTGGTCGCCTGTGATACTATCCAGATGGCTGACATTGCAGGTCATGATTTGAAAGTCAGCCATTGGGATTGTGGTTGAATGTCTGACTTGGGTTGTGGTAAGGGATGACAATCAAGCTGCTAGTTGGCAAGGATATGCATGTGTCTTTAATCCTAATCTCTCACTGTAACATAACTGCTAACTACCTTGTTCATGACATTAGAGGCAAACCTCCTTCTCATAAGGAACCTCTGAGTAGGGCACAAATTACTTCCCTCGTCACATGACCCCTGGCCTCCTTATACATCTCTCTCACCTTGGGTATCATGCCCATCAACCTCCTCTTTTTCCCCTTCCGTGTTAGAGCATGTCTAGAGCAACAACAACAGTTATGGGCAGCCTTCTCCCTTTTAGGTGGCCCCCTGAAAACTCCTCCGTTTGTTGCATAACTCTTCAGTAGGGGAGCCGTATCCACCCTATTGTTGACCTCTGTCTGAACCAGATGAATCAGGCGACCATGAAGCGTCCTTCGGCATGTCAGTGTTTTATGTGAGGTATTTGATGGGGATCGCTTGGGCATTCGCGGTTGTGGTCTTCAGTCAGAAAGGGCGGAGGATCATGGCAACGGATCTCTTTTCTCTCCGCTGCCCACTCTTCTGGGGATACGAAGAAGTAGGACTAGAATATGTGAACCACCTTCTGTTTTTGTGGATAAATCAACATGTATAGTAGGGACAGTTCCCTAAACTTCAGCTTAACTGCCTCAAGGAATTTCCATGCTTCTGGACCAGCCTGGTATAGTCAGGGAAAATCATAATGCAGGTTGATTAAGACTGTAGGCTGCCCTTCTTGCGAGCTTCTTGCAGGATGTATACGCAGCCTCAATAGCTCAATATATGGGCAATCATTTGTCTCGGAGGTGCTCCCAGCACAGGTCGTTGGGCCTGGGCCCTGTGTGTGCATTCCACCACAAACCATTGTGACAGTAAACCTTTGGGGATCTAGGACCACAGCTACTTTTCTAAAAGTACTTACGGTGTTGTGTTTTCAGCCCCCTCTGGGAATCCCACAAAGTGTAAATTGTTATGTCTGGACTGATTTTCAGCTTCTTCAGTCTTATTCCCGAGAGTGCGAGTAGTCGCAGTCAGCTGGAGCATAGTCGCCTCAAGGTTTGTTACCTCATCCTTGAGGAAGGTGATCCTTCCCTCTGCTTCTGTCACCCAACCTGGCACATTTCGAAGGTCTTGTCGAAGGAGGGCAACATCCACCCCACGTCCCCTATCTTTGTCTTCACCCCCGCAAGGTTTGGATTGCATGGAGAATAGTTGTCAGCCCTGCGGAGTCCATTTGTCATGAAGGGGAGATCTCATCGGGTGGTTTGGTCTGACCCAAAGTGGGGGCGGTGTACTTGTCGATCCATGACTAGGTATACAGTTGCAACCCCACGTCTTCAAGGTAGGAGTCTGATGTCAGTATTTGGCTCAATCACTAGGGGTAGCGAACACTAGGAGTCCTCTCTGCTTGCCTACGGGCTGGTCGCACCTTCATCAGGAGTAGAATCCATGCCCGTCAGCTTGTCTCAGCCACTTTATATGAGGCAGCACATATAGTCAGGGGCTGGTGTTGTTCGGGCACCCACTCTTCCATCCCGCACAAGATTGCAACCAAGCAGAGTGGCAACAGTCACTATTGTGTATCCTACCCCACACCGCCTTCTGTAGCTTGAACAAGAAGGGGAGGGAGGTCACTGTTACAGACTGGCAGCGGTGACTTGCCCCCAGCTCACTGCTCAAGTGGGTTTTCCATCTCGTCTCCTCTGTTCCCAGGGCCAGGCACTGAGAGGGAATGAATACTCTGTCAGGCCGATTTCCTCCAAGGCCCCCAAGAAGGCCCTTGAGCCACGGGGCTGTATTGCTTCGCACTCCCAGACAATAGAGAATACCACCCTCCTGCACCGAGGCTCAAACACGATGAAACAATAAAAGGAACACAACACCACCTGGAAAGGGATTTCACATTATAAAATGAAACACATTAAAAAAATAAGGCATGGAGTTTTATTTATGCAATGCTCTCTTAAAGGCTTTCCCAGATGTCAAATGAATAACATTCAATTGTATATGGATATATACACATATATGTATAGATGCAATACATGGAATATACATGAAATAAAATGCAAGCAGGTTACAATAATAAGATAAAACGCAAGCAGATAATAATATGGAATGAAACTCAAGCAGAATATGCTGATCAGACCCGAGCGGCTCTGAAGATCTTGAGGTGGTAACAACTGAAGGAGGAGTGGGGGAACACATATCTGCCCCAGGAATTGATGGAATTTCCACCATGACTGGCTATGGCACCCATGATTGATAACAACACCTCTAAGACACTAATTGCCTAGGTCTATGATGTTGAAATAGCTGGATATTACATATCCCTTGTTTTGTGATATACTGTTGGTTTACTGAAATCCTGTTACTGGATCACTGGTTCAGTATAGTACACCGTTGTTTTCTTTTGCACGTTGAGCCGTTTTATTCACTCACTATTTGCAGTAGCTGTGCTTTTTTTTATCCTGATGAAGGCCATGACACTCTGTGAGGACTCCAGGCCGGAACATGTTGATCTCAGCCTAAAGCAGCAGTCTCTAATGTTGTCAGCTCCATTAACAAGCTCTTTGTTTTTAACCCTGTCACGGGGTAGCTGAATAAAGATTTCCAATAGCTAGCCCTGTAGTCCGTTTAAAATCACACCACACTCACATAGGGTTTTTAGTACAACCCGCCTAATCAAACTGAAAACATCCCTGAGCTCCTCCCTTGCAGCGAGGGGGTTGTAGCCCGCATCAAGACTAGGCTCTAGATGCGAGGAGGCACCCCTATAATGAAGCATGACACATCTAATGTGTGAGGGGAACCGTCCTTAAAAAGGGATACCTCCTGTTCTGTATGGTTAATTTAGTCCACATACTTACCTGACTCTTGTCCTGGACCCGTGGGCTAGTTTTGTGTTAGAAAAGCTCCAGCCACCACAGTTGCGATATCCCCCAAGAATATCAGATGAACTGTACTAGGGATAACTTGACACAAGAAATCAGTCAGCTTCCATGATCTAGTAGCAGCATTTCAGTGAACGATATTCCAATAACATGCATGTTGCTGTATTGACCACACTTATTACATAGGTCAAGTTTTGCCAATTTGAATCTGTGAGAAAATACTTCTAGTGTGATATCTAAGTGCTGCGAAACAATTATCTAAACAGCTCTCTATCACTATTCACCTATTTCTGGCAAAGATTTTATACACCTCGGGCACCAGTTTGGAAGTTATAGGAATGTAATCCACGGACTAGCACATTTCTGTATGGCTAAAAAACCAAGATATTGATGATCAAATAACTCTGTGATGGCAGTGTGTTGCCTGACTACTGATTCTGTGGTCTGTAACAGAACCTTGACGTTACAGATGGATTTCATATCTGATTTAATCAGATGTAGTGAATAGTGCAAATTATCCTCTTTTAGCACTTAAATCTGTTCTTCTGTATGGTACAATTTCTGTTGAGTATCAAAGGTAAGTGCTCAACAGCATAACCAATAACCTCTGATTTACCTTGACAATTGGGTATGAATTGTACCTCACAGAGACGAGCACCGATGGGCTTCTTTCCTTTGGTTCTCCACAGCCTGTGCATACATCCATTGTGTAGCTGCACAGTGACTGTCTGCATATAGCCATCTACAGGTGGACCCATGACCTTGCTAGGGCAAGATGAGACTATTGTTAGTAGGATTAACTATACCAAAATGTGTACAGACGGCACAGCTGCTTGGACCAGTGGTTCAGAAAACTAAGCTGTAGTATGAATGTTAGGTTTATTGTCGACATAGCTAAGTTAGCATGAGCTTCGCTGCCATGAGGCTGCTTTTGCGCATGACACTACATGCGTTTATTTTGCAAGACTTTGTTTGTGCCCTTTTTACTTGAGAACTGTCTGCTTTTCGCGTTCTCTGCTGTACTCTGAGGTTTAGTCTGCACACGATGTACAAGGTTGATAAACGGTGCCCCTTGTTATTCTGTTCTGGTCAGTCCCTCGCACCTAGACATAACATGACACACAACTGCACTACTGAAAGTCGTATGCTTTAATATTGCAATGAGGCCATTATAGGTAAGGGGTTAACCCAATGGAGTCTGTGGACCTGGGTACAATGCGATATAGGATAATAGTGGTCCTCAAACCAATCAATCACTGAGGTGAAATTAATTCATCATTTCATTATTCAGTGTGAGCTCAAAATAATTCAGCGCTCCCAGGGAGAACAATGCTTCCATAAGATTAGATATATGAATGATCACTCTAGTCTATAGAGTCATTGGGCAGTGAACACTCCAGTGCCACCCCCGCAAGCTCCTACACCTATGTACAGGTGAACTTTAATCTTGGATGTGTTAGCTTGGGTAGTTCATTAATAGCCACTCCCTTTTTTGCCATTAGATGAGGTTTTCAAACCACTTGTTGGTTGCCTCCGTACCTCTGTCCTCAAGAAGACTCACAGGCCAAGGCTCCACTACCCTATATGCCACAAGCTGTGTCGAAACGTCGACGACCACATTTCTACACATCTGGACCCTTCCACCACTTCATTTTGACGTGCCGAAAATACAATCTGTGATTGTTAAGGAATGATGTTACCATGTAAACTACTGTTGGGCCAGATCCACAAGATTAAGACTTCGAATCAATCTCACACAAATTCTTTAACTATTTCCTTTTATCTCAACTCTTGGGATTACTTCCCAATCACTCACTTTACCTTGAGCACTTCTTCTCTCATTTGCACGTTCCTCCTCGGGAGCAACCATTTTTAAATAACGTTTTTTGACCGAAATGTATGTATTATAATACATTTACCATATTTCTCATAACAAATACAGTGGCTACACATCCTTTTTTACTCTAATCGTATAGAAGCATTGTTCTCCCTAGGAGCGCTGAATTATTTTGAGCTCACACGGAATAATGAAATGATGAATTATTTTCACCTCAGTGATTGATTGGTTTAATATTGCAATGAAGCATGTTGTTCACACACTTGGAGAGAGACCTTTCCAGAGAGGAGAACTGTGCTTGTCCTGAGATGTAAACCTTTCATCTAGGCCTTGAGGTATGGGTCTGCTGACAAAGCCCAGAGGTCTTTTTTTTTTTTTAATAATAAACTATATCTTATCACTGGGAGGGTATTTAGGCACTGTAGCCCTTTTCCACTGTCATTATAAAATGATATCCCCGTTTGTATTCTATGGAATTGTGACAATGCTGAAGATATTGTATTTATGCATTTTGCTGCTAGTAATGGCACGTGTACTGTACCATAGAGCACGTTAGTTAAAATAAACATTTTCAACGATACCGTCACTGATTACTCTTATTGTGGACAAGTATGCGTGAGTGAGCGAAAGAGTTGTCTTGCTCCCGCTATTCCTGAGAGAGTCTGTAGTGTTATGTTATGGGTTGTCTAATCATTGGTAGCTTCGCTGTTAGTCGGAGAGCGAATGATACACTATTTGCTAGTCGGTTTTTGGGATTTTGGGCACCGAGAAGATAGGTTGGTACACCACTATCCACCGAGGTCCTGGATTCCTGCGCATAGTTCTGTATTTGTGCAGAATCCCTGCAACATGGCGCTGAGCCAACGTTTGGTTTGGTTCTTGTTTGCAAGACACTTGAGTAGTGCTTGTGCTTGTCCACAATCCCCTTACTTCTGTTTCTGGAGACAGCTGTGACGGAGTAACCTCCTATATTGATGTTTTTATAGGTTCTCTCAAGCTTGAATATTCAAAATAGGTTTTTTATCTTTATTCTTAACCCGTTATTGCGCTGCCGCACTCTAGGTTGTTAATCTGTGTTTTCCGTGATGGCAGTTAATATTCTTCCTTAAAGTTGCGCAGCTCTCAAAGCCTATTTGACTCTAAAT
This sequence comes from Lissotriton helveticus, assembly GCF_964261635.1. NCBI lineage: Eukaryota > Metazoa > Chordata > Amphibia > Caudata > Salamandridae > Lissotriton > Lissotriton helveticus. Next base: position 419,811,009 of record NC_136060.1, on the reverse strand, counting down.
GTAGTCCCTGATGCGGTGTTGCGCTAATATTTATGGTAGAAGCGGAAGTGTTTTGTTCTTGGGTCACCTTTCCGGCCGTGGATGGAGCAGATGACTTGTTTCACGAATATACGCCTATGGCTTTCCTAATGCATATCAGCCCTATCGGGCTCCTTAGATTCCGCTTACAGCTTGGCAACACCTAATTTGGTTTAATAATCCCTTCCTCATCCAATAACGCCGGTTTGTTTAGGTAGGTCCTTTATCGATAGATGGGGCCACGTGGTCCGTTTTGGCTGGGTATACCCCTCACCCGCATCGGCTGACAACAGTGACGCTTGCAGAACTCCGTGTGTTACATACTTGTTTGATACATTATCCATAGAGCTGTTATACAGTTCATGACGCGCAACTTCCACGTGGGACCACCTGGCATTGCTGCGTAACCTGCTGGACGTGGTGGGGTAACGATCAGTCCAGTTATGGTTAATTCAGTAATGGGCAGAATAAGGATGAATTACCCTATTGGCTTGCTGAAAAATTTGTACAACTTGAGACTGCCTTTCCAAATACCTCTCCTGTGGAGAAGCACAGAATATTGATTATTGATTATTGGCTTGCTTAAAGACTTATTTCCCGAGTTAGCTAATTGTAACACCTGGGGTAAGGTGTCCGCAGCGGTATATTCGAAGTGCTTCGGCACTTCCTTCATGACCGCAGTCCCTCCATGATTAAAAGTGTTCAAGATGAACACGGTCGAGCTGGGGATGAGACTTGTGGGGGTATTTGACGTGGTTGCTGATATGATCCTTGCCAATGTCAAGGGCGATTCAGTAAGCTTTCAAGTGGCAAATTGCTTGGAGGCTATCCCTGATAAAGGCAAACCACGTAAATTACCAGAGATTATTGCTAAGGCTTATAAAACCATAGGCCGCAATAGTTTGGGAGTCAAGCCTTTTACTCAAATGCAAATTCAATCTCAATCACAACAGAAAGCTCAGTCTGATAAAGACGGGCGTCCAGTCTTTCTTAAAAAGAACTGGAAAAATTAAAAACAGGGAAGCAACTACAGAAGCAAGGTTTGAGTGCTGCTTCACCGACGCCTGACTCTTCTGAGCGTACTCCTGACTTGCGCGACCATGCGAAAATTAAGACTCCTGATAGATTTCAAGTCCCTGATCAGCGTTCTCCTCGTTCTTCACAGGACATGGCTGGCTCTCAAGTCGGTGGTGGGGATCGCCAGGACCATGGAAAGAGTCAACCTGCACCACAGGGATGTGACCAGCCTCGACAATTTGATGTCAAGGAAAAACATGAGGATTTACCTCGTTTTCGACCCCGTTTTAGAAGAAAAAAGTTGCCGATTTAACAGCGAGATATGCCTAAAACGGTGAGAACCCGACTGCTGGATTGGACTTGGGCGATGACTCCACTCGACAGCACAGCAGAAGTTACCATAGTGCGGGAGGCACTGCATACTTGCCTGGAGGCGACAGCAACTGAAACTTTCATTACTGTAGAGACAGCAGACACCCGAGTTGCCCCCCTGATAGACTGTATAACATAGTTTTTCAAATTGAAGGTGACATTGGGTGTGTAATCACAGGGATTTTTTGGGAAAATCTGACCTCTTCTTCGACATTTTGTTGACGGAGGCGGATTGGCCCTCACCATTTGTTCTGGCCGCATCAAGAGGGGAGGACATGATACTTTTACACATTACGTCCCCAAGGAGCGTGCAGAGGCCTTTGCAGCTGAGTGGGCTGTGGCCCATGCCCCGGCGGTGTACCGTAATCAAGAGGACTGGGATAAAGATTCTCTGCCACATGAGATTCCATTGCGGTCTATGCCACAGCCTCAACCCCAACATCCAATCCGGCGGGAAGCTAAAGGTCCCATTTCTAATGTTCTGAGTTGAAGTATCAAGATGTGATTGAGACGTGTGTGTGAACAACGAATAATCCTCTATTTACTGTATCTAAACCTGATGGGTCTTATTGCATAGTGTTAGATTGCCGGCATTTGAACTCTCATTTTTGTACTTTTGCAGTACAGAATACCCATAGCTCTGCTCTTGTAGACAGTCTTGTTCGTAAGAAATATAAAACTACACTTGACATTTCCAATGGCTTCTATAGCCATAACCTGAGCCCTGAATGCAGGCAATGGACAGCATTTAGGGTCAGTGGAAAACAGAAATAATTTTGGCGTTTACCTATGGGGTATAAGAATAGCCCCGGGGTTTTCACCGCATGTGTTGTCTGTTTGTTAGCATTGACCCAGATGCATACTCATACGTTGACGATAGTTATCTGACAGACGACGAACTATGGCCGCATCTATGCGTGTCGACCACATCATACTTATGTTTGCGGAGTTCGGTTACAAATTCAATTTGGCAAAATCACACATCGCTTGTTATGCGGTTCTCTGTTAGGGCTATGAGCTCAATAATGAAGGTAGAGGCTTGGCACCCCACTTTCTGTAGAAATGCGCACGTTTGCAGTTCCCGTCTAACTTCAGTCGTTGCTGGGATTTTTAAATTTCGGGCGGTCTTACATTCCCGATTATGCCCAGGTTATCAAGCCTCTTTATGCTTTGATACAACCTACATTTTCAAAAGCCAGCCGGCTTCCGGAACATTCAGCTATACTGCAATCTTTGCAGTCTGATCTTCTTGAATCTAAATACTTGTTGACACGTGATAACCACACAAACCTGGTGATACAAATTGTCCCTTGCGCAGTGGGTTTCACTTACTTGACGTACAATGAAGGCGACCCAGTACCTATTGCATACAAATCGCATTTGTACACTTCAGCCGAAATGCGGTTTTCCACTGTTGAAAATGTTTTAATAGCTGTGCAGATGGTGGTCCTGAAGGAACGCGCACTGGCGCAGGGGAAACACATTTTGGTGGTTACTTCTTTCCCTGCTTTTGAAGCATTAACTAAGGCGAGTGTGGCAAATTCTAAAGCATTACATCCCCGTTGGATACAATGAGCAACTTCTTTGACAAATGTATTATTTACACCGATGACACAGCGCAACCGGCCACCGGCTCTAAACATGCTTATTCTGTGGCTTGTGCTATTGTGGCTGGTACAATAGTGAATGGACAATTCAAGTCTAATATAGTGCATACACAGGCGCTAGGAGACTGTACCGCCCAGTTGGCTGAGCTGCGCACTCTGGTTCTTGCTCTCCAGTTTGCAGAACCAAATGTGCCTACTCTCATTGTGTGTGATTCTTATTACTGTGGTCTCAAAATGATTATCGAGATTCTACAGGCAGTGCAATTAAGCATAAAACAATTTGGGTTCATGTGGCAGATCTTAAACAATGTCTGCCCCTCCCATATATTATACATACTCTTGGCCATCAGAGTATGGGAGCACATGCTCTTGGTAATTCTTTGGCTGCTGAAGCAGCCAAATCTGCAGTAGCCACGTGTTCCGTAGCAGCAGTTACAAGGTCCATGGCTAAGATTGATAATTACATTTTGGCAGCAATAGCTGCTACTACGAAGGGCACCAATTACCCACAGGGTTTCCCTTCAAAGTATTCTTATCAGTTAACTCCAGAACAAGTTCCTTTTGTAAGAATACCAAACGTTGGTGATCGGCTGAATCCCAACGCGGACCGCAGATACTCTTTGATCAAAGCCTCAAATGAAGGCAGGGCTTCGGCCCATGCTGGAGTGTCTGCGACTTTTTTTATGTTGCAGCAACGTTACTAGTGGCGTGGTTTATATAGACAGACCCGTAATTATTTACTTTCTTGTGACATCAGTCAGCAAATTAAGCCTTCTACGGTAACACGTCCACCACAAACACAGCTATGCATTTCTAATCAACCTTTTGGTGACCGTCCGGAGCCTCTCTGAAGCGGTCGCTCCCCTTGCTGCTCCCTGATCATTGGGCTGGTATCGTAGCGCTTAGAGCCACGCATTGCTCACACTGCTAATCTATTGATCATCGCAGCGCTCATTGCCAGACTTGCTCGCATTTCTGTATTGTAGGTCATTGTGGCGCTGTACCATCTGACTGTGCTTTGCCATTGTTGTTAACTGTGTCACTCGCTTTGCCTGCTTTGACTTCTGTTGCCTGACTGTGCTGCCCAGTTCCATAGCGCTTCAGGAAGATCGTGCCTGTTTCGTTTTTTTAGCTTGCAGCCATTTTGGTGTTTGTTGTTTACTCCCAGCTCGGCTCTCCACCCCGCACCCCCGCCTCCCAGCTGCTCCTCCCTCCCACAGAGAGTGTTAGCCCTACCCATCCACCTACAGCGCTGTGACCGTCCGGAGCCTCTCTGAAGCGCTCGCTCCCCTCGCCGCTCCCTGATCATTGGGCTGGTATCGTAGCGCTTAGAGCCACGCATTGCTCACACTGCTAATCTATTGATCATCGCAGCGCTCATTGCCAGACTTGCTCGCATTGCTGTATTGTAGGTCATTGTGGCGCTGTACCATCTGACTGTGCTTTGCCATTGTTGTTAACTGTGTCACTCGCTTTGCCTGCTTTGATTTCTGTTGCCTGACTGTGCTGCCCAGTTCCATAGCGCTTCAGGAAGATCGTGCCTGTTTCGTTTTTTTGGCTTGCAGCCATTTTGGTGTTTGTTGTTTACTCCCAGCTCGGCTCTCCACCCCGCACCCCCGCCTCCCAGCTGCTCCTCCCTCCCACAGAGAGTGTTAGCCCTACCCATCCACCTACAGGGCTGTGACGGTCCGGAGCCTCTCTGTACCGGTCGCTCCCCTCGCTGCTCCCTGATCATTGGGCTGGTATCGTAGCGCTTAGAGCCAAGCATTGCTCACACTGCTAATCTATTGATCATCGCAGCGCTCATTGCCAGACTTGCTCGCATTGCTGTATTGTAGGTCATTGTGGCGCTGTACCATCTGACTGTGCTTTGCCATTGTTGTTAACTGTGTCACTCGCTTTGCCTGCTTTGATTTCTGTTGCCTGACTGTGCTGCCCAGTTCCATAGCGCTTCAGGAAGATCGTGCCTGTTTCGTTTTTTTGGCTTGCAGCCATTTTGGTGTTTGTTGTTTACTCCCAGCTCGGCTCTCCACCCCGCACCCCCGCCTCCCAGCTGCTCCTCCCTCGCCCCCCCCCCCCCCCACTATCCACATATGACAGATGCCTTTGCGCGCAGCGTCCACGCGCAGCGGTCCCGCCGAATGTGCGCCAAAGGTAAGCCCGTCTACGCCCGTCCGCGCATGGACCGCGCCCAGCGCCAGACCCCTTGGCCCTCGCGGTCCTCGCATTACCCACCCCACTCGCTTAACGTATGACGCTGCTACCCTCCTTGCCATTAACCCCAGACGCACCCCACAATGCTGCGTAGCTACCCCAGGATACACCCACGGACCATTCGCATGCCAATCCTGCAAGTTCGCCTGCATCAGAACCCACGCCAAATCCTCTCCCTCCAAACACAGCTCCGACTCTAACCACCTGAAATGCATCCTGCTGAACACCCGATCGGTCCACAAACACGCCACAGAACTCTGGGACCTACTCGACACTACATCGCCGGACGTCGCCTTCCTTACAGAAACCTGGATGAATGCCTCATCAGCGCCCGACATCGCCATAGCCATCCCGGACACCTACAAGATCATCCGAAAAGACTGCACCAACCAAACAGGAGGAGGCATCGCCATCGCCCATAAGAACACCATCCGAATCACGACCAGCTCCGACGATAACCTCGCGAACGCCGAACACCTTCACTTCCAGATCCACACCGACCCCAGGACCACACTTAGAGGCACCCTTATCTACAGACCACCGGGAACCCGCACACAATTCAACGAAGACATCACTGACTTTATCAGCCCACATGCCCTCACCTCCGAGAACTACATTCTATTGGGTGACCTCAACTTCCACCTGGAAAAGAAAAACGACAGCAACACCACCACCCTCCTAGACAACCTGGCCAATCTCGGACTCAAACAACTTGTCGACACCCCAACCCACTTAGCCGGACACACGCTCGACCCTATCTTCACCTCCAGCAAACACATCTCCTTCGATCACACCACAGCTCTACATTGGACGGACCACAGCTGCGTTCACTTCAGCTACAAAAAGAGCACGACCCACATCCCACCACAACCTATTCCTCGAAGAAACTGGAACAAAATCACCACCGACCAACTCTTCACATCGCTCAACCAAAACCCCCCCGCCATATCATCGGACCCAAACCAAGCTGCCACTAAACTCACACAATGGATCACTCACAGCGCCAACGAACTAGCACCCTTGAAAAACCACCAGTTCAAACAAGATAGCAAAAAGGCCCCCTGGTTCAACGATGACCTTAAGAAATCCAAGAAGTTATGTCGTACCCTCGAGAAAACCTGGAGAAAAAACCCGACCACTAACAACCTGACCACCTTCAAGGACGCCACCCGCAACCACCACCAATTGATCCGATCCACCAAGAAATCAGCTTTCAAGGATAGACTCGACAACAACGCTCAAAACAGCAAAGAACTATTCAACATCGTCAAAGAATTTACCAACCCCACCGCCGGCACCAACGACATCACTCCCTCCCAAGACCTTTGCGACTCTCTATCCTCCTTCTTCCACAACAAAATCGCCGACATTCATAACAGCTTTGAAAACCTGTCCGAAGAACAACCCACACCACCCACCTTCGAACGAAAACAGCACTCTCACAACCTTTGCACCTGGAACCCAATCACTACTGAAGACACCATCCGTCTGATGAACTCCACCCACTCAGGCTCACCAACTGACCCATGCCCCCACCACATCTTCAACAAAGCAGACTCCATCATCGCACCCCATCTCCGCGATGTCATCAACTGCTCCCTCAACTCCGCCACCTTCCCAGAAACCTGGAAACATGCCGAACTCAGCGCCCTTCTGAAGAAACCCACAGCGGACCCCTCTGAACTTAAGAACTACCGCCCCATCTCACTCCTCCCCTTCCCGGCCAAAGTCATCGAGAAAGCCGTCAACACCCAGCTCGCCACCTTCCTTGAATCCAACAATTCCCTCTACCCTTTACAGTCCGGCTTCCGAGCCAAACACAGCACCGAAACAGCCCTCATCGCAGCCACAGACGACATCTGAGCGCTACTGGACAACGGAGAAACAGCTGCCCTCATCCTACTCGACCTCTCCGCCGCCTTCGACACAGTATGTCATAGCACACTCATACAACGCCTCAACAACATCGGAATACAAGGTAAAGCTTTGGATTGGATCATCTCGTTCCTCACCGGAAGAACCCTGAGAGTCCGCCTCCCCCCATTCAAATCAGAGGCCACCGAAGTCATTTGTGGTGTACCACAAGGATCCTCACTCAGCCCCACCCTCTTCAACGTATACATGAGTCCCCTCGCATCCATCGCACGCCAACACAACCTCAACATCATCTCCTAGCAGACGACACCCAGCTGATCCTCTCCCTCACCAAAGATCCAAACACCGCCAAAACCAATCTACACGAAGGAATGAAAGAAGTAGCCGAATGGATGAAGAACAGCCGTTTAAAACTTAACTCGGACAAAACGGAAGTCCTCATCTTAGGATCATCCCCTTCTGCCTGGGACGACTCATGGTGGCCACCGGCCCTGGGTACAGCACCCATTCCTACAGATCACGCACGTAACCTGGGCTTCATCCTAGACTCCTCCCTCTCGATGACCAGACAAGTCAACGCCGTGTCATCCTCATGCTTCAACATACTACGCATGCTCAAAAAAATCTTCCGATGGATCCCCGCCGAAACAAGAAAAACAGTCACCCACGCACTGGTCACCAGCCGACTGGACTATGGAAACACCCTATACGCCGGGACCACAGCCAAACTACAGAAAAAACTACAACGCATCCAAAACGCCTCAGCCAGACTCATACTGGACATTCCCCGTCATAATCACATCTCCAGTCACCTGAGGGATCTCCACTGGCTCCCCGTCAACAAGAGAATAACGTTCCGTCTCCTCACCCACGCACACAAGGCCCTCTACGACCTAGGACCCGAATGCCTCAACACACGACTATCCTTCTACACACCCACCCGCCAACTACGATCATCCAATCGAGCCCTCGCCACAGTTCCGCGCATCCACAGATCCACCATGGGAGGAAGATCCTTTTCCTACTTAGCGGCCAAGACCTGGAATTCTCTCCCCACTCACCTCCGACTTACACAGAACCACCTCTCCTTCAGAAAGCAACTAAAAACCTGGTTATTCGATAAGTAATGCACCCTCCCTCCTTCAAGCGCCTTGAGACCCTCTGGGTGAGTAGTGCGCTATACAAATTTATGAACTTGAACTTGAATGACTGCAGTCCATTTTCTTCAGATACTGCATATAAATACATTTTGGTTGCAGTTGATTTGTGCACTAGATTCCTTTGGGTTTGGCCACAATGCAGTGCTGACGCACAAAATGTCATCAGGGATTCGCGTGTCTTTGTAGGGATCTTTGCCTGTGGCACTTTTCATTCAGACCAAGGTCCAGCATTTGGCTCTAAGGCGTTCAAGGACGCAATGAAGTCTTTGGGGGTGCTGGTGCAGTTTTTGTCTCCATACAGGTCTGAGGGCAATTCAATTGTGGAGCGGATGAACCGTGACTTAAAGCAATCTTTGACAGCTAGAGTCTTAGGTACTGGCAGGAAATGGCTAGCTCATTTGTATGGGGTTCAACGTGCACATAATAATCTCCCTAGAAGACCTCTGGGTGGGCGGACCCCATACGAGATGCTCTTTGGCATCAGAAGTTTGTGCCAGACCTTGATGGTCTAGACTTTGCAGCGGCTGCTGCAACCTTTGACTTGGATAATCATTCTACTATGTTACAGGACCTACAAGAGACCCGTGACAGTCTTGCAATTGAACATTTGCCCTCTGCCACTAATACTGCACTGCTGATTTCGGTGGCCGGCTGGCTTACAAAAATTGGTGACCTGGTCCAGGAGAAGTTGGAGAACAATTTGGTCCCACTTATCGTCCGCCGGTTCCAGTCCTTGGCTTAAAGGGTACTCGTACAGTCATTTTGCCACCGCTTCCTGGTCGCAAAGACGACAGATAAATCTCCATAGACAATGTCAAGTAACAATGTCTGGCCGATTCTGAATAGAGTGACGCCTGCTGTTTCGTGCCCCACAATTTCTAGGAATCCTGGGGTTGGTACATCTTTCAACTCACCACACAACACTGTCATCGAGATGGACCCTATTGTTGATCATTTGCCTGTCCCTCCTGCTCCCTCCTGCAACGAGGAAGTTTAATATGCATACCCTACAGGAGACGCTTTGCATGGATTGCCTGAAATTCCTTTACACAATGGCACCTTTTCTTATGACTCCTCCTCCACCACCTCAATTGGCCCTACCAAATCGACAATGTTTGTCTCCTGGTTTAAACAAACTTATTGAATCCCTCCTTGGACATACATCTGGCTGGTACTCATCCTGATTTTTCTCTTCATGTCAATCGGTTTTGTAACTGTGTTTTTCCTACTCATCAATAATCCCTACTTACCCGAACGCTCTGCTGTGAACTTGGTTGATGGTATTTTGGCTTCCCACTCATCTTCCCACATGATGAAACGTGACCAGACTCTTGTTAACATTTCAACATTTCCAATTGCAGATGGCATTGTTTGGGATAAAGTGGATTTTCATGGTCCGACCGCAATCATCAATGTGCCATACGTATTCCGTGTCTCCATGGGTGATGTGGTAACGCAGGACATACGTTCAGATGACTGGGATGTGCATGCAATACAATCATTGTTTTCAGATTTGAAGTATTATGCTGCTTTTAAAGCTGAAGATTTATATTTAAACTCTGCCAATGATGCCAATTTGTTCTGTTATCAACATTATGGGCATCATTTCCTACATAAGACTAATAAGTTACGGCCTGTTTTTAATTACACATAGTGGGAACATTGCCCTACACAGTTAAAAGGAAGTTCGAAGAAAATTTGAAATACATTTACATACTTCACAGATTTTCAACACCTGAGTCCTATTATTTTAAATTAAATATTTCTTCAACTCCTAAAGTCATGTTGACCCATACAAAATTAATTTGTTCAAAATCTTTCAGACATGATCTGTCTGTAAGGGGTTATGATCACTGGAAGGCCACCATCGATTTGAAATCAATCTGGGTTTCTAAGAACGGGCAGGTGCGAGGCACTGAAGCCTTACATAGTGCCTGCCTCATCCCAGCACAAATTTTGTTTTTAAATGATGCAGTGTATCAAACAACTTGCTTTGGGTTGGCAACTGCAAAGAAGTTGAACGCCCCTGCCTTTCCCTCTTTAGCTGAATATAATAATTGGCGCTCATACACGAATTATACCATTGAGGTCTTACAAGCTTTATTTAAAATTTACACGTATAATGTCTCTGAAGCGGATCCTTTAGGTTGGCTGGTATGGCAGACGAATTTGAATGCCTGCCAACTCCGTATTTATAACACTACTTCGGGTTATATGCAAGATAGACCCGATCCATGATTTCCAGATACATATTCGGTTGGAAAATTATGTCAACAGTGGTTGCAGCACTCTACGCTATCATCCGTTAAGCAACACTTATCGCTTTTGTCCAGTAACATCTATTTAGCAGACTTTGATTTGTGACCCAGGGTTCCTAGAACAAAGAGATTCATTTACGTAACTTACAATGAAATATGGAAACTTTCACAGATTGAAGCAGCGTCACGTCTGCGAGAAATTGACCAAGCAAACTTAAAAAAGGTTCTTGCTGTTGTTGACAATAGTATTAACACACTGTCTTCCAGCATTTACACATTGTATAATATTCTTTCTTCTGTTATTGATATTGTACAAGAAGATGTGTCTTTGTTATATCATGGTCAAAATTAATTGCGTTCTGTGATGCAATTTGCATGGACTTTACAAACTCTAAAAATGGGGAAAGGTCCATGGGATTATGTAAATGCTTCTGCTTTGTTTTTGCCATTTAATTTAACCGACAAACAGCAGTTTATGTCCATGAAAGATGCAACCTACACTCTTCTACACATAGAAAAAGTAGACCCTTTTCCCATCTCTGTGGCGGAGACTGACTCTGCAGTATGGCTAATTCATGGAGTTATATCTTTACCTTTCTCATTGTTTCAATTCAGCTCTTGTATGAAACATTGCCCGCTAGGCCGCTTTGAACCCCTGGATAGCGCTTTTCTGCACGAATTGTGGTTTTTGCCTTTCACATACAGATGTTTACGGGAAGAGAAGGAGGTATACCTTACGGGGGAGGACTGTGATTCTACTGTAGGTCATTCCCTTGTTTGTAAAAAACATGAAGTTGCACTGGGCTTGTAATGTGTCGGCTCCGAACCTTGCTTGTGTTTTAAAAGGTAATCTAGTTCCCGCAATAACGCCCACATTCACTCTGCTTACTAACGGTAGTTATCTTATTTTAACTAATCAAGAATGCTGTGGTTTGTTGGCTGGAATACCGTGCATTGTAACGGTTTCACAGCGCGTAATTTGTTGTAAAAATGTGCTTTTTCCTCCCCTGCGAAAGAAGCTCAATAGCTCAATTTGGCCTTCCATACCAACTTTGAAAACAGATTTCAACAAGTTGAGCAGACTAAAATTGCTTATATTCCAACAAGAAGTCCCCCTTACTTCGGCGCGAGAGACCTTCAATTTGCAGGTGGCAAGCACAGCTGGCGAAATTCAGACCCTTCTGAACACTAACCTCCCACTGCGTTTTGGGGAGCTTATACACCACATTTTAATGCATCTGATACTCACGGCCTTGCACATTTTTGTAAAGCTGTCGGCTCTGGCCTTGTGACTTCTTTTCAGACAATATTTAGTGTAATACCTGCATCCATTCATTCTATCTTTTCCAGCATTTTTGGTGGATTCCCATTATTACTGGCATTAGCTGCTGGAATCCTGCTTCTATTGAGCCTGCTGCGTAATGGCTGCTCCTCTTGTAGTGCTGCACAGACCGGGCCGGCTGCGTTTGCTCCATGACCGTATGCATTGATGCTTCGGTTCACTACCACTAGCAACACTCAGTGTGACTTATGGGTTGTCCTTCCGCTTTGCGTACTTCACTTGCGTGCAACCTGTCTTTTCAAGCTTAAGACATCCATTTACATGGGCTTTGGATTTTGCCCCTCCAATACGTCATATTCAGACCCGGATTTCAACCAGTTGATGGGTCCCTTAATGGCCCATGAGCAGGACTGTTCTGGGATTGGCCTTATGGCGCGTGAGGCTGCTCTTGGAGTCTTGGCTCAATAGGATATCTGTGAGGCTGCACAGAATCTCCTACTTCAAAGTTACATCGAATATCACGCAAGTTGTACGGCGATGCTCATGGGGGCACCTGACTGTGAGGAGCATGCTTGTTCATTCAGCTTGCTGAATTGGATGGCATCCCTTTTTAGGTCGAGACTGGTGTAGGCTGCGCACATGCCATTGGAGAAGAGGTCCCAGTGACGTTCTTATTGGCCTCTAAGCCCCGTCTTTTTCGGATTGGGGGGGCGTGTTTTTTTTTATTTCTTTCTCTCCTCTCCTCCAGCCAATGGAGAAGAGGAGAGAAAGAAAAACACGCCCCCCAGTCTGAAAAGGACGGGGCTTAGAGACAAATGGCGAGCACTTGTTAACCTGTGTGCAACGTATTTAGCGTGTCTGCTGCTTGGGATCGGGAGTTGTTTTAAGGACAATATGCTTTTAAACGTGTCGCACCCTTTGAATATAACTATTGTAGCTGATGCTAATTTAAAAGGATTGAGGAGGCTGCGCTGTTACCATCTAAGTAGCAAAGTGCTCGACATTTTTTTAATGCGCAGCGCTACTCCGTGTGATATTTTATTAGCTGTCCCCATGTTTTATAGACTTTTTTGTAAAAACACAGAAAGACGAGTGCCTTACACGCCTTTAAATCTGTAAGCAGACACTCGTTGTGTGACGTACTCAGCGCGGCTGCTGCTTGGCATCGGGTGTTTTTTTTAAGAACAAGCATATTTTCTTGTGCACAGACAGGAGTTATTTTTACAAATTAACCAGTGCTATACATTTATGTGTAAGGTAATAAACGAAGCTAACTAACAAACTGTGCCCGCTTATTACATTCCAAGCCAAGGTTTATTACAGATTCGCACTTTAAAATGATAGGTTTTTACCCGTAAAACAGTGTGTGTGTTTTTGCAGTTTTACTTATTACCGATTGGCACGTAGCTATAGCCGCGCTTTTTATCAGCACTATTTACATTACCCAAAACATATTTGTTTTGTTAGCACGGGGTGATTGGTTTTATGTACTGTGTATGATGTGCACAGATACAAAGCTACGCGCACAGAGGTGGCTAGAACTGGATTTGGTATCGCCGCCGCCAAATCCCTTCTGATTTAGCATAAATGTAGTTTTAACCGCGGCTATGCCACTGAGGAACTGGTTCGGCTCTCTGGGAAACGCGGGCTCTATTGGTGCTGCACACCGTTTAGTTACTACAGTATTTTCACCTCCTGCCCTTGTGTTTTGAAATGTTTGGCATCCGGACAACATATGTCCACACCCTGTGGTATAACATTCATTTTAAGTACAGAGACAGCTGATTTACGTATAAGAGCCTTTCATATTTATAAGTGAAATCGGTAGCACTGCTAGCGAAGCGCTATGCCATAGGGTTCTTTCGTTTGAAATAAGCAGTCCGTCTGCGTGATAATTAATAAAAAACAAAACATATAAATGTAAGAAAACAAGTGTATGCTATATAATGGTGTACTCCTTTGCCCTGTGCGTGTAAACATGTGATACGTTATGCAAAGTTGCTTGCATGGCATGCTTCCTTGAGCACAGACGCACAACTTTATTGCGCTTCCTGGAGATAAGCGCAACTTTTATAGTATCCTTTTGGTCCACCATATAATTTCTTGTGTTCTCTTTAGAAGTGGTGCTTGGACGTGGGTTTTATCACTTTTCTCGACGTTTGTTTACAAACATTTTGCAGGGGCTAGCTGCATTTGGTGCTGTGTTATAAATGTTGTGTTAAAGATTTATTGTGCGATAAATGTAGGCCTCGTTTTCCTATGTCTTTTAATAACTGTGTATGCTTGGTATGTAGTATTATATGGCTATTTGTGGTTTAGCTGTATAAATAAAAATACTGTCTATTTTATTTGACGCAATAGCCCCCGGTTTCACACATAGACACATATTAATATACTAACATGCCCCTTTAATTGTCACCAAAGTAGCTGATGCTAATTTATAAGGATTAAGGAGGCTGCGCTGTTATCATCTAAGTAGCAAAGTGCCCGACATTGTTTTTAATGCGCAGCTAAACCGTGTGACACCCTTTGAAAATGAAAGCGCATCCAAAGCTACGCGCAAACAGATGGACAGGACTGGATTTTGTGTCACTGCCGCCAACTCCCTTCTCATTCAGCCTAAATGCGATTTAAAGCTCAGCAATGACACGAAGGGGTTGATTCTGGTGTTTGGCATAAAAAGTAGCTTGGATAGCATATTTCTTTGGGGACAAACTCTGATGGATTAACTTTTCTAATGCACCACAAGCATATCGCAGGTTTTTAGATTTCGGATGTATTTTTTCAAATTTTCTTCCCTACATGTTTTTTCCCCTTTTCTCTCCTCCTCCCGTTTTAACCAATAGAAGCGCTTTTGAACTCTGCTCGCACTTTTGAACTTTGTTTTCGTCCTATGTCTACATACTATGGACTTAACAGGGGGAGGGTGTAATATGAATGGTGTGTTCATTGTTGACATTGAAGGAGAGGTGTGGCGCCGTGGCCAGGGCGACTGACGCTGGAATCTGGGGACCACGGTTCGATCCCCGGCTCCGGCGGCAGGTTAGCCCAGCACCATGTGACTCTGGGCAATAGCTCGCTTAATCTTCCCGACAGCCCCCAGCGCCTAGAGACCCTTACGGGTGATTGTGCGCTTTACAAATGTGGACTTTTACTTTACATTGCTAAGTTAACATGAGCTTCGCTTCTATGAGGCTGCTTTTGCGCACAACACTACGATTATTTTGCAAGACTTTGTTTGTGCCCTTTTCACATGAGAACTGTCTGCTTTTCGCGTTCTCTGCTATTCTCTGAGGTTTAGAACGACTTCCTTAACAACGAACTTCTAGGTATTAACCCCTTCACTGCGGCGGCTATTCCGCCGCAGTACTAAGGGGGCGGGGCGGCCGCGCGGCGGCCGCATGCTGGTGACGGAACCGCTCCGTCACCAGCGTTGGTTGAGCTATGCTGGTGACGGAGCGGTTCCGTCATGGCCCGCCCCGCTCAATAGAACCCTCAGCGCAGGCGCGGAATTCGCGCCGCGCATGAGAGTTCTATTGAGCGGGGCGGGCCATGACGGAACCGCTCCGTCATCAGCACAGCGCACCCGCAGCTGATGACGGAGCGGTTCCGTCATCAGCGTGCAAGGGGTTAAACCATTACCCATAACATACCTACATCCTGTGGCTAGAACTAAAAGTGTTTAAATTTAATTAAATACAAATGTATAACCTCCAATTTAAAAAACAAATACTTAAAAATGTATTTTTTACTTATTAAAATAAACATTCATTCAATTGATTGACCTACCTTAGAATGTTCGAGAATTCCAAAAGACGCTTTTGAGACCGCCAGCTAGGTTGCAGACGAGATGTAAAGGCAGACATTTGCATTTTACGATGCCAATGTCAACTTTATTACAGAAATTCCTTTCCAAAGCTATGGCGGGCGACAAAGTCTGAATTGTGATTGTGCGGAGATGAGTGACGTAACACTCCTTCAAAGCACAATCAAAGTGAACATGAGGGGAAGGTAGGCGGATAGAAGTGACGGCGGAGAGAAGTGACGTGCAACTCCGGTGTTCAAAAAAGTCGTGGTTCCGTCCTTCGTTGTTCAGCCCTCTTCGTTGTTTACACTTCGTTGTTCCGGTGAGTCATTTTTCTTACTTCGTGATTTAGGATGTTTCCTGTACCATAGATTCAGAAAAGGGGGTGGTGATGAACAGAGTGTCTGAATTAAGCAGACCACTCTTACCCAGTCCAAAGATCAGGGCTTGATCCATCACCGTTATTTAGCTCACTGCCCCATCCCAGCTCAGAACCTGGCTATATGCAAATTAGTCTGTCCCTGGCCCAGTGCATCATGGGAACAGGGCAGACCAAACTACCAAGCCAATTCTTCACCAGAAAGGAGACAAGCTTCCAGGGACCGGTTTCTGCCATTTCAGGCGTCGTCGGACCGGCTTGCTTGAATCCTGATGGAGCAGTGAGCAAGGGACTCATGTCTGAGTATACCCTTCCACGCTTGTGGTGGACAAAATGATTCAGAAAAGGGGGTGGTGATGAACAGAGTGTCTGAATTAAGCAGACCACTCTTACCCAGTCCAAAGATCAGGGCTTGATCCATCACCGTTATTTAGCTCACTGCCCCATCCCAGCTCAGAACCTGGCTATATGCAAATTAGTCTGTCCCTGGCCCAGTGCATCATGGGAACAGGGCAGACCAAACTACCAAGCCAATTCTTCACCAGAAAGGAGACAAGCTTCCGGGGACCGGTTTCTGCCATTTCAGGCGTCGTCGGACCGGCTTGCTTGAATCCTGATGGAGCAGTGAGCAAGGGACTCATGTCTGAGTATACCCTTCCACGCTTGTGGTGGACAAAATGATTCAGAAAAGGGGGTGGTGATGAACAGAGTGTCTGAATTAAGCAGACCACTCTTACCCAGTCCAAAGATCAGGGCTTGATCCATCACCGTTATTTAGCTCACTGCCCCATCCCAGCTCAGAACCTGGCTATATGCAAATTAGTCTGTCCCTGGCCCAGTGCATCATGGGAACAGGGCAGACCAAACTACCAAGCCAATTCTTCACCAGAAAGGAGACAAGCTTCCGGGGACCGGTTTCTGCCATTTCAGGCGTCGTCGGCCCGGCTTGCTTGAATCCTGATGGAGCAGTGAGCAAGGGACTCATGTCTGAGTATACCCTTCCACGCTTGTGGTGGACAAAATGATTCAGAAAAGGGGGTGGTGATGAACAGAGTGTCTGAATTAAGCAGACCACTCTTACCCAGTCCAAAGATCAGGGCTTGGTCCATCACCGTTATTTAGCTCACTGCCCCATCCCAGCTCAGAACCTGGCTATATGCAAATTAGTCTGTCCCTGGCCCAGTGCATCATGGGAACAGGGCAGACCAAACTACCAAGCCAATTCTTCACCAGAAAGGAGACAAGCTTCCGGGGACCGGTTTCTGCCATTTCAGGCGTCGTCGGCCCGGCTTGCTTGAATCCTGATGGAGCAGTGAGCAAGGGACTCATGTCTGAGTATTCCCTTCCACACTTGTGGTGGACAAAATGATTCAGAAAAGGGGGTGGTGATGAACAGAGTGTCTGAATTAAGCAGACCACTCTTACCCAGTCCAAAGATCAGGGCTTGATCCATCACCGTTATTTAGCTCACTGCCCCATCCCAGCTCAGAACCTGGCTATATGCAAATTAGTCTGTCCCTGGCCCAGTGCATCATGGGAACAGGGCAGACCAAACTACCAAGCCAATTCTTCACCAGAAAGGAGACAAGCTTCCGGGGACCGGTTTCTGCCATTTCAGGCGTCGTCGGCCCGGCTTGCTTGAATCCTGATGGAGCAGTGAGCAAGGGACTCATGTCTGAGTATACCCTTCCACGCTTGTGGTGGACAAAATGATTCAGAAAAGGGGGTGGTGATGAACAGAGTGTCTGAATTAAGCAGACCACTCTTACCCAGTCCAAAGATCAGGGCTTGATCCATCACCGTTATTTAGCTCACTGCCCCATCCCAGCTCAGAACCTGGCTATATGCAAATTAGTCTGTCCCTGGCCCAGTGCATCATGGGAACAGGGCAGACCAAACTACCAAGCCAATTCTTCACCAGAAAGGAGACAAGCTTCCGGGGACCGGTTTCTGCCATTTCAGGCGTCGTCGGCCCGGCTTGCTTGAATCCTGATGGAGCAGTGAGCAAGGGACTCATGTCTGAGTATACCCTTCCACGCTTGTGGTGGACAAAATGATTCAGAAAAGGGGGTGGTGATGAACAGAGTGTCTGAATTAAGCAGACCACTCTTACCCAGTCCAAAGATCAGGGCTTGATCCATCACCGTTATTTAGCTCACTGCCCCATCCCAGCTCAGAACCTGGCTATATGCAAATTAGTCTGTCCCTGGCCCAGTGCATCATGGGAACAGGGCAGACCAAACTACCAAGCCAATTCTTCACCAGAAAGGAGACAAGCTTCCGGGGACCGGTTTCTGCCATTTCAGGCGTCGTCGGCCCGGCTTGCTTGAATCCTGATGGAGCAGTGAGCAAGGGACTCATGTCTGAGTATACCCTTCCACGCTTGTGGTGGACAAAATGATTCAGAAAAGGGGGTGGTGATGAACAGAGTGTCTGAATTAAGCAGACCACTCTTACCCAGTCCAAAGATCAGGGCTTGATCCATCACCGTTATTTAGCTCACTGCCCCATCCCAGCTCAGAACCTGGCTATATGCAAATTAGTCTGTCCCTGGCCCAGTGCATCATGGGAACAGGGCAGACCAAACTACCAAGCCAATTCTTCACCAGAAAGGAGACAAGCTTCCGGGGACGGGTTTCTGCCATTTCAGGCGTCGTCGGCCTGGCTTGCTTGAATCCTGATGGAGCAGTGAGCAAGGGACTCATGTCTGAGTATACCCTTCCACGCTTGTGGTGGACAAAATGATTCAGAAAAGGGGGTGGTGATGAACAGAGTGTCTGAATTAAGCAGACCACTCTTACCCAGTCCAAAGATCAGGGCTTGATCCATCACCGTTATTTAGCTCACTGCCCCATCCCAGCTCAGAACCTGGCTATATGCAAATTGGTCTGTCCCTGGCCCAGTGCATCATGGGAACAGGGCAGACCAAACTACCAAGCCAATTCTTCACCAGAAAGGAGACAAGCTTCCGGGGACCGGTTTCTGCCATTTCAGGCGTCGTCGGCCCGGCTTGCTTGAATCCTGATGGAGCAGTGAGCAAGGGACTCATGTCTGAGTATACCCTTCCACGCTTGTGGTGGACAAAATGATTCAGAAAAGGGGGTGGTGATGAACAGAGTGTCTGAATTAAGCAGACCACTCTTACCCAGTCCAAAGATCAGGGCTTGATCCATCACCGTTATTTAGCTCACTGCCCCATCCCAGCTCAGAACCTGGCTATATGCAAATTAGTCTGTCCCTGGCCCAGTGCATCATGGGAACAGGGCAGACCAAACTACCAAGCCAATTCTTCACCAGAAAGGAGACAAGCTTCCGGGGACCGGTTTCTGCCATTTCAGGCGTCGTCGGCCCGGCTTGCTTGAATCCTGATGGAGCAGTGAGCAAGGGACTCATGTCTGAGTATACCCTTCCACGCTTGTGGTGGACAAAATGATTCAGAAAAGGGGGTGGTGATGAACAGAGTGTCTGAATTAAGCAGACCACTCTTACCCAGTCCAAAGATCAGGGCTTGATCCATCACCGTTATTTAGCTCACTGCCCCATCCCAGCTCAGAACCTGGCTATATGCAAATTAGTCTGTCCCTGGCCCAGTGCATCATGGGAACAGGGCAGACCAAACTACCAAGCCAATTCTTCACCAGAAAGGAGACAAGCTTCCGGGGACCGGTTTCTGCCATTTCAGGCGTCGTCGGCCCGGCTTGCTTGAATCCTGATGGAGCAGTGAGCAAGGGACTCATGTCTGAGTATACCCTTCCACGCTTGTGGTGGACAAAATGATTCAGAAAAGGGGGTGGTGATGAACAGAGTGTCTGAATTAAGCAGACCACTCTTACCCAGTCCAAAGATCAGGGCTTGATCCATCACCGTTATTTAGCTCACTGCCCCATCCCAGCTCAGAACCTGGCTATATGCAAATTAGTCTGTCCCTGGCCCAGTGCATCATGGGAACAGGGCAGACCAAACTACCAAGCCAATTCTTCACCAGAAAGGAGACAAGCTTCCGGGGACGGGTTTCTGCCATTTCAGGCGTCGTCGGCCTGGCTTGCTTGAATCCTGATGGAGCAGTGAGCAAGGGACTCATGTCTGAGTATACCCTTCCACGCTTGTGGTGGACAAAATGATTCAGAAAAGGGGGTGGTGATGAACAGAGTGTCTGAATTAAGCAGACCACTCTTACCCAGTCCAAAGATCAGGGCTTGATCCATCACCGTTATTTAGCTCACTGCCCCATCCCAGCTCAGAACCTGGCTATATGCAAATTAGTCTGTCCCTGGCCCAGTGCATCATGGGAACAGGGCAGACCAAACTACCAAGCCAATTCTTCACCAGAAAGGAGACAAGCTTCCGGGGACCGGTTTCTGCCATTTCAGGCGTCGTCGGCCCGGCTTGCTTGAATCCTGATGGAGCAGTGAGCAAGGGACTCATGTCTGAGTATACCCTTCCACGCTTGTGGTGGACAAAATGATTCAGAAAAGGGGGTGGTGATGAACAGAGTGTCTGAATTAAGCAGACCACTCTTACCCAGTCCAAAGATCAGGGCTTGATCCATCACCGTTATTTAGCTCACTGCCCCATCCCAGCTCAGAACCTGGCTATATGCAAATTAGTCTGTCCCTGGCCCAGTGCATCATGGGAACAGGGCAGACCAAACTACCAAGCCAATTCTTCACCAGAAAGGAGACAAGCTTCCGGGGACCGGTTTCTGCCATTTCAGGCGTCGTCGGCCCGGCTTGCTTGAATCCTGATGGAGCAGTGAGCAAGGGACTCATGTCTGAGTATACCCTTCCACGCTTGTGGTGGACAAAATGATTCAGAAAAGGGGGTGGTGATGAACAGAGTGTCTGAATTAAGCAGACCACTCTTACCCAGTCCAAAGATCAGGGCTTGATCCATCACCGTTATTTAGCTCACTGCCCCATCCCAGCTCAGAACCTGGCTATATGCAAATTAGTCTGTCCCTGGCCCAGTGCATCATGGGAACAGGGCAGACCAAACTACCAAGCCAATTCTTCACCAGAAAGGAGACAAGCTTCCGGGGACCGGTTTCTGCCATTTCAGGCGTCGTCGGCCCGGCTTGCTTGAATCCTGATGGAGCAGTGAGCAAGGGACTCATGTCTGAGTATACCCTTCCACGCTTGTGGTGGACAAAATGATTCAGAAAAGGGGGTGGTGATGAACAGAGTGTCTGAATTAAGCAGACCACTCTTACCCAGTCCAAAGATCAGGGCTTGATCCATCACCGTTATTTAGCTCACTGCCCCATCCCAGCTCAGAACCTGGCTATATGCAAATTAGTCTGTCCCTGGCCCAGTGCATCATGGGAACAGGGCAGACCAAACTACCAAGCCAATTCTTCGCCAGAAAGGAGACAAGCTTCCGGGGACCGGTTTCTGCCATTTCAGGCGTCGTCGGCCCGGCTTGCTTGAATCCTGATGGAGCAGTGAGCAAGGGACTCATGTCTGAGTATACCCTTCCACGCTTGTGGTGGACAAAATGATTCAGAAAAGGGGGTGGTGATGAACAGAGAGTCTGAATTAAGCAGACCACTCTTACCCAGTCCAAAGATCAGGGCTTGATCCATCACCGTTATTTAGCTCACTGCCCCATCCCAGCTCAGAACCTGGCTATATGCAAATTAGTCTGTCCCTGGCCCAGTGCATCATGGGAACAGGGCAGACCAAACTACCAAGCCAATTCTTCACCAGAAAGGAGACAAGCTTCCGGGGACCGGTTTCTGCCATTTCAGGCGTCGTCGGCCCGGCTTGCTTGAATCCTGATGGAGCAGTGAGCAAGGGACTCATGTCTGAGTATACCCTTCCACGCTTGTGGTGGACAAAATGATTCAGAAAAGGGGGTGGTGATGAACAGAGTGTCTGAATTAAGCAGACCACTCTTACCCAGTCCAAAGATCAGGGCTTGATCCATCACCGTTATTTAGCTCACTGCCCCATCCCAGCTCAGAACCTGGCTATATGCAAATTAGTCTGTCCCTGGCCCAGTGCATCATGGGAACAGGGCAGACCAAACTACCAAGCCAATTCTTCACCAGAAAGGAGACAAGCTTCCGGGGACCGGTTTCTGCCATTTCAGGCGTCGTCGGCCCGGCTTGCTTGAATCCTGATGGAGCAGTGAGCAAGGGACTCATGTCTGAGTATACCCTTCCACGCTTGTGGTGGACAAAATGATTCAGAAAAGGGGGTGGTGATGAACAGAGTGTCTGAATTAAGCAGACCACTCTTACCCAGTCCAAAGATCAGGGCTTGATCCATCACCGTTATTTAGCTCACTGCCCCATCCCAGCTCAGAACCTGGCTATATGCAAATTAGTCTGTCCCTGGCCCAGTGCATCATGGGAACAGGGCAGACCAAACTACCAAGCCAATTCTTCACCAGAAAGGAGACAAGCTTCCGGGGACCGGTTTCTGCCATTTCAGGCGTCGTCGGCCCGGCTTGCTTGAATCCTGATGGAGCAGTGAGCAAGGGACTCATGTCTGAGTATACCCTTCCATGCTTGTGGTGGACAAAATGATTCAGAAAAGGGGGTGGTGATGAACAGAGTGTCTGAATTAAGCAGACCACTCTTACCCAGTCCAAAGATTAGGGCTTGATCCATCACCGTTATTTAGCTCACTGCCCCATCCCAGCTCAGAACCTGGCTATATGCAAATTAGTCTGTCCCTGGCCCAGTGCATCATGGGAACAGGGCAGACCAAACTACCAAGCCAATTCTTCACCAGAAAGGAGACAAGCTTCCGGGGACCGGTTTCTGCCATTTCAGGCGTCGTCGGCCCGGCTTGCTTGAATCCTGATGGAGCAGTGAGCAAGGGACTCATGTCTGAGTATACCCTTCCACGCTTGTGGTGGACAAAATGATTCAGAAAAGGGGGTGGTGATGAACAGAGTGTCTGAATTAAGCAGACCACTCTTACCCAGTCCAAAGATCAGGGCTTGATCCATCACCGTTATTTAGCTCACTGCCCCATCCCAGCTCAGAACCTGGCTATATGCAAATTAGTCTGTCCCTGGCCCAGTGCATCATGGGAACAGGGCAGACCAAACTACCAAGCCAATTCTTCACCAGAAAGGAGACAAGCTTCCGGGGACCGGTTTCTGCCATTTCAGGCGTCGTCGGCCCGGCTTGCTTGAATCCTGATGGAGCAGTGAGCAAGGGACTCATGTCTGAGTATACCCTTCCACGCTTGTGGTGGACAAAATGATTCAGAAAAGGGGGTGGTGATGAACAGAGTGTCTGAATTAAGCAGACCACTCTTACCCAGTCCAAAGATCAGGGCTTGATCCATCACCGTTATTTAGCTCACTGCCCCATCCCAGCTCAGAACCTGGCTATATGCAAATTAGTCTGTCCCTGGCCCAGTGCATCATGGGAACAGGGCAGACCAAACTACCAAGCCAATTCTTCACCAGAAAGGAGACAAGCTTCCGGGGACCGGTTTCTGCCATTTCAGGCGTCGTCGGCCCGGCTTGCTTGAATCCTGATGGAGCAGTGAGCAAGGGACTCATGTCTGAGTATACCCTTCCACGCTTGTGGTGGACAAAATGATTCAGAAAAGGGGGTGGTGATGAACAGAGTGTCTGAATTAAGCAGACCACTCTTACCCAGTCCAAAGATCAGGGCTTGATCCATCACCGTTATTTAGCTCACTGCCCCATCCCAGCTCAGAACCTGGCTATATGCAAATTAGTCTGTCCCTGGCCCAGTGCATCATGGGAACAGGGCAGACCAAACTACCAAGCCAATTCTTCACCAGAAAGGAGACAAGCTTCCGGGGACGGGTTTCTGCCATTTCAGGCGTCGTCGGCCTGGCTTGCTTGAATCCTGATGGAGCAGTGAGCAAGGGACTCATGTCTGAGTATACCCTTCCACGCTTGTGGTGGACAAAATGATTCAGAAAAGGGGGTGGTGATGAACAGAGTGTCTGAATTAAGCAGACCACTCTTACCCAGTCCAAAGATCAGGGCTTGATCCATCACCGTTATTTAGCTCACTGCCCCATCCCAGCTCAGAACCTGGCTATATGCAAATTGGTCTGTCCCTGGCCCAGTGCATCATGGGAACAGGGCAGACCAAACTACCAAGCCAATTCTTCACCAGAAAGGAGACAAGCTTCCGGGGACCGGTTTCTGCCATTTCAGGCGTCGTCGGCCCGGCTTGCTTGAATCCTGATGGAGCAGTGAGCAAGGGACTCATGTCTGAGTATACCCTTCCACGCTTGTGGTGGACAAAATGATTCAGAAAAGGGGGTGGTGATGAACAGAGTGTCTGAATTAAGCAGACCACTCTTACCCAGTCCAAAGATCAGGGCTTGATCCATCACCGTTATTTAGCTCACTGCCCCATCCCAGCTCAGAACCTGGCTATATGCAAATTAGTCTGTCCCTGGCCCAGTGCATCATGGGAACAGGGCAGACCAAACTACCAAGCCAATTCTTCACCAGAAAGGAGACAAGCTTCCGGGGACCGGTTTCTGCCATTTCAGGCGTCGTCGGCCCGGCTTGCTTGAATCCTGATGGAGCAGTGAGCAAGGGACTCATGTCTGAGTATACCCTTCCACGCTTGTGGTGGACAAAATGATTCAGAAAAGGGAGTGGTGATGAACAGAGTGTCTGAATTAAGCAGACCACTCTTACCCAGTCCAAAGATCAGGGCTTGATCCATCACCGTTATTTAGCTCACTGCCCCATCCCAGCTCAGAACCTGGCTATATGCAAATTAGTCTGTCCCTGGCCCAGTGCATCATGGGAACAGGGCAGACCAAACTACCAAGCCAATTCTTCACCAGAAAGGATACAAGCTTCCGGGGACCGGTTTCTGCCATTTAAGGCGTCGTCGGCCCGGCTTGCTTGAATCCTGATGGAGCAGTGAGCAAGGGACTCATGTCTGAGTATACCCTTCCACGCTTGTGGTGGACAAAATTATTCAGAAAAGGGGGTGGTGATGAACAGAGTGTCTGAATTAAGCAGACCACTCTTACCCAGTCCAAAGATCAGGGCTTGATCCATCACCGTTATTTAGCTCACTGCCCCATCCCAGCTCAGAACCTGGCTATATGCAAATTAGTCTGTCCCTGGCCCAGTGCATCATGGGAACAGGGCAGACCAAACTACCAAGCCAATTCTTCACCAGAAAGGAGACAAGCTTCCGGGGACCGGTTTCTGCCATTTCAGGCGTCGTCGGCCCGGCTTGCTTGAATCCTGATGGAGCAGTGAGCAAGGGACTCATGTCTGAGTATACCCTTCCACGCTTGTGGTGGACAAAATGATTCAGAAAAGGGGGTGGTGATGAACAGAGTGTCTGAATTAAGCAGACCACTCTTACCCAGTCCAAAGATCAGGGCTTGATCCATCACCGTTATTTAGCTCACTGCCCCATCCCAGCTCAGAACCTGGCTATATGCAAATTAGTCTGTCCCTGGCCCAGTGCATCATGGGAACAGGGCAGACCAAACTACCAAGCCAATTCTTCACCAGAAAGGAGACAAGCTTCCGGGGACCGGTTTCTGCCATTTCAGGCGTCGTCGGCCCGGCTTGCTTGAATCCTGATGGAGCAGTGAGCAAGGGACTCATGTCTGAGTATACCCTTCCACGCTTGTGGTGGACAAAATGATTCAGAAAAGGGGGTGGTGATGAACAGAGTGTCTGAATTAAGCAGACCACTCTTACCCAGTCCAAAGATCAGGGCTTGATCCATCACCGTTATTTAGCTCACTGCCCCATCCCAGCTCAGAACCTGGCTATATGCAAATTAGTCTGTCCCTGGCCCAGTGCATCATGGGAACAGGGCAGACCAAACTACCAAGCCAATTCTTCACCAGAAAGGAGACAAGCTTCCGGGGACGGGTTTCTGCCATTTCAGGCGTCGTCGGCCTGGCTTGCTTGAATCCTGATGGAGCAGTGAGCAAGGGACTCATGTCTGAGTATACCCTTCCACGCTTGTGGTGGACAAAATGATTCAGAAAAGGGGGTGGTGATGAACAGAGTGTCTGAATTAAGCAGACCACTCTTACCCAGTCCAAAGATCAGGGCTTGATCCATCACCGTTATTTAGCTCACTGCCCCATCCCAGCTCAGAACCTGGCTATATGCAAATTGGTCTGTCCCTGGCCCAGTGCATCATGGGAACAGGGCAGACCAAACTACCAAGCCAATTCTTCACCAGAAAGGAGACAAGCTTCCGGGGACCGGTTTCTGCCATTTCAGGCGTCGTCGGCCCGGCTTGCTTGAATCCTGATGGAGCAGTGAGCAAGGGACTCATTTCTGAGTATACCCTTCCACGCTTGTGGTGGACAAAATGATTCAGAAAAGGGGGTGGTGATGAACAGAGTGTCTGAATTAAGCAGACCACTCTTACCCAGTCCAAAGATCAGGGCTTGATCCATCACCGTTATTTAGCTCACTGCCCCATCCCAGCTCAGAACCTGGCTATATGCAAATTAGTCTGTCCCTGGCCCAGTGCATCATGGGAACAGGGCAGACCAAACTACCAAGCCAATTCTTCACCAGAAAGGAGACAAGCTTCCGGGGACCGGTTTCTGCCATTTCAGGCGTCGTCGGCCCGGCTTGCTTGAATCCTGATGGAGCAGTGAGCAAGGGACTCATGTCTGAGTATACCCTTCCACGCTTGTGGTGGACAAAATGATTCAGAAAAGGGGGTGGTGATGAACAGAGTGTCTGAATTAAGCAGACCACTCTTACCCAGTCCAAAGATCAGGGCTTGATCCATCACCGTTATTTAGCTCACTGCCCCATCCCAGCTCAGAACCTGGCTATATGCAAATTAGTCTGTCCCTGGCCCAGTGCATCATGGGAACAGGGCAGACCAAACTACCAAGCCAATTCTTCACCAGAAAGGAGACAAGCTTCCGGGGACCGGTTTCTGCCATTTCAGGCGTCGTCGGCCCGGCTTGCTTGAATCCTGATGGAGCAGTGAGCAAGGGACTCATGTCTGAGTATACCCTTCCACGCTTGTGGTGGACAAAATGATTCAGAAAAGGGGGTGGTGATGAACAGAGTGTCTGAATTAAGCAGACCACTCTTACCCAGTCCAAAGATCAGGGCTTGATCCATCACCGTTATTTAGCTCACTGCCCCATCCCAGCTCAGAACCTGGCTATATGCAAATTAGTCTGTCCCTGGCCCAGTGCATCATGGGAACAGGGCAGACCAAACTACCAAGCCAATTCTTCACCAGAAAGGAGACAAGCTTCCGGGGACGGGTTTCTGCCATTTCAGGCGTCGTCGGCCTGGCTTGCTTGAATCCTGATGGAGCAGTGAGCAAGGGACTCATGTCTGAGTATACCCTTCCACGCTTGTGGTGGACAAAATGATTCAGAAAAGGGGGTGGTGATGAACAGAGTGTCTGAATTAAGCAGACCACTCTTACCCAGTCCAAAGATCAGGGCTTGATCCATCACCGTTATTTAGCTCACTGCCCCATCCCAGCTCAGAACCTGGCTATATGCAAATTGGTCTGTCCCTGGCCCAGTGCATCATGGGAACAGGGCAGACCAAACTACCAAGCCAATTCTTCACCAGAAAGGAGACAAGCTTCCGGGGACCGGTTTCTGCCATTTCAGGCGTCGTCGGCCCGGCTTGCTTGAATCCTGATGGAGCAGTGAGCAAGGGACTCATGTCTGAGTATACCCTTCCACGCTTGTGGTGGACAAAATGATTCAGAAAAGGGGGTGGTGATGAACAGAGTGTCTGAATTAAGCAGACCACTCTTACCCAGTCCAAAGATCAGGGCTTGATCCATCACCGTTATTTAGCTCACTGCCCCATCCCAGCTCAGAACCTGGCTATATGCAAATTAGTCTGTCCCTGGCCCAGTGCATCATGGGAACAGGGCAGACCAAACTACCAAGCCAATTCTTCACCAGAAAGGAGACAAGCTTCCGGGGACCGGTTTCTGCCATTTCAGGCGTCGTCGGCCCGGCTTGCTTGAATCCTGATGGAGCAGTGAGCAAGGGACTCATGTCTGAGTATACCCTTCCACGCTTGTGGTGGACAAAATGATTCAGAAAAGGGGGTGGTGATGAACAGAGTGTCTGAATTAAGCAGACCACTCTTACCCAGTCCAAAGATCAGGGCTTGATCCATCACCGTTATTTAGCTCACTGCCCCATCCCAGCTCAGAACCTGGCTATATGCAAATTAGTCTGTCCCTGGCCCAGTGCATCATGGGAACAGGGCAGACCAAACTACCAAGCCAATTCTTCACCAGAAAGGAGACAAGCTTCCGGGGACCGGTTTCTGCCATTTCAGGCGTCGTCGGCCCGGCTTGCTTGAATCCTGATGGAGCAGTGAGCAAGGGACTCATGTCTGAGTATACCCTTCCACGCTTGTGGTGGACAAAATGATTCAGAAAAGGGGGTGGTGATGAACAGAGTGTCTGAATTAAGCAGACCACTCTTACCCAGTCCAAAGATCAGGGCTTGATCCATCACCGTTATTTAGCTCACTGCCCCATCCCAGCTCAGAACCTGGCTATATGCAAATTAGTCTGTCCCTGGCCCAGTGCATCATGGGAACAGGGCAGACCAAACTACCAAGCCAATTCTTCACCAGAAAGGAGACAAGCTTCCGGGGACCGGTTTCTGCCATTTCAGGCGTCGTCGGCCCGGCTTGCTTGAATCCTGATGGAGCAGTGAGCAAGGGACTCATGTCTGAGTATACCCTTCCACGCTTGTGGTGGACAAAATGATTCAGAAAAGGGGGTGGTGATGAACAGAGTGTCTGAATTAAGCAGACCACTCTTACCCAGTCCAAAGATCAGGGCTTGATCCATCACCGTTATTTAGCTCACTGCCCCATCCCAGCTCAGAACCTGGCTATATGCAAATTAGTCTGTCCCTGGCCCAGTGCATCATGGGAACAGGGCAGACCAAACTACCAAGCCAATTCTTCGCCAGAAAGGAGACAAGCTTCCGGGGACCGGTTTCTGCCATTTCAGGCGTCGTCGGCCCGGCTTGCTTGAATCCTGATGGAGCAGTGAGCAAGGGACTCATGTCTGAGTATACCCTTCCACGCTTGTGGTGGACAAAATGATTCAGAAAAGGGGGTGGTGATGAACAGAGTCTGAATTAAGCAGACCACTCTTACCCAGTCCAAAGATCAGGGCTTGATCCATCACCGTTATTTAGCTCACTGCCCCATCCCAGCTCAGAACCTGGCTATATGCAAATTAGTCTGTCCCTGGCCCAGTGCATCATGGGAACAGGGCAGACCAAACTACCAAGCCAATTCTTCACCAGAAAGGAGACAAGCTTCCGGGGACCGGTTTCTGCCATTTCAGGCGTCGTCGGCCCGGCTTGCTTGAATCCTGATGGAGCAGTGAGCAAGGGACTCATGTCTGAGTATACCCTTCCACGCTTGTGGTGGACAAAATGATTCAGAAAAGGGGGTGGTGATGAACAGAGTGTCTGAATTAAGCAGACCACTCTTACCCAGTCCAAAGATCAGGGCTTGATCCATCACCGTTATTTAGCTCACTGCCCCATCCCAGCTCAGAACCTGGCTATATGCAAATTAGTCTGTCCCTGGCCCAGTGCATCATGGGAACAGGGCAGACCAAACTACCAAGCCAATTCTTCACCAGAAAGGAGACAAGCTTCCGGGGACCGGTTTCTGCCATTTCAGGCGTCGTCGGCCCGGCTTGCTTGAATCCTGATGGAGCAGTGAGCAAGGGACTCATGTCTGAGTATACCCTTCCACGCTTGTGGTGGACAAAATGATTCAGAAAAGGGGGTGGTGATGAACAGAGTGTCTGAATTAAGCAGACCACTCTTACCCAGTCCAAAGATCAGGGCTTGATCCATCACCGTTATTTAGCTCACTGCCCCATCCCAGCTCAGAACCTGGCTATATGCAAATTAGTCTGTCCCTGGCCCAGTGCATCATGGGAACAGGGCAGACCAAACTACCAAGCCAATTCTTCACCAGAAAGGAGACAAGCTTCCGGGGACCGGTTTCTGCCATTTCAGGCGTCGTCGGCCCGGCTTGCTTGAATCCTGATGGAGCAGTGAGCAAGGGACTCATGTCTGAGTATACCCTTCCATGCTTGTGGTGGACAAAATGATTCAGAAAAGGGGGTGGTGATGAACAGAGTGTCTGAATTAAGCAGACCACTCTTACCCAGTCCAAAGATTAGGGCTTGATCCATCACCGTTATTTAGCTCACTGCCCCATCCCAGCTCAGAACCTGGCTATATGCAAATTAGTCTGTCCCTGGCCCAGTGCATCATGGGAACAGGGCAGACCAAACTACCAAGCCAATTCTTCACCAGAAAGGAGACAAGCTTCCGGGGACCGGTTTCTGCCATTTCAGGCGTCGTCGGCCCGGCTTGCTTGAATCCTGATGGAGCAGTGAGCAAGGGACTCATGTCTGAGTATACCCTTCCACGCTTGTGGTGGACAAAATGATTCAGAAAAGGGGGTGGTGATGAACAGAGTGTCTGAATTAAGCAGACCACTCTTACCCAGTCCAAAGATCAGGGCTTGATCCATCACCGTTATTTAGCTCACTGCCCCATCCCAGCTCAGAACCTGGCTATATGCAAATTAGTCTGTCCCTGGCCCAGTGCATCATGGGAACAGGGCAGACCAAACTACCAAGCCAATTCTTCACCAGAAAGGAGACAAGCTTCCGGGGACCGGTTTCTGCCATTTCAGGCGTCGTCGGCCCGGCTTGCTTGAATCCTGATGGAGCAGTGAGCAAGGGACTCATGTCTGAGTATACCCTTCCACGCTTGTGGTGGACAAAATGATTCAGAAAAGGGGGTGGTGATGAACAGAGTGTCTGAATTAAGCAGACCACTCTTACCCAGTCCAAAGATCAGGGCTTGATCCATCACCGTTATTTAGCTCACTGCCCCATCCCAGCTCAGAACCTGGCTATATGCAAATTAGTCTGTCCCTGGCCCAGTGCATCATGGGAACAGGGCAGACCAAACTACCAAGCCAATTCTTCACCAGAAAGGAGACAAGCTTCCGGGGACCGGTTTCTGCCATTTCAGGCGTCGTCGGCCCGGCTTGCTTGAATCCTGATGGAGCAGTGAGCAAGGGACTCATGTCTGAGTATACCCTTCCACGCTTGTGGTGGACAAAATGATTCAGAAAAGGGGGTGGTGATGAACAGAGTGTCTGAATTAAGCAGACCACTCTTACCCAGTCCAAAGATCAGGGCTTGATCCATCACCGTTATTTAGCTCACTGCCCCATCCCAGCTCAGAACCTGGCTATATGCAAATTAGTCTGTCCCTGGCCCAGTGCATCATGGGAACAGGGCAGACCAAACTACCAAGCCAATTCTTCACCAGAAAGGAGACAAGCTTCCGGGGACGGGTTTCTGCCATTTCAGGCGTCGTCGGCCTGGCTTGCTTGAATCCTGATGGAGCAGTGAGCAAGGGACTCATGTCTGAGTATACCCTTCCACGCTTGTGGTGGACAAAATGATTCAGAAAAGGGGGTGGTGATGAACAGAGTGTCTGAATTAAGCAGACCACTCTTACCCAGTCCAAAGATCAGGGCTTGATCCATCACCGTTATTTAGCTCACTGCCCCATCCCAGCTCAGAACCTGGCTATATGCAAATTGGTCTGTCCCTGGCCCAGTGCATCATGGGAACAGGGCAGACCAAACTACCAAGCCAATTCTTCACCAGAAAGGAGACAAGCTTCCGGGGACCGGTTTCTGCCATTTCAGGCGTCGTCGGCCCGGCTTGCTTGAATCCTGATGGAGCAGTGAGCAAGGGACTCATGTCTGAGTATACCCTTCCACGCTTGTGGTGGACAAAATGATTCAGAAAAGGGGGTGGTGATGAACAGAGTGTCTGAATTAAGCAGACCACTCTTACCCAGTCCAAAGATCAGGGCTTGATCCATCACCGTTATTTAGCTCACTGCCCCATCCCAGCTCAGAACCTGGCTATATGCAAATTAGTCTGTCCCTGGCCCAGTGCATCATGGGAACAGGGCAGACCAAACTACCAAGCCAATTCTTCACCAGAAAGGAGACAAGCTTCCGGGGACCGGTTTCTGCCATTTCAGGCGTCGTCGGCCCGGCTTGCTTGAATCCTGATGGAGCAGTGAGCAAGGGACTCATGTCTGAGTATACCCTTCCACGCTTGTGGTGGACAAAATGATTCAGAAAAGGGGGTGGTGATGAACAGAGTGTCTGAATTAAGCAGACCACTCTTACCCAGTCCAAAGATCAGGGCTTGATCCATCACCGTTATTTAGCTCACTGCCCCATCCCAGCTCAGAACCTGGCTATATGCAAATTAGTCTGTCCCTGGCCCAGTGCATCATGGGAACAGGGCAGACCAAACTACCAAGCCAATTCTTCACCAGAAAGGAGACAAGCTTCCGGGGACCGGTTTCTGCCATTTCAGGCGTCGTCGGCCCGGCTTGCTTGAATCCTGATGGAGCAGTGAGCAAGGGACTCATGTCTGAGTATACCCTTCCACGCTTGTGGTGGACAAAATGATTCAGAAAAGGGGGTGGTGATGAACAGAGTGTCTGAATTAAGCAGACCACTCTTACCCAGTCCAAAGATCAGGGCTTGATCCATCACCGTTATTTAGCTCACTGCCCCATCCCAGCTCAGAACCTGGCTATATGCAAATTAGTCTGTCCCTGGCCCAGTGCATCATGGGAACAGGGCAGACCAAACTACCAAGCCAATTCTTCACCAGAAAGGAGACAAGCTTCCGGGGACCGGTTTCTGCCATTTCAGGCGTCGTCGGCCCGGCTTGCTTGAATCCTGATGGAGCAGTGAGCAAGGGACTCATGTCTGAGTATACCCTTCCACGCTTGTGGTGGACAAAATGATTCAGAAAAGGGGGTGGTGATGAACAGAGTGTCTGAATTAAGCAGACCACTCTTACCCAGTCCAAAGATCAGGGCTTGATCCATCACCGTTATTTAGCTCACTGCCCCATCCCAGCTCAGAACCTGGCTATATGCAAATTAGTCTGTCCCTGGCCCAGTGCATCATGGGAACAGGGCAGACCAAACTACCAAGCCAATTCTTCACCAGAAAGGAGACAAGCTTCCGGGGACCGTTTTCTGCCATTTCAGGCGTCGTCGGCCCGGCTTGCTTGAATCCTGATGGAGCAGTGAGCAAGGGACTCATGTCTGAGTATACCCTTCCACGCTTGTGGTGGACAAAATGATTCAGAAAAGGGGGTGGTGATGAACAGAGTGTCTGAATTAAGCAGACCACTCTTACCCAGTCCAAAGATCAGGGCTTGATCCATCACCGTTATTTAGCTCACTGCCCCATCCCAGCTCAGAACCTGGCTATATGCAAATTAGTCTGTCCCTGGCCCAGTGCATCATGGGAACAGGGCAGACCAAACTACCAAGCCAATTCTTCACCAGAAAGGAGACAAGCTTCCGGGGACCGGTTTCTGCCATTTCAGGCGTCGTCGGCCCGGCTTGCTTGAATCCTGATGGAGCAGTGAGCAAGGGACTCATGTCTGAGTATACCCTTCCACGCTTGTGGTGGACAAAATGATTCAGAAAAGGGGGTGGTGATGAACAGAGTGTCTGAATTAAGCAGACCACTCTTACCCAGTCCAAAGATCAGGGCTTGATCCATCACCGTTATTTAGCTCACTGCCCCATCCCAGCTCAGAACCTGGCTATATGCAAATTAGTCTGTCCCTGGCCCAGTGCATCATGGGAACAGGGCAGACCAAACTACCAAGCCAATTCTTCGCCAGAAAGGAGACAAGCTTCCGGGGACCGGTTTCTGCCATTTCAGGCGTCGTCGGCCCGGCTTGCTTGAATCCTGATGGAGCAGTGAGCAAGGGACTCATGTCTGAGTATACCCTTCCACGCTTGTGGTGGACAAAATGATTCAGAAAAGGGGGTGGTGATGAACAGAGAGTCTGAATTAAGCAGACCACTCTTACCCAGTCCAAAGATCAGGGCTTGATCCATCACCGTTATTTAGCTCACTGCCCCATCCCAGCTCAGAACCTGGCTATATGCAAATTAGTCTGTCCCTGGCCCAGTGCATCATGGGAACAGGGCAGACCAAACTACCAAGCCAATTCTTCACCAGAAAGGAGACAAGCTTCCGGGGACCGGTTTCTGCCATTTCAGGCGTCGTCGGCCCGGCTTGCTTGAATCCTGATGGAGCAGTGAGCAAGGGACTCATGTCTGAGTATACCCTTCCACGCTTGTGGTGGACAAAATGATTCAGAAAAGGGGGTGGTGATGAACAGAGTGTCTGAATTAAGCAGACCACTCTTACCCAGTCCAAAGATCAGGGCTTGATCCATCACCGTTATTTAGCTCACTGCCCCATCCCAGCTCAGAACCTGGCTATATGCAAATTAGTCTGTCCCTGGCCCAGTGCATCATGGGAACAGGGCAGACCAAACTACCAAGCCAATTCTTCACCAGAAAGGAGACAAGCTTCCGGGGACCGGTTTCTGCCATTTCAGGCGTCGTCGGCCCGGCTTGCTTGAATCCTGATGGAGCAGTGAGCAAGGGACTCATGTCTGAGTATACCCTTCCACGCTTGTGGTGGACAAAATGATTCAGAAAAGGGGGTGGTGATGAACAGAGTGTCTGAATTAAGCAGACCACTCTTACCCAGTCCAAAGATCAGGGCTTGATCCATCACCGTTATTTAGCTCACTGCCCCATCCCAGCTCAGAACCTGGCTATATGCAAATTAGTCTGTCCCTGGCCCAGTGCATCATGGGAACAGGGCAGACCAAACTACCAAGCCAATTCTTCACCAGAAAGGAGACAAGCTTCCGGGGACCGGTTTCTGCCATTTCAGGCGTCGTCGGCCCGGCTTGCTTGAATCCTGATGGAGCAGTGAGCAAGGGACTCATGTCTGAGTATACCCTTCCATGCTTGTGGTGGACAAAATGATTCAGAAAAGGGGGTGGTGATGAACAGAGTGTCTGAATTAAGCAGACCACTCTTACCCAGTCCAAAGATTAGGGCTTGATCCATCACCGTTATTTAGCTCACTGCCCCATCCCAGCTCAGAACCTGGCTATATGCAAATTAGTCTGTCCCTGGCCCAGTGCATCATGGGAACAGGGCAGACCAAACTACCAAGCCAATTCTTCACCAGAAAGGAGACAAGCTTCCGGGGACCGGTTTCTGCCATTTCAGGCGTCGTCGGCCCGGCTTGCTTGAATCCTGATGGAGCAGTGAGCAAGGGACTCATGTCTGAGTATACCCTTCCACGCTTGTGGTGGACAAAATGATTCAGAAAAGGGGGTGGTGATGAACAGAGTGTCTGAATTAAGCAGACCACTCTTACCCAGTCCAAAGATCAGGGCTTGATCCATCACCGTTATTTAGCTCACTGCCCCATCCCAGCTCAGAACCTGGCTATATGCAAATTAGTCTGTCCCTGGCCCAGTGCATCATGGGAACAGGGCAGACCAAACTACCAAGCCAATTCTTCACCAGAAAGGAGACAAGCTTCCGGGGACCGGTTTCTGCCATTTCAGGCATCGTCGGCCCGGCTTGCTTGAATCCTGATGGAGCAGTGAGCAAGGGACTCATGTCTGAGTATACCCTTCCACGCTTGTGGTGGACAAAATCATTCAGAAAAGGGGGTGGTGATGAACAGAGTGTCTGAATTAAGCAGACCACTCTTACCCAGTCCAAAGATCAGGGCTTGATCCATCACCGTTATTTAGCTCACTGCCCCATCCCAGCTGTGGAAAAGTAAATTTTGCCATGTTCTGTGTCCCTACGTGTCATCCATCATATGTTATGTGTGCATGATTAAATATGCATATGTATTCCCCATGTTCGATTCAAGACGCAATTACAGTTGTGTCCATCTCTAGTATGCCAGTTTCCAGTTCTCGTGAATACTACGAATATCAGGCCTATGTAAAGCTACGCTGCCACGTTTCTCAGTGAGCACGTTATTCCATTATAAAATCCCCGTTTCTAGGCCTCAAAAGGGCCTGGACACCAGATTCAGCTCCTGTCTCCTGAAGCACTCGCTGAGGAGCGACACGGCCCCCACCTGTATCCTCGACCCTTCACTTACTTCCTGCCTCGCAGTGCCCGGTTCAGCTTGGCCCTGCCTCTGAGTCTGCCAAGAATATGTTATGATTCCAGTTATCAGTTCAGCCCTCCTTCCCTGCATTCCTAAAGCTACTGAACTGCATCAATAGTTTCCGTCATGGTCTAGCCTTTACGGCCCCACGTTAGAGAAATACTGTATTAATGGTCATTTAATATTCTTCATCACGCACTACATGTAGAATAATGCATGGTCCATTCTTAGAATCAAGTTAGCCTTTCCCCTCCTGACTTCTAGTTTATATCAACATGTTCTCTAAACATCAGATACTAGATACTGCTTAGGTACATGTCGCCCTGACTCTCCAGACTTCAGTCTCTGCTCCTAGCACAGAGTTCATAGCCCCCAGCTTCTCCTAGTGATACGTCATTGCTAGTTTGCGCGCACCATCAGGTTAGAGGTCCCGGCTCCTCAGGTAGCCCCCTCCATGGTTTCCGCCCCATTCATGACATATTCTGTTACGTTTGCATCACATGTCTATGTATACGCCCTGTTACACCTCTTTTCACCCTTATCTTTCGCGACTGCTACGCGTCACGCCTTTTGCTCCACCCACCGCTACGCCTATTGCAATGTAATGCTATGTGTTTGCGTTATGTATATATGCTCATGTACTGTTATTAAAAAGTTATCCTGACGCCGTCATTCCAGATCCTGCCCCCGGCAGCTGCCATCCTATTCCCGTGCAGGTCATCCTGTTCCTGTCCTTATGCTGTATTAAACCTGCAAAACTCCTACTACCTCGAATCTTGACTCTTATTTATTGAGCTATCTGTTATTCATTTATTCATTCAAAAATAGGGTATTATTTATTTATTTACCACATAATGGCGCCCGAATAGGGACTTGCCCTTTCCCCACGCGTCGGTGAAGCCACGCCGACCCCCTGACCCTCTGCAGTCGTGACGGAACTCTTCTGCGCACCGGCAGATATTTCTGCTTCAAGTATCCCTCAGGCCCACGGAGGAGACGGAGGAGGCGGTCCAGCATCCAGACGAGACGGTGGAGGAACGCGGCGAGTCCCGACCAGAGCCCAAGCCGAGAGTCCAAGGTCCGAGGTATCCGGAGGTCCACCGAAGTTCGTCGTCCGTCGTCGTAGCAGTCCAGTCCAGTCCGAGGCCTTCCGTTCTTGCTGCCCGGTGAGTACCGTTACTGGGGTGGTATCTAGACAGGGTCAATTTAAATGACTCTGGTCCGTGGGTTGGTGGTACACAGACCCACAAACGAAGTGTCCATTTCGGTGGATGCGGGTCCTGACGTGTCTCTTTATGAGACCGGTAAGTTTCGTACTGTTTCAGCAGTGCATCTAGTCTCTGTTCTAGTCAGTTCTGTTCTCGAGAAAATTCATGTGTTCTGTTCTCAGTATTCCAGGTAGTATTCTGTTCGAACTGTTATTTTAAATGTTCTTCATGTATTTTAATGTCGTGGTATGAATGGGGAATAAGTATCGTGTTCATTGTGTATTGTATTGTGTCTAGATTACAGTCCAGTCATGCCCCTGTTTTCCAAGTTACGTCAGTTAAAAACTAGAAAGGGTCTGCTGGAAGCAGCAGTTCCAGTTCCGCCTATGGACAGTCCAGGTCATTTTATGTATCAGAAGCATGGCATAAGTGCCATATTATATCTAGATTTATGGGTAGAGTATACCAAACAGTTAGAAGAAAAGTATAGATGGCCCGTATCGGGTACATGGGATGCCGAGTGCATCATGCGAGTAGAAGAAGCATTATGGAAAAAGAAAGCCAGACAGTCACAGAAAGATGCCATCGAGTTATGGCGCAAAGAAGCTCATAAAAGAACCGAAAAAGAAATCAGAAAGTCAGAATTAAGTAGAGAATCCTTAGAACGAGCACAAGAAAAAGAACTAATCGAGATAGGTGAACAAGTCAAAGCCGAACAGTCAGACAGACAGAGGCATGCCCTTATTAAGGGTATGTATCCTCTTCTTGCCGAGGGCTTGCCAAAAGCGACCCCAGAGGCATCCAGTAATTTCCCGCCACTATTAGTTCCGACCAAGTTACGTCACAAACAGACCGCAGCTGATATTTTTATTTCGTCCTATTTGGACGACACAGTCCCAGAATATGCAAATCCTGTTCGCGCTCCGCCAGTCCCTGTAAATCAGGCACTTCCCGCTCCTCCAGACACCGGAGTACCTGTTACGGTATCCCCGGTCCAGCCCGCCATACAGGTCCAGCCCGCATTTCAACTTCCTGCCGTGCAAAGACGAAAAGCATCAGTTGATGATTCTAGTTTAGGGGCCGCAGGAGGAGGTCCTCCTCGAACCCCGCCGCCACATAAGCGTTTAACGACAGCCGAATTACATATGCAAGCGTCACAACGTACGCCCAGACATCAGTCTGTTGCAGAAATAGGAAAATCCCTTGCCGAATGCGGCTATGATCCAGTCCCAGGCGAGGATAATATGGTTTTATATTCATTACGCGTAAGAAATGTGGCCGAGTATCTAGTCACCCTACCGAATATGAAAGAAGATCTAGACAGAATATATCGTTTCATCCGTACAGGGGAAGATCCAGAAAGCATTGGCGAGGCCATGTCTCAAAGGAAAGCTGAGACCCAGCTCATGATATTAAAGTTTCTGATCAATTGTCTAATAAGAGAACAAGATTACCCGTCTAAAGATCCAGCCGAAATGAAAACCCTGACAAGGTGGAGTGATAATATAGCCGAGGGTAAGCACAAGACCGTCGGTGCTATGGAGAGTATGTACAAGAAAATCCGTAAAGAAATAATAAGGTTACACGATCAACGTAAAGCAGCACAAGTAAGCGAGAAAGAAAGTAACTCTGATACTGAAGAGGTAGAGGACGAGAATCCCGACAGAATAGCGTATGTAGGAAAATCTAGATTTCCAGATCGCCATTTACGCCTAGAACACAAGTCTACTTTCCATCATCCAGCACCAGAACAAGGTTCTCTAGAACAAGTATTCCAAGCTACCGATCACATTCTGAAATCACGAATCGGTTACAGTGAGTTGAGTACCATGCATGAACAAGAACTAGTCCGATCAGCAGTCCGATGGATTACTGATTCTACCACTTTTCCAGACGAAATAGTGGCACAAATGTTTCTGAAAATGCCCCCAGCCGAGCAACGACTGGCGTGATGTATATGATTCAGCACCTCATTACATTGTATGAGGGTCAGCACTCTGATCCAGGCCCGTTACATGATATCCTGAACGAGTTACTCCAGTATAGATGGAAAGGTTTAGGTACCGATTTAATTAGTGTCGTTCTAGAACAACGTCACAAATATAGAACGTTTTTGAACCCGCATTTTGTTCATGTCTCACCCCCAGAAAGTAAACCATTTTACATGGAGAGACAGAATCCGTTACGAGAAGTCCACCCAGTTAGAGGAACGGGTGGCGAACTAGAACGAGTGTTTGTTTACACTCCGATTACAAAGATGGAACTCCTCGAGAAATTAATTCCCTGTCATGATAAAGATCCAGCAGGGTTCCACCGAGAATTAAAAGACATGCTCCGTATGGGAGAATACACGTATCCAGATATAATTAAAATGTTAAAGGTTCTGCTGCCCGCAGGGGTGTATGAAAAGCTCAAGGAAAAAGAATGGGAGGTGGGAGAGAAAAAGATCGATTGGGCAGTTCTAGAAGCTGAAGATAAGGCACGAGTACCAGGTACCGGTCTTGGAGCGAAATGTAAAGAATTACCAGAATTATTAATACAAGTTTTACCCAGATTATTGACAACTAGAAAAGAAGACTGGGATGCAATCTCAGCCTGTAAACAGAAACAAGATGAAGATATTAGTGATTTTTATTCTAGATTTGAGAAATGTTTTAGCATTAACAGTGGCCTCAAGACAAGTAGTGAGTCATACCCTCATCTTTTTGTTACTAAATTAGTCGAGAATTCAAGTCCACAAATTAAAAATCGAGTTTTGAAAGTCGAAAGTACCTGGCAAGCTAATACCCCGTCCCAGATGTTGCAGATGCTCCAATACCACCAGAATAGAATCAGGGAAGAGCAAGACCACGAAAGGAAGCGTATGAAAGACACGAAAATGAAAGTACTAGTTGCACAATCTGTTCCTCAAGACAGTCAGAAGAGGGGTCCAAATCAAGCCAGTCATCCTGCAGCTCCCGTTAAAGGGAACTGCAATTATTGTAAACAGCCAGGTCATTTTATAAACGAGTGTGCAGTTCTGAAACATAACATAGCTACCGGTAAGACTAAAGAAAGACCACGTCCGCCTAGACAAGAACAAGTTTCACAGATTCCTCAGCCACAGAATACACCACAGACAGTTACAGTACCGCAGCCTATCGCTGCAACACAGCACGTCACACAGCAGATGTACCAGTATGCACAGTCTGAGTATCCAGAGTACCAGCAGTATTCATGAAACAGCCTAGAGAGGGAGGTAGGCTTGCCTCTCATCGAGATACCTGTAGATCAAGAAGGTCCCTATGTTCATAGTCAAGTATTCGGGAAAGACAGAAAGTTTTTGATTGATACAGGGGCAAGTAGGACCACAATTAGTCATGCTGAAGTTCCAGGGGCTCCGCTCTCAGGCTCTAGAAATGTTTCCCTTGGATTTTCAGGAAAACCTATCGTAAATGTAATTTCAAAGCCAGTTACTCTAGAAGTAGGTCCATTGTCCCGTACCACTGATCTGTTACTTACTAAGTCATGTCCAGAAAACCTATTAGGCATTAAAACACTGAAAGAATTAGGTGCAGTTATATGTTGTTCCCCAGAGGGAATACGTCTGTTCCTACGTGACTTCAAGGGTCACTATGTATTACGAGATTTTGATCCCAGATTGTCTAATGTTCCGCAGCATCTATGGGCGCAAGGTCCAACTGATGTAGGTTACATGCAAATCACACCCCATCGTGTGACTCTCAAGCCAGGTGTGGTGTTACCACGAATCAGACAGTACAGATTGCCACCTGAGGCTGTAGCAGCCTTATCCAAAATTATTGACGAGCTCATCGCTCAAGGAGTAGTTGTAGAAACTGACTCCAATGTATGCAATTCTCCGATCATTCCAGTCATGAAACGTACTGATCCAAATGCACCCCCAGTATATCGATTAGTGATTGACCTACGAGAACTTAATAAATGTATCATTCCCCAGTATCCAGTTGTCCCAGATATCTCTTCCCTATTAACAGCCATTGATTCCGAAGCTTCATTTTTCACTGTCATAGACCTCAAGAACGCGTTTTTCAGTGTTCCTATTCATCCAGACAGCCAGTTTCTTTTCGGATTCTGTTTAAATGGAAGGAGCTATATGTTCACACGAGCTCCTCAAGGTTTCACAGAAAGTCCTAGTATTTACAGTCAAGCACTCAAGAGACAACTAGACAACATTCACATGCCAACTGACACTGCCCTGCTCCAGTATGTCGATGATCTACTGATCACAGCCCGTTCTGAACGTGCTTGCGAGCGAGCATCCCTTACAGTCTTGTATTTCCTAGCCGAGATGGGGCACAAGGTGTCCCCTTCTAAGCTTCAATTCTGTGTCCAGCAAGTGGTCTACTTAGGACACTTACTGTCCAAGAGGGGTAGGCAGTTGACACCAGACCGTATCCAGTTAATAGCGAGTCTTCCTCAGCCCAAGACCCAGAAGGAGGTACGTGCTTTTATCGGCCTCACTTCTTATTGCCGACAATGGATTCCTCAGTATGCATTCCTAGCCAAACCACTGATACAGTTAACGACACAGGAGGCAGCCGTATCGACTGTCCTCCCTTGGACATCTGAACATACACTCAGTTTCAATGAGTTAAAGAAAGCCCTATGTCAAGCTCCAGTTCTAGCTACACCAAACTACAGTAAGCCTTTTACACTTTTCGTCACAGAACGCGAAGGTACAGCATTATCTGTTCTCACACAAGATCAAGCAGGACAATACAAGCCCTGTGCTTATTTTTCGAGCACATTAGATCCTGTAGC
Organism: Lissotriton helveticus; assembly: GCF_964261635.1. Lineage (NCBI taxonomy): Eukaryota > Metazoa > Chordata > Amphibia > Caudata > Salamandridae > Lissotriton > Lissotriton helveticus. Next base: position 419,768,965 of record NC_136060.1, on the reverse strand, counting down.
CCAGGCTCTGCCTGCGTGCCTCAAGTCAGTTGCAGCCACAGCCCTAGCTATCAGACAAAGTGATTCCATAGTCTTAGGACATACCTTGACAGTACAAGTTCCACATTCCGTGGAAGTTCTTTTAAACCGAACACAAACTCAGCACTTGACAATTGCACGTTTAACAGGTTATGAATTGACACTGTTTCAGCCACACATAGAAATCAGACGCTGCAACATCCTGAACCCTGCTACACTGTTACCATCAGTTAATTCAAATTCTGACACACACGACTGTGTGGAAGTAGTTAACATTACGACAAAGCCAAGACAAGATCTGACAGATATTCCGTTACCAGATCCCGACCTGACACTCTATGTGGATGGTTCATGCATGAGAACAAGTACAGGAGAACTAGTCGCCGCGTATGCAGTGACTACCGACACCGAGGTTATTGAAACATACCGTATTGACACCCTGTCCGCTCAAGCAGCAGAGCTAGTTGCTCTGACACAAGCCTGCATACACGCTAAGAACCGGAAAGTTAATGTTTACACAGATTCACGCTACGCATTCGGAGTTGTACACGACTTTGGAGTGCTCTGGCAGGAGAGAGGTTTCATGACTTCTCATGGAACCAAGATTCAGCATGGTCTCCTTATTCAAGCTCTGTTAGATGCCATACATTTACCGACATCCATTGCTATCATGAAGTGCAAAGCACATACGAAAGTTACTGACATTATTTCCCAGGGTAACGATCTAGCAGATCGCACAGCCAAGCTTACAGCACAGACTCCAGACATTCCAGTCAACATGACACACACTCCAGATCCGACTACATGCATGACAGTTAAGGACCCTACTCAAGATGTCATAGATATCCAGTTACACGCTACTCCCGATGAAATCAAGAAATGGTCCGAACAAGGAGGGGTCCAGACAGATCAAGGATGGTTAACGAAGGGTAGAGCCACATGGTTTCTCCCCGACTCTATGGTTCAAGTCATTATCAATACCGCACATAGTCCAGCACATTTAGGAGAAAAAGCTATGTTAGACAGTATCCAGAACATTTGGTTCAACAAGCATTTACGAGCTGCAGCCAAGCAGAAAGTCCGTACCTGTATGATATGTTGTCAGTTTAATCCAGGTAAAAGTGTCCCGGTGGAACAAGGGGGATTCCAGCCTCCTGACCACCCTTTTGAAGTCCTCCAGATGGATTATATTCAGATGGAGCGATGTCGAGGTTTCAAGTATGTCCTTGTAGTTGTATGCGCTTTGTCCAGGTGGACAGAAGCATATCCAGTCCCAGATTACACAGCTGCGACCACTGCCAAGCAGTTGGTTCGTGAGTTCTTCCCCCGTTATGGACTCCCTAGAGTCGTATATTCTGATAACGGCCAGCCATTCTCATCAGAGTTAATGAAGCATGTTTCCCTCTTGTTAGGATACCAGTGGAAGTTCCATTGTGTACGCCATCCTGAAGCAGCCGGTCTCGTAGAGAGACATAACCAGACCCTGAAAATCCGCATCGCTAAAGTGTGTAAAGAGAAAGGTGTGGACTGGCTAGTAGCTCTGCCAGTTGCCCTGTTCTATATGCGCATGGTCGCACATTCCAGATCAGGTCTGTCCCCGTACGAGGTCGTATTCGGCCGCCCCCCTAACATGTGGGGTACTCCTAGACCCCGAAGTATTACCGATGTTTCAAGTAATATGCTGACAGATTACCTAGCTTCCTTGATGTCTGCCCTCAACTCTTGTCGTTCACAGGTTGCCGCCGCATTTCCAGACAATACCGAGGTGGCACCGCATGAAATCGTTCCAGGATCCATGGTCCTTGTCCGGAATTTTGACCGCTCAAGTCCGCTGGAGCCTCGTTGGAAGGAGCCCCGACAGGTCCTCCTCGCCACCCGTACAGCCGTGAAGTTGGAAGGTCGCAAAGGCTGGGTGCACCTTTCGCACGTGAAGAAGTTTTATGGACTGAAACCCGTCTCAAAGAACATTTCCCAGGATTTGAAGGATTGCCAAAATATTGTTCTCAAGGACTGTCCCGCAAAAGACATTGCTACAAACCCTCCCCTGTTAGAGAAAACTCCGCAACAGGAGTATAAGCTAAAATTAAGGTCTAGTAAAATAAGTCAGCCAGTTTGATTGTCTAAGTCCTCCCCTAGGTGAAACGGTTAGACTGTTTCTGACATGTATAAAATAGACCCCCATAGTGAGAGAGTTAGTCAAAACTCAGTCCGATGTATCATTTTTCTATGTTTCATATTATTTCTCAGCATTATGATTTCCTGCACCAGTTATGCATTTTACCTGTGTTTCCCAGTTCTTCATGTAAATAAGTCTGCTAATGCTACAGTAGAACACACGTTTAGTGATCTGCCTCCTCATGAACTCTCTTACCGCCTCGCTATGCGAAATAATTCTTTTATCCGCATGTTACATTATTCACACCAGACCAGCAATGCCACTAATTGTTGGGTGTGTGGTCGACTCCCCCCTTTCCAGACACCGAAGGGAGTTCTGCCACTCTTTCCTTATCCATTTTCACATAATGGTTCGTGTGGAGCATGGTCCACGTTAACGTCATCCTCAACAGATATGTCTTTTCTTAACAGTACATGTTTTCCAGACAAGCAAGGTCTCCCCCACAGAATCGGGTTAGATCTAGAAAATGAAGTTTACAATTTAGGTAATTATTCTTCGAATTTCATGGTCCTGAATGTTCAGTCTGATTCCACTCCAGATTTACCTACAATTTCAGTACTACCAGTCAAAGGCGAATTATGTGTCCGAAATAATGGTTCCGTACATGTAGGACATAGTGATTGTACTACTATTGTCAAGTATAGTGACAGTGGGAAATCTATTTTCAAAGCTTCACGTCATTCTTATTTTATTTGTGGTCAAACTGCATATGTTCGTCTGCCCCTCGATTGGGAGGGAACCTGTTACATTGCCTTCCTACTGCCACCAGTTTTCCTAGCCCCATCTGATTATCATAGAAACACACATCTAGTACACATTAGACATAGAAGGGAGTCCCCAATTGTCGATTATACTGAAACTGCCCTAGAACAGTATACAGATTTCAACAGAGGTTTCTTTTTCTTTATAGGACCTATCCAGAATAGTAAACTAATCCGCAGGTTAACCAGAACCCTTGAAGCTGTAGTCAATGAGACTGCCTCTGCTCTAGGTAACTTAACCGAAGAGCAATCTGCTATGAGATTTGTCGTTTTACAGAATCGTCTCGTCCTTGACGTCATATTGGCCGATAGGGGCGGGGCCTGTAGAGTCATCGGATCTAGTTGCTGCATTTTCATTCCAAATAACGCGCCGTCTGTTTATTCAGCTATAACCAGACTCCATAAAATTGCCCATCTGTTACACCAAGACCCAGGCACTTGGACATGGTCCGGTTGGTTCTGGAATATAATTTCCGCCTGGGGATGGAAAGTCTTGTCCTTTCTAGGTATTGCAGTAGCGATCATATTCAGCTGCTGCCTCTGTATACAATGTGGCCCTGCGATTTGCGGCATTTGTGCTACCTCTTGTATTCCTAGTCCCAAGCCCCGTTCTAAATCCCGTTCCAAAAGAATTCGAGACGAGCAAATGATACTGTATGAAATGATAGATGGTATCATGAATATTGATGTTTCCTGAAGGAAACGTAGTGACAAGGAGGGAATGTGGAAAAGTAAATTTTGCCATGTTCTGTGTCCCTACGTGTCATCCATCATATGTTATGTGTGCATGATTAAATATGCATATGTATTCCCCATGTTCGATTCAAGACGCAATTACAGTTGTGTCCATCTCTAGTATGCCAGTTTCCAGTTCTCGTGAATACTACGAATATCAGGCCTATGTAAAGCTACGCTGCCACGTTTCTCAGTGAGCACGTTATTCCATTATAAAATCCCCGTTTCTAGGCCTCAAAAGGGCCTGGACACCAGATTCAGCTCCTGTCTCCTGAAGCCCTCGCTGAGGAGCGACACGGCCCCCACCTGTATCCTCGACCCTTCACTTACTTCCTGCCTCGCAGTGCCCGGTTCAGCTTGGCCCTGCCTCTGAGTCTGCCAAGAATATGTTATGATTCCAGTTATCAGTTCCGCCCTCCTTCCCTGCATTCCTAAAGCTACTGAACTGCATCAATAGTTTCCGTCATGGTCTAGCCTTTACGGCCCCACGTTAGAGAAATACTGTATTAATGGTCATTTAATATTCTTCATCACGCACTACATGTAGAATAATGCATGGTCCATTCTTAGAATCAAGTTAGCCTTTCCCCTCCTGACTTCTAGTTTATATCAACATGTTCTCTAAACATCAGATACTAGATACTGCTTAGGTACATGTCGCCCTGACTCTCCAGACTTCTGTCTCTGCTCCTAGCACAGAGTTCATAGCCCCCAGCTTCTCCTAGTGATACGTCATTGCTAGTTTGCGCGCACCATCAGGTTAGAGGTCCCGGCTCCTCAGGTAGCCCCCTCCATGGTTTCCGCCCCATTCATGACATATTCTGTTACGTTTGCATCACATGTCTATGTATACGCCCTGTTACACCTCTTTTCACCCTTATCTTTCGCGACTGCTACGCGTCACACCTTTTGCTCCACCCACCGCTACGCCTATTGCAATGTAATGCTATGTGTTTGCGTTATGTATATATGCTCATGTACTGTTATTAAAAAGTTATCCTGACGCCGTCATTCCCGATCCTGCCCCCGGCAGCTGCCATCCTATTCCCGTGCAGGTCATCCTGTTCCTGTCCTTATGCTGTATTAAACCTGCAAAACTCCTACTACCTCGAATCTTGACTCTTATTTATTGAGCTATCTGTTATTCATTTATTCATTCAAAAATAGGGTATTATTTATTTATTTACCACACAGCTCAGAACCTGGCTATATGCAAATTAGTCTGTCCCTGGCCCATTGCATCATGGGAACAGGGCAGACCAAACTACCAAGCCAATTCTTCACCAGAAAGGAGACAAGCTTCCGGGGACCGGTTTCTGCCATTTCAGGCGTCGTCGGCCCGGCTTGCTTGAATCCTGATGGAGCAGTGAGCAAGGGACTCATGTCTGAGTATACCCTTCCACGCTTGTGGTGGACAAAATGATTCAGAAAAGGGGGTGGTGATGAACAGAGTGTCTGAATTAAGCAGACCACTCTTACCCAGTCCAAAGATCAGGGCTTGATCCATCACCGTTATTTAGCTCACTGCCCCATCCCAGCTCAGAACCTGGCTATATGCAAATTAGTCTGTCCCTGGCCCAGTGCATCATGGGAACAGGGCAGACCAAACTACCAAGCCAATTCTTCACCAGAAAGGAGACAAGCTTCCGGGGACCGGTTTCTGCCATTTCAGGCGTCGTCGGCCCGGCTTGCTTGAATCCTGATGGAGCAGTGAGCAAGGGACTCATGTCTGAGTATACCCTTCCACGCTTGTGGTGGACAAAATGATTCAGAAAAGGGGGTGGTGATGAACAGAGTGTCTGAATTAAGCAGACCACTCTTACCCAGTCCAAAGATCAGGGCTTGATCCATCACCGTTATTTAGCTCACTGCCCCATCCCAGCTCAGAACCTGGCTATATGCAAATTAGTCTGTCCCTGGCCCAGTGCATCATGGGAACAGGGCAGACCAAACTACCAAGCCAATTCTTCACCAGAAAGGAGACAAGCTTCCAGGGACCGGTTTCTGCCATTTCAGGCGTCGTCGGCCCGGCTTGCTTGAATCCTGATGGAGCAGTGAGCAAGGGACTCATGTCTGAGTATACCCTTCCATGCTTGTGGTGGACAAAATGATTCAGAAAAGGGGGTGGTGATGAACAGAGTGTCTGAATTAAGCAGACCACTCTTACCCAGTCCAAAGAACAGGGCTTGATCCATCACCGTTATTTAGCTCACTGCCCCATCCCAGCTCAGAACCTGGCTATATGCAAATTAGTCTGTCCCTGGCCCAGTGCATCATGGGAACAGGGCAGACCAAACTACCAAGCCAATTCTTCACCAGAAAGGAGACAAGCTTCCGGGGACCGGTTTCTGCCATTTCAGGCGTCGTCGGCCCGGCTTGCTTGAATCCTGATGGAGCAGTGAGCAAGGGACTCATGTCTGAGTATACCCTTCCACGCTTGTGGTGGACAAAATGATTCAGAAAAGGGGGTGGTGATGAGCAGAGTGTCTGAATTAAGCAGACCACTCTTACCCAGTCCAAAGATCAGGGCTTGATCCATCACCGTTATTTAGCTCACTGCCCCATCCCAGCTCAGAACCTGGCTATATGCAAATTAGTCTGTCCCTGGCCCAGTGCATCATGGGAACAGGGCAGACCAAACTACCAAGCCAATTCTTCACCAGAAAGGAGACAAGCTTCCGGGGACCGGTTTCTGCCATTTCAGGCGTCGTCGGCCCGGCTTGCTTGAATCCTGATGGAGCAGTGAGCAAGGGACTCATGTCTGAGTATACCCTTCCACGCTTGTGGTGGACAAAATGATTCAGAAAAGGGGGTGGTGATGAACAGAGTGTCTGAATTAAGCAGACCACTCTTACCCAGTCCAAAGATCAGGGCTTGATCCATCACCGTTATTTAGCTCACTGCCCCATCCCAGCTCAGAACCTGGCTATATGCAAATTAGTCTGTCCCTGGCCCAGTGCATCATGGGAACAGGGCAGACCAAACTACCAAGCCAATTCTTCACCAGAAAGGAGACAAGCTTCCGGGGACCGGTTTCTGCCATTTCAGGCGTCGTCGGCCCGGCTTGCTTGAATCCTGATGGAGCAGTGAGCAAGGGACTCATGTCTGAGTATACCCTTCCACGCTTGTGGTGGACAAAATGATTCAGAAAAGGGGGTGGTGATGAACAGAGTGTCTGAATTAAGCAGACCACTCTTACCCAGTCCAAAGATCAGGGCTTGATCCATCACCGTTATGTAGCTCACTGCCCCATCCCAGCTCAGAACCTGGCTATATGCAAATTAGTCTGTCCCTGGCCCAGTGCATCATGGGAACAGGGCAGACCAAACTACCAAGCCAATTCTTCACCAGAAAGGAGACAAGCTTCCGGGGACCGGTTTCTGCCATTTCAGGCGTCGTCGGCCCGGCTTGCTTGAATCCTGATGGAGCAGTGAGCAAGGGACTCATGTCTGAGTATACCCTTCCATGCTTGTGGTGGACAAAATGATTCAGAAAAGGGGGTGGTGATGAACAGAGTGTCTGAATTAAGCAGACCACTCTTACCCAGTCCAAAGATCAGGGCTTGATCCATCACCGTTATTTAGCTCACTGCCCCATCCCAGCTCAGAACCTGGCTATATGCAAATTAGTCTGTCCCTGGCCCAGTGCATCATGGGAACAGGGCAGACCAAACTACCAAGCCAATTCTTCACCAGAAAGGAGACAAGCTTCCGGGGACCGGTTTCTGCCATTTCAGGCGTCGTCGGCCCGGCTTGCTTGAATCCTGATGGAGCAGTGAGCAAGGGACTCATGTCTGAGTATACCCTTCCACGCTTGTGGTGGACAAAATGATTCAGAAAAGGGGGTGGTGATGAACAGAGTGTCTGAATTAAGCAGACCACTCTTACCCAGTCCAAAGATCAGGGCTTGATCCATCACCGTTATTTAGCTCACTGCCCCATCCCAGCTCAGAACCTGGCTATATGCAAATTAGTCTGTCCCTGGCCCAGTGCATCATGGGAACAGGGCAGACCAAACTACCAAGCCAATTCTTCACCAGAAAGGAGACAAGCTTCCGGGGACCGGTTTCTGCCATTTCAGGCGTCGTCGGCCCAGCTTGCTTGAATCCTGATGGAGCAGTGAGCAAGGGACTCATGTCTGAGTATACCCTTCCACGCTTGTGGTGGACAAAATGATTCAGAAAAGGGGGTGGTGATGAACAGAGTGTCTGAATTAAGCAGACCACTCTTACCCAGTCCAAAGATCAGGGCTTGATCCATCACCGTTATTTAGCTCACTGCCCCATCCCAGCTCAGAACCTGGCTATATGCAAATTAGTCTGTCCCTGGCCCAGTGCATCATGGGAACAGGGCAGACCAAACTACCAAGCCAATTCTTCACCAGAAAGGAGACAAGCTTCCGGGGACCGGTTTCTGCCATTTCAGGCGTCGTCGGCCCGGCTTGCTTGAATCCTGATGGAGCAGTGAGCAAGGGACTCATGTCTGAGTATACCCTTCCACGCTTGTGGTGGACAAAATGATTCAGAAAAGGGGGTGGTGATGAACAGAGTGTCTGAATTAAGCAGACCACTCTTACCCAGTCCAAAGATCAGGGCTTGATCCATCACCGTTATTTAGCTCACTGCCCCATCCCAGCTCAGAACCTGGCTATATGCAAATTAGTCTGTCCCTGGCCCAGTGCATCATGGGAACAGGGCAGACCAAACTACCAAGCCAATTCTTCACCAGAAAGGAGACAAGCTTCCGGGGACCGGTTTCTGCCATTTCAGGCATCGTCGGCCCGGCTTGCTTGAATCCTGATGGAGCAGTGAGCAAGGGACTCATGTCTGAGTATACCCTTCCACGCTTGTGGTGGACAAAATGATTCAGAAAAGGGGGTGGTGATGAACAGAGTGTCTGAATTAAGCAGACCACTCTTACCCAGTCCAAAGATCAGGGCTTGATCCATCACCGTTATTTAGCTCACTGCCCCATCCCAGCTCAGAACCTGGCTATATGCAAATTAGTCTGTCCCTGGCCCAGTGCATCATGGGAACAGGGCAGACCAAACTACCAAGCCAATTCTTCACCAGAAAGGAGACAAGCTTCCGGGGACCGGTTTCTGCCATTTCAGGCGTCGTCGGCCCGGCTTGCTTGAATCCTGATGGAGCAGTGAGCAAGGGACTCATGTCTGAGTATACCCTTCCACGCTTGTGGTGGACAAAATGATGCAGAAAAGGGGGTGGTGATGAACAGAGTGTCTGAATTAAGCAGACCACTCTTACCCAGTCCAAAGATCAGGGCTTGATCCATCACCGTTATTTAGCTCACTGCCCCATCCCAGCTCAGAACCTGGCTATATGCAAATTAGTCTGTCCCTGGCCCAGTGCATCATGGGAACAGGGCAGACCAAACTACCAAGCCAATTCTTCACCAGAAAGGAGACAAGCTTCCGGGGACCGGTTTCTGCCATTTCAGGCGTCGTCGGCCCGGCTTGCTTGAATCCTGATGGAGCAGTGAGAAAGGGACTCATGTCTGAGTATACCCTTCCACGCTTGTGGTGGACAAAATGATTCAGAAAAGGGGGTGGTGATGAACAGAGTGTTTGAATTAAGCAGACCACTCTTACCCAGTCCAAAGATCAGGGCTTGATCCATCACCGTTATTTAGCTCACTGCCCCATCCCAGCTCAGAACCTGGCTATATGCAAATTAGTCTGTCCCTGGCCCAGTGCATCATGGGAACAGGGCAGACCAAACTACCAAGCCAATTCTTCACCAGAAAGGAGACAAGCTTCCGGGGACCGGTTTCTGCCATTTCAGGCGTCGTCGGCCCGGCTTGCTTGAATCCTGATGGAGCAGTGAGCAAGGGACTCATGTCTGAGTATACCCTTCCACGCTTGTGGTGGACAAAATGATTCAGAAAAGGGGGTGGTGATGAACAGAGTGTCTGAATTAAGCAGACCACTCTTACCCAGTCCAAAGATCAGGGCTTGATCCATCACCGTTATTTAGCTCACTGCCCCATCCCAGCTCAGAACCTGGCTATATGCAAATTAGTCTGTCCCTGGCCCAGTGCATCATGGGAACAGGGCAGACCAAACTACCAAGCCAATTCTTCACCAGAAAGGAGACAAGCTTCCGGGGACCGGTTTCTGCCATTTCAGGCGTCGTCGGCCCGGCTTGCTTGAATCCTGATGGAGCAGTGAGCAAGGGACTCATGTCTGAGTATACCCTTCCACGCTTGTGGTGGACAAAATGATTCAGAAAAGGGGGTGGTGATGAACAGAGTGTCTGAATTAAGCAGACCACTCTTACCCAGTCCAAAGATCAGGGCTTGATCCATCACCGTTATGTAGCTCACTGCCCCATCCCAGCTCAGAACCTGGCTATATGCAAATTAGTCTGTCCCTGGCCCAGTGCATCATGGGAACAGGGCAGACCAAACTACCAAGCCAATTCTTCACCAGAAAGGAGACAAGCTTCCGGGGACCGGTTTCTGCCATTTCAGGCGTCGTCGGCCCGGCTTGCTTGAATCCTGATGGAGCAGTGAGCAAGGGACTCATGTCTGAGTATACCCTTCCACGCTTGTGGTGGACAAAATGATTCAGAAAAGGGGGTGGTGATGAACAGAGTGTCTGAATTAAGCAGACCACTCTTACCCAGTCCAAAGATCAGGGCTTGATCCATCACCGTTATTTAGCTCACTGCCCCATCCCAGCTCAGAACCTGGCTATATGCAAATTAGTCTGTCCCTGGCCCAGTGCATCATGGGAACAGGGCAGACCAAACTACCAAGCCAATTCTTCACCAGAAAGGAGACAAGCTTCCGGGGACCGGTTTCTGCCATTTCAGGCGTCGTCGGCCCGGCTTGCTTGAATCCTGATGGAGCAGTGAGCAAGGGACTCATGTCTGAGTATACCCTTCCACGCTTGTGGTGGACAAAATGATTCAGAAAAGGGGGTGGTGATGAACAGAGTGTCTGAATTAAGCAGACCACTCTTACCCAGTCCAAAGATCAGGGCTTGATCCATCACCGTTATGTAGCTCACTGCCCCATCCCAGCTCAGAACCTGGCTATATGCAAATTAGTCTGTTCTGGCCCAGTGCATCATGGGAACAGGGCAGACCAAACTACCAAGCCAATTCTTCACCAGAAAGGAGACAAGCTTCCGGGGACCGGTTTCTGCCATTTCAGGCGTCGTCGGCCCGGCTTGCTTGAATCCTAATGGAGCAGTGAGCAAGGGACTCATGTCTGAGTATACCCTTCCACGCTTTTGGTGGACAAAATGATTCAGAAAAGGGGGTGGTGATGAACAGAGTGTCTGAATTAAGCAGACCACTCTTACCCAGTCCAAAGATCAGGGCTTGATCCATCACCGTTATGTAGCTCACTGCCCCATCCCAGCTCAGAACCTGGCTATATGCAAATTAGTCTGTCCCTGGCCCAGTGCATCATGGGAACAGGGCAGACCAAACTACCAAGCCAATTCTTCACCAGAAAGGAGACAAGCTTCCGGGGACCGGTTTCTGCCATTTCAGGCGTCGTCGGCCCGGCTTGCTTGAATCCTGATGGAGCAGTGAGCAAGGGACTCATGTCTGAGTATACCCTTCCATGCTTGTGGTGGACAAAATGATTCAGAAAAGGGGGTGGTGATGAACAGAGTGTCTGAATTAAGCAGACCACTCTTACCCAGTCCAAAGATCAGGGCTTGATCCATCACCGTTATTTAGCTCACTGCCCCATCCCAGCTCAGAACCTGGCTATATGCAAATTAGTCTGTCCCTGGCCCAGTGCATCATGGGAACAGGGCAGACCAAACTACCAAGCCAATTCTTCACCAGAAAGGAGACAAGCTTCCGGGGACCGGTTTCTGCCATTTCAGGCGTCGTCGGCCCGGCTTGCTTGAATCCTGATGGAGCAGTGAGCAAGGGACTCATGTCTGAGTATACCCTTCCACGCTTGTGGTGGACAAAATGATTCAGAAAAGGGGGTGGTGATGAACAGAGTGTCTGAATTAAGCAGACAACTCTTACCCAGTCCAAAGATCAGGGCTTGATCCATCACCGTTATGTAGCTCACTGCCCCATCCCAGCTCAGAACCTGGCTATATGCAAATTAGTCTGTTCTGGCCCAGTGCATCATGGGAACAGGGCAGACCAAACTACCAAGCCAATTCTTCACCAGAAAGGAGACAAGCTTCCGGGGACCGGTTTCTGCCATTTCAGGCGTCGTCGGCCCGGCTTGCTTGAATCCTAATGGAGCAGTGAGCAAGGGACTCATGTCTGAGTATACCCTTCCACGCTTTTGGTGGACAAAATGATTCAGAAAAGGGGGTGGTGATGAACAGAGTGTCTGAATTAAGCAGACCACTCTTACCCAGTCCAAAGATCAGGGCTTGATCCATCACCGTTATGTAGCTCACTGCTACTGTGGAAAAGTAAATTTTGCCATGTTCTGTGTCCCTACGCCTCATCCATCATATGTCATGTGTGCATGATCAATATGCATATGTTATTCCCCATCTCTGATTAAAGACGCAATTACAGTTGTGTCCACCTCTAGTATGTTAGTTTCCAGTCCTCGTGAATACTACGAATATCAGGCCTATGTAAGTAATGTTGCCACGTTTCTCAGTGTGCACGTTATTCAATTATAAAGTCCCCGTTTCCGGGCCTCAAAAGGGCCCGGACCACAGATTCAGCTCCTGTCTCCTGAAAGCCTCGCTAAGGAGCGATACAGCCCCCACCTGTATCCTCGACCCTTCACTCACTTCCTGCCTTGCAGTGCCCGGTGCACCCCGGCTCTGCCTCTGAGTCTGCCAAAAGTATGTTATAGTTCCTGCTATCAGTTCAGTCCTCCTCCTCTGCATTCCTAAGCTACTGAACTGCATCAATAGTTTCCGTCATTGTCTAGCCTTCTCGTCTCCACGTTAGAGAAATACTGTATTTAATGGTCATTTAATATTCTTCACGTACTACATGTAGAATAATGCATGGTCCAGTCTTAGAATCAAGTTAGCTTTTCCCCTCATGACTTCTAGTTTATATCAACATGTTCCCTAAACATTAGATACCAGATAGGGTTTAGGTACATGTCGCTCCGACCCTTCAGACTCTAGTCTCTGCTCCTAGCACAGAGTTCGTAGCCCCCAGCTTCTCCTAGTAACACGTCATTGCTAGTTTTCGCGCACCATTAGGTTAGAGGTCCCGGCTCCTTAGGTAGCCCCCTCCAATGTTTCCGCCCATTCATGACATATCCTGTTACGTTTTGCATCACATGTCTAAGTAAACTCCCAGTTACACCTCTTATTTCTCTTATCTCTCGCGACTGCTACGCGTCACGCCTCCTACTCCACCTACTGTTACGCCTACTGTAATGTAATGCTATGTGTTTGCGCTATGTATATAAGTCAATGTTTTGTTATTAAATGCTAGCGCGCTCATCCCAGACCCAGCCCCGGCAGCTGCCGGGCCACTCTAGCCCTGCCTTCCTATTCCCATGCAGGTTGTCCTGATCCTGTCCTTATGCTGTAATAAACCTGCAGAAACTCCTACTACCTCGAATCTTGACTCTTATTTATTGAGCTATCTGTTATGCTATAAGTCTAGTCAAAAATAGGGTATTATTTATTTATTTACCACATAATGGCGCCCGAATAGGGACTTGCCCTTTCCCCACGCGTCGGTGAAGCCACGCCGACCCCCTGACCCTCTGCAGTCGTGACGGAACCATACTGGCCAAGTGCAGATATTTCTGCTTCAAGTATCCCTCAGGCCCACGGAGGAGACGGAGGAGGCAGTCCAGCATCCGAACGAGACGGTGGAGGAACGCGGCGAGTCCCGACCAGAGCCCAAGCCGAGAGTCCAAGGTCCGAGGTATCCGGAGGTCCACCCGTAACTGAAGTCCGAAGTCCGAAGTTCGTCGTCATAGTCCAGTCCCGTCCGAGGCCTTCCGTTCCGTGCTGCCCGGTGAGTACCATTGCTGGGGTAGTGTCTAGACAGGGTCAGTCTAAATTGACTCCTGGTCCGTGGGTTGGTGGTACCCAAGCCCACAAACGAAGTGTTCACCTAGGTGGATACGGGTCTTGATGCGTTCCTTTATGGGACCGGTATGTTCCGTACTGTTACAGCAGTGCATCCAGTAACTCTAGTCTGTTCCGTTCTCGAGAATTCTGTTCTGTTTCTGTTTTCAGTATTTTCAGGTAGTATTCTGTTCGAACTGTTATTTATAATGTTGTTTAATGTATTTCCAATGTCGTGGTATGCCTGAATTGTTTTCCCAATTGTTATTGTTTTTCGTGTATTGTATTGTGTTCCGATTCAAGTTTAGAATGCCGCTCTTTTCCAAGTTACGTCAGTTAAAAACTAGAAAGGGTCTGCTGGAAGCAGCAGTTCCTGTTCCGCCTAGGGACAGTCCAGGTCACTTTATGTATCAGAAACATGGCATAAGCGCCATTTTGTATCTAGATTTATGGGTAGAGTATACCAAACAGTTAGAAGAAAAGTATAGATGGCCCGTATCGGGTACATGGGATGCCGAATGTATCATGCGAGTAGAAGAAGCATTATGGAAAAAGAAAGCCAGACAGTCACAGAAAGATGCCATCGAGTTATGGCGTAAGGAAGCGCATAGAAGAACGGAAAAGGAAGTCAGAAAGTCAGAATTAAGTAGAGAATCCCAAGAACGAGCTCAAGAAAGAGAATTAATCGAGATAGGTGAACAAGTCAAGGCCGAACAGTCAGACAGACAGAGGCATGCCCTTATTAAGGGTATGTATCCTCTCCTTGCCGAAGGCTTGCCAAAAGCGACCCCAGAGGCACCCAGTAATTTCCCGCCACCACTAGTTCCGACCAAGCTACGTCACAAACCGACCGCAGCTGATATTTTTATTTCGTCCTATTTGGACGACACAGTTCCAGAATATGCAAATCCAGTTCGCGCTCCACCTGTCCCTGTAAATCAGGCACTTCCCGTTCCTCCAGACACCGGAGTACCTGTTACGGTACCCCCGGGTCAGCCTGCCATACAAGTTCAGCCCACGTTACAATTACCGACCCTGCAAGCACGAAGAATGTCAGTCGACGATTCTAGTATAGGGGCCGCAGGAGGAGGTCCTCCTCAAACCCCGCCGCCACACAAACGTTTATCAGCACTCGAATTACATGCTCAAGCATCACAGCGTACTCCTAAAAGTAATAAGTCTGTTACAGAAATCAGACAAGCCCTTGCCGAATGTGTCTATGACACAGTCCCAGGCGAGTATAATATGGTTTTATATTCCGTACGCGTAAGAAGGGTGACCGAGTATCTAGTCACCTTACCAAATATGAAAGAAGATCTAGACAGAATATATCGTTTCATCCGTACAGGGGATGATCCAGAAAGTATTGGCGAGATTATGTCTCAAAGGAAAGCCGAGATTCAGCTCATGATATTAAAGTTCCTGATCAATTGTCTAATAAGAGAACAAGATTACCCGTCTAAAGATCCCGCCGAAATGAGAATCCTAACAAGGTGGAGTGATAATATAGCCGAGGGTAAGCACAAGACCATTAGTGCCATGGAAAGTATGTACAAGAAAATTCGTAAAGAAATAATAAGGTTACACGAACAGCGTAAAGCAGCACAAGTAAGCGAGAAAGAAAGTATCTCTGATCCTGAAGAGGAAGAGAACGAGAATCCCGCCAGAATAGCGTATGTAGGAAAATCCAGATTTCCAGATCGCCATTTACGTCCAGAACCCAAGTCTATTTTCCATCATCCAGCAACAGAACGAGGTTCTTTAGAACAAGTATTTCAAGCTACCGATCACATTCTGAAATCACGAGTCGGTTATAGCGAATTAAGTACCATGCACGAACAAGAACTAGCCCGATCAGCAGTCCGATGGATTACTGATTCTACCACTTTTCCAGACGAAATAGTGGCACAAATGTTCCTGAAACTGCCCCCAGCCGAGCAACGACTGGTGGGTATGTATATGATCCAACACCTCATTACTCTGTATGAGGGTCAACATTCTGATCCAGGCCCGTTACACGATATCCTGAACGAGTTACTCCAGTACAGATGGAGAGGTCTAGGTACCGATTTAATTAGTGTCATTTTAGAACAGCGCCACAAGTATAGAACGTTCCTGAACCCGCATTTTGTTCATGTCTCACCCCCAGAAAGTAAACCATTCTACATAGACAGACAGAATCCGCTACGAGAAGTCCACCCAGTCCAAGGGGCGGGTGGCGTAATGCAACGAGTGTTTGTATACACTCCGATATCGAAGATGGAACTTCTTGAAATGAAGAAATTAATTCCCTGTCATGACAAAGATCCAGCAGGGTTCCATAGAGAATTAAAAGACATGCTCCGTATGGGAGAATACACTTACCCAGATATCATTAAAATGTTAAAGGTCCTGCTACCCGCAGGGGTGTATGAAAAGTTAAAGGAAAAAGAATGGGAGGTGGGAGAGAAAAAGATCGATTGGACAGCTCTAGAAGCTGAAGACAAGGCACGAGTACCAGGTACCGGTCTTGGAGATAAATGTAAAGAATTACCAGAATTATTGATTCAAGTTTTACCCAGATTATTGACAACTAGAAAAGAAGACTGGGATGCAATCTCAGCCTGTAAACAGAAACAAGATGAGGATATTAGTGATTTTTATTCTAGATTTGAGAAATGTTTCAGTATTAACAGTGGTCTCAAGACAAGTAGTGAGTCATACCCTCATCTTTTCGTTACCAAATTAGTCGAGAATTCAAGTCCACAAATTAAAAACCGAGTTTTGAAAGTCGAAAGCACCTGGCAAGCAAATACTCCGTCCCAGATGCTCCAGATGCTCCAGTATCACCAGAATAGAATCAGAGAAGAACAAGAACACGAAAGAAAACGTATGAAAGACACGAAAATGAAAGTGCTAGTTGCACAATCTATTCCTCAAGACAGTCAGAAGAGGGGTCCGAATCAAGCCAGTCATCCTGCGGCTCCCGTTAAAGGGAACTGCAATTATTGTAAACAGCCAGGTCATTTCATAAACGAGTGTGCAGTTCTGAAACACAACATAGCTACTGGTAAGACTAAAGAAAGGCCACGTCCGCCAAGACAAGAACAAGTTTCACAGACTCCTCAGTCACAGAATGCACCACAGACAGTTACAGTACCGCAGCCTATTGCTGCAACACAGCACGTTACATCGCAGATGTACCAGTATGCACAGTCCGAGTATCCAGAGTACCAGTCATATTCATGAAACAGCCTAGAGAGGGAGGTAGGCTTGCCTCTCATCGAGATACCTGTAGACCAAGAAGGTCCCTATGTTCATAGTCAAGTATTAGGGAAAGACAGAAAGTTTTTGATCGATACAGGGGCAAGTAGGACCACAATTAGTCACGCCGAAGTTCCAGGGGCTCCGCTCTCAGGCTCAAGAAATGTTTCCCTTGGATTTTCAGGAAAACCCATAGTTAATGAGATATCAAAGCCAGTTACTCTAGAAGTAGGTCCATTGTCCCGTACTACTGATCTGTTACTTACTAAGTCATGTCCAGAAAATCTATTAGGCATTAAGACATTGAAAGAATTAGGTGCAGTTATTTGTTGTTCCCCAGAGGGAATACGTCTGTTCCTACGTGACTTTAAGGGTCACTATGTATTACGAGATTTTGATTCAAGATTGTCTAATGTTCCGCAGCATTTATGGGCGCAAGGTCCAACTGATGTAGGTTACATGCAAATCACACCCTATCGTGTGACTCTCAAACCAGGTGTAGTATTACCACGAATCAGGCAGTACAGATTGCCACCTGAGGCTGTAGCAGCCTTATCCAAAATTATTGACGAGCTCATGGCTCAAGGAGTAGTTGTAGAAACTGACTCCAATGTGTGTAATTCTCCGATCATTCCAGTCATGAAACGTACTGATCCAAATGCACCCCCAGTATATCGATTAGTGATTGATTTACGAGAGCTTAATAAATGTATTATTCCTCAATACCCAGTTGTCCCAGACATTTCTTCCCTGTTAACAGCCATTGATTCCGAAGCCATGTTTTTCACTGTTATTGACCTCAAGAATGCATTTTTTAGTGTTCCAATTCATCCAGACAGCCAGTTTCTTTTCGGATTCTGTTTAAATGGAAGGAGCTATATGTTTACACGCGCTCCTCAAGGTTTCACAGAAAGCCCTAGTATTTACAGTCAAGCACTCAAGAGACAACTAGACAACATTCACATGCCAACTGACACTGCCCTGTTCCAGTATGTCGATGATCTACTGATCACAGCCCGTTCTGAACGTGACTGCGAGCGTGCATCCCTTACAGTTCTGTATTTTCTAGCCGAAATGGGGCACAAGGTGTCACCTTCGAAGCTTCAATTCTGTGTCCAGCAAGTGGTATACTTAGGACACTTGCTGTCCAAGAGGGGTAGGCAGTTGACACCCGACCGTATCCAGTTAATAGCGAGTCTTCCCCAGCCCAGAACCCAGAAGGAGGTACGTGCCTTTATCGGCCTTACTTCTTATTGTAGACAATGGATTCCCCAGTATGCATTCCTAGCCAAGCCACTGATACAGTTAACGACACAGGAGGCAGCCGTATCGACTGTCCTCCCTTGGACATCTGACCATACACTTAGTTTCAACGAGTTAAAGAAAGCCCTATGTCAAGCTCCAGTTCTAGCTACACCGAACTACAGTAAGCTTTTTACACTTTTCGTTACAGAACGCGAAGGTACAGCATTATCTGTTCTCACACAAGATCAAGCAGGTCAATACAAGCCCTGTGCTTATTTTTCGAGCACATTAGATCCAGTCGCCCAGGCGTTACCTGCGTGCCTCAAGTCAGTTGCAGCCACAGCACTAGCTATCAGACAAAGTGATTCCATAGTTTTAGGTCATTCCCTGACAGTACAGGTCCCACATTCAGTAGAAGTTCTTTTAAACCGAACACAAACCCAGCACTTGACAATAGCACGTTTAACAGGTTATGAATTGACACTGTTCCAGCCACACATAGAAATTAGACGCTGCAACGTCCTGAATCCTGCTACACTGTTACCATCAGTTAGTTCAAATCCAGACACACATGATTGTGTGGAAGTAGTTAACATTACGACAAAGCCAAGACAAGACCTGACAGATATTCCGTTACCAGATCCTGACCTGACACTTTATGTGGATGGTTCATGTATGAGAACTAGTACAGGAGAACTAGCCGCCGCGTATGCAGTGACTACTGACACTGAAGTTATTGAGACACACCGTATTGATATTCTGTCCGCTCAAGCAGCAGAGCTAGTCGCTCTGACACAAGCCTGTATACATGCCAAGAACCTGAAGGTTAATGTTTACACAGATTCACGTTACGCATTCGGAGTTGTACACGACTTCGGAGTGCTCTGGCAGGAGAGAGGTTTTATGACTTCTCATGGAACCAAGATTCAGCATGGTCTCCTTATTCAAGCCCTGTTAGATGCCATACATTTACCGACATCTATTGCTATCATGAAGTGCAAAGCACATACGAAAGTCACTGACATTATTTCCCAAGGTAATGATTTAGCAGACCGCACAGCCAAGCTTACAGCACAGACTCCAGACATTCCAGTTAATCAGACACATATTCCAGATCTGACTACATGCATGACAGTTAAGGACCCTACTCAAGATGTTATAGATATCCAGTCACATGCTACTCCCGATGAAATCAAGAAATGGTCTGAACAAGGAGGGGTCCAGACAGATCAAGGATGGTTAACGAAGGGTAGAGCCACATGGTTTCTCCCCGATTCTATGGTTCAAGTCATTATCAATACCGCACATAGTCCAGCACATTTAGGAGAAAAAGCTATGTTAGACAGTATCCAGAACATTTGGTTCAACAAGCATTTACGAGCTGCAGCCAAGCAGAAAGTCCGTACCTGTATGATATGTTGCCAGTTTAATCCAGGTAAAAGTGTCCCGGTGGAACAAGGTGGTTTCCAGCCCCCTGACCACCCTTTTGAGGTCCTCCAGATGGATTATATTCAAATGGAGCGATGTCGAGGTTTCAAGTATGTCCTTGTAGTTGTATGCGCCTTGTCCAGATGGACAGAAGCATATCCAGTCCCAGATTACACAGCCGCGACCACTGCCAAGCAGTTGGTTCGTGAATTCTTCCCTAGATATGGACTCCCTAGGGTCGTGTATTCTGATAACGGCCAGCCATTCTCATCTGAACTCATGAAACACGTTTCCCTTTTGTTAGGGTACCAGTGGAAGTTCCATTGCGTACGCCATCCAGAAGCAGCTGGACTAGTCGAAAGGCATAATCAGACTCTGAAAATCCGTATAGCAAAAGTCTGTAAAGACAAGGGTGTGGATTGGTTAGTAGCTTTGCCAGTCGCTCTGTTTTACATGCGTATGGTCGCACATTCCAGATCAGGTCTGTCCCCGTATGACGTCGTTTTCGGCCGCCCCCCTAATATGTGGGGTACTCCTAGACCCCGAAGTATTACCGATGTTTCATGTAATATGCTGACAGATTACCTAGCTTCCTTGATGTCTGCCCTCAACTCATGTCGTTCACAGGTTGCCGCCGCATTTCCAGACAATACCGAGGTGGCACCGCACGAGATCGTTCCAGGCTCCCTAGTGATGATCAGAAATTTTGACAGATCAAGTCCGCTGGAACCACGTTGGAAGGAGCCACGTCAGGTCCTCTTGACCACCCGAACTGCCGTCAAGTTGGAAGGCAGGAAGGGGTGGGTCCACCTTTCTCATGTAAAACTTTTCAAAGGATCGAAACCAGTCTTCAAAAACATTTCCAAGAACATTTCCCAGGATTCGAAGGATTGCCAGAACATTGTTTTAAAGGACTGTCCCGCACAAGACATTATTACAACCCCTCCCTTGTTAGAGAAAACTCCGCAACAGGAGTATAAGTTAAAGCTCAGGTCTAATAAGTCAGCCAGTTTGATTGTATAAGTCCTCCCCTAGGTGAAACGGTTAGACTGTTTCTGACATGTATAAAATAGACCCCCATAGTGAGAGAGTCAGTCAAAGCTCAATCAAATGTATCGTTTTTCTGAGTTTTGTATTATTCATCAGCATAATGATTTCCTGCACCAGCTATGCTTTCTATCTGTGTTTTTCAGTTCCTCATGTAAATATGTCTGCTCATGCTACAGTAGAGCACACGTTTAGTGATCTGCCTCCTCACGAATATGCATACCGCCTCGCTATGCGTAATAACACATTTATCCGTATGTTACATTATTCACACCAGACCAGCAATGCCACTAATTGTTGGGTGTGTGGTCGACTCCCCCCTTTCCAGACACCGAAGGGAGTTCTGCCACTCTTTCCTTATCCATTCTCACACAATGGTTCGTGTGGAGCATGGTCCACGTTAACGTCATCCTCAACAGATATGTCTTTTCTTAACAGTACATGTTTCCCAGACAAGCAAGGTTTCCCCCACAGAACAGGTTTAGATTTAGAAAATGAAGTATATAATTTAGGAAATTATTCGTCGAATTTTATGGTTCTGAATGTTCAGTCTGATACTACTCCAGACTCACCCGCTATTTCAGTACTACCAGTCAAAGGCGAATTATGTGTCCGTAGTTATGGTTCTGTACATATAGGTCATAGTGAATGTACTACTGTTATCCAGTATAGTGACAGTGGGAAATCTATTTTCAAAGCTTCACGTCATTCTTATTTTATTTGTGGTCAAACTGCATATGTCCGTCTGCCCCTCGATTGGGAGGGAACCTGTTACATTGCTTTCCTACTGCCACCTGTTTTTCTAGCCCCACCTGACTATCATAGGAATTCTTTCTTAGTACACACTAGACACAAGAGAAATCTCCCGATTGTCGATTATACTGAAACCGCCGCAGAGCAATTCATTGATATAGATAAAGGTGTTTTCCCTTATTTAGGTACAGTTGTAAATAGTAAGCTAATTCGTAGGTTGACAAGAACCCTTGAAGCAGTAGTAGATGAGACTGCCTCCGCTCTAGGTAACTTGACTGAAGAGCAATCCTTTATGAGAATTGTCGTTTTACAGAATCGTCTCGTCCTTGACGTCATACTGGCCGATAGGGGCGGGGCCTGTAGAATTCTCGGATCCAGTTGTTGTATTTTCATTCCAAATAACGCGCCGTCTGTTTATTCAGCTATAACCAGACTCCATAAAATTGCCCATCTGTTACACCAAGATCCAGGCACCTGGACATGGTCCGGTTGGTTCTGGAATATAATTTCCGCCTGGGGTTGGAAAGTCCTGTCCTTTTTAGGTATTGCAGTAGCGATCATATTTAGCTGCTGCCTCTGTATACAATGTGGCCCTGCGATTTGCAGCATGTGTGCTACCTCTTGTATTCCCCGTCCCAAGCCCTGTTCTAAATCTCGTTCCAAGACAATTCGAGACGAGCAAATGGTACTGTATGAAATAATAGACGGTATCATGAATATTGATGTTTCCTGATGGAAACGTAGTGACAAGGAGGGAATGTGGAAAAGTAAATTTTGCCATGTTCTGTGTCCCTACGCCTCATCCATCATATGTCATGTGTGCATGATCAATATGCATATGTTATTCCCCATCTCTGATTAAAGACGCAATTACAGTTGTGTCCACCTCTAGTATGTTAGTTTCCAGTCCTCGTGAATACTACGAATATCAGGCCTATGTAAGTAATGTTGCCACGTTTCTCAGTGTGCACGTTATTCAATTATAAAGTCCCCGTTTCCGGGCCTCAAAAGGGCCCGGACCACAGATTCAGCTCCTGTCTCCTGAAAGCCTCGCTAAGGAGCGATACAGCCCCCACCTGTATCCTCGACCCTTCACTCACTTCCTGCCTTGCAGTGCCCGGTGCACCCCGGCTCTGCCTCTGAGTCTGCCAAAAGTATGTTATAGTTCCTGCTATCAGTTCAGTCCTCCTCCTCTGCATTCCTAAGCTACTGAACTGCATCAATAGTTTCCGTCATTGTCTAGCCTTCTCGTCTCCACGTTAGAGAAATACTGTATTTAATGGTCATTTAATATTCTTCACGTACTACATGTAGAATAATGCATGGTCCAGTCTTAGAATCAAGTTAGCTTTTCCCCTCATGACTTCTAGTTTATATCAACATGTTCCCTAAACATTAGATACCAGATAGGGTTTAGGTACATGTCGCTCCGACCCTTCAGACTCTAGTCTCTGCTCCTAGCACAGAGTTCGTAGCCCCCAGCTTCTCCTAGTAACACGTCATTGCTAGTTTTCGCGCACCATTAGGTTAGAGGTCCCGGCTCCTTAGGTAGCCCCCTCCAATGTTTCCGCCCATTCATGACATATCCTGTTACGTTTTGCATCACATGTCTAAGTAAACTCCCAGTTACACCTCTTATTTCTCTTATCTCTCGCGACTGCTACGCGTCACGCCTCCTACTCCACCTACTGTTACGCCTACTGTAATGTAATGCTATGTGTTTGCGCTATGTATATAAGTCAATGTTTTGTTATTAAATGCTAGCGCGCTCATCCCAGACCCAGCCCCGGCAGCTGCCGGGCCACTCTAGCCCTGCCTTCCTATTCCCATGCAGGTTGTCCTGATCCTGTCCTTATGCTGTAATAAACCTGCAGAAACTCCTACTACCTCGAATCTTGACTCTTATTTATTGAGCTATCTGTTATGCTATAAGTCTAGTCAAAAATAGGGTATTATTTATTTATTTACCACACCCAGTCCAAAGATCAGGGCTTGATCCATCACCGTTATTTAGCTCACTGCCCCATCCCAGCTCAGAACCTGGCTATATGCAAATTAGTCTGTCCCTGGCCCAGTGCATCATGGGAACAGGGCAGACCAAACTACCAAGCCAATTCTTCACCAGAAAGGAGACAAGCTTCCGGGGACCGGTTTCTGCCATTTCAGGCGTCGTCGGCCCGGCTTGCTTGAATCCTGATGGAGCAGTGAGCAAGGGACTCATGTCTGAGTATACCCTTCCACGCTTGTGGTGGACAAAATGATTCAGAAAAGGGGGTGGTGATGAACAGAGTGTCTGAATTAAGCAGACAACTCTTACCCAGTCCAAAGATCAGGGCTTGATCCATCACCGTTATGTAGCTCACTGCCCCATCCCAGCTCAGAACCTGGCTATATGCAAATTAGTCTGTTCTGGCCCAGTGCATCATGGGAACAGGGCAGACCAAACTACCAAGCCAATTCTTCACCAGAAAGGAGACAAGCTTCCGGGGACCGGTTTCTGCCATTTCAGGCGTCGTCGGCCCGGCTTGCTTGAATCCTAATGGAGCAGTGAGCAAGGGACTCATGTCTGAGTATACCCTTCCACGCTTTTGGTGGACAAAATGATTCAGAAAAGGGGGTGGTGATGAACAGAGTGTCTGAATTAAGCAGACCACTCTTACCCAGTCCAAAGATCAGGGCTTGATCCATCACCGTTATGTAGCTCACTGCCCCATCCCAGCTCAGAACCTGGCTATATGCAAATTAGTCTGTCCCTGGCCCAGTGCATCATGGGAACAGGGCAGACCAAACTACCAAGCCAATTCTTCACCAGAAAGGAGACAAGCTTCCGGGGACCGGTTTCTGCCATTTCAGGCGTTGTCGGCCCGGCTTGCTTGAATCCTGATGGAGCAGTGAGCAAGGGACTCATGTCTGAGTATACCCTTCCATGCTTGTGGTGGACAAAATGATTCAGAAAAGGGGGTGGTGATGAACAGAGTGTCTGAATTAAGCAGACCACTCTTACCCAGTCCAAAGATCAGGGCTTGATCCATCACCGTTATTTAGCTCACTGCCCCATCCCAGCTCAGAACCTGGCTATATGCAAATTAGTCTGTCCCTGGCCCAGTGCATCATGGGAACAGGGCAGACCAAACTACCAAGCCAATTCTTCACCAGAAAGGAGACAAGCTTCCGGGGACCGGATTCTGCCATTTCAGGCATCGTCGGCCCGGCTTGCTTGAATCCTGATGGAGCAGTGAGCAATGGACTCATGTCTGAGTATACCCTTCCACGCTTGTGGTGGACAAAATCATTCAGAAAAGGGGGCGGTGATGAACAGAGTGTCTGAATTAAGCAGACCACTCTTACCCAGTCCAAAGATCAGGGCTTGATCCATCACCGTTATTTAGCTCACTGCCCCATCCCAGCTCAGAACCTGGCTATATGCAAATTAGTCTGTCCCTGGCCCAGTGCATCATGGGAACAGGGCAGACCAAACTACCAAGCCAATTCTTCACCAGAAAGGAGACAAGCTTCCGGGGACCAGTTTCTGCCATTTCAGGCGTCGTCGGCCCGGCTTGCTTGAATCCTGATGGAGCAGTGAGCAAGGGACTCATGTCTGAGTATACCCTTCCACGCTTGTGGTGGACAAAATGATTCAGAAAAGGGGGTGGTGATGAACAGAGTGTCTGAATTAAGCAGACCACTCTTACCCAGTCCAAAGATCAGGGCTTGATCCATCACCGTTATTTAGCTCACTGCCCCATCCCAGCTCAGAACCTGGCTATATGCAAATTAGTCTATCCCTGGCCCAGTGCATCATGGGAACAGGGCAGACCAAACTACCAAGCCAATTCTTCACCAGAAAGGAGACAAGCTTCCGGGGACCGGTTTCTGCCATTTCAGGCGTCGTCGGCCCGGCTTGCTTGAATCCTGATGGAGCAGTGAGCAAGGGACTCATGTCTGAGTATACCCTTCCACGCTTGTGGTGGACAAAATGATTCAGAAAAGGGGGTGGTGATGAACAGAGTGTCTGAATTAAGCAGACCACTCTTACCCAGTCCAAAGATCAGGGCTTGATCCATCACCGTTATTTAGCTCACTGCCCCATCCCAGCTCAGAACCTGGCTATATGCAAATTAGTCTGTCCCTGGCCCAGTGCATCATGGGAACAGGGCAGACCAAACTACCAAGCCAATTCTTCACCAGAAAGGAGACAAGCTTCCGGGGACCGGTTTCTGCCATTTCAGGCGTCGTCGGCCCGGCTTGCTTGAATCCTGATGGAGCAGTGAGCAAGGGACTCATGTCTGAGTATACCCTTCCACGCTTGTGGTGGACAAAATGATTCAGAAAAGGGGGTGGTGATGAACAGAGTGTCTGAATTAAGCAGACCACTCTTACCCAGTCCAAAGATCAGGGCTTGATCCATCATCGTTATTTAGCTCACTGCCCCATCCCAGCTCAGAACCTGGCTATATGCAAATTAGTCTGTCCCTGGCCCAGTGCATCATGGGAACAGGGCAGACCAAACTACCAAGCCAATTCTTCACCAGAAAGGAGACAAGCTTCCGGGGACAGGTTTCTGCCATTTCAGGCGTCGTCGGCCCGGCTTGCTTGAATCCTGATGGAGCAGTGAGCAAGGGACTCATGTCTGAGTATACCCTTCCACGCTTGTGGTGGACAAAATCATTCAGAAAAGGGGGTGGTGATGAACAGAGTGTCTGAATTAAGCAGACCACTCTTACCCAGTCCAAAGATCAGGGCTTGATCCATCACCGTTATTTAGCTCACTGCCCCATCCCAGCTCAGAACCTGGCTATATGCAAATTAGTCTGTCCCTGGCCCAGTGCATCATGGGAACAGGGCAGACCAAACTACCAAGCCAATTCTTCACCAGAAAGGAGACAAGCTTCCGGGGACCGGTTTCTGCCATTTCAGGCGTCGTCGGCCCGGCTTGCTTGAATCCTGATGGAGCAGTGAGCAAGGGACTCATGTCTGAGTATACCCTTCCACGCTTGTGGTGGACAAAATGATTCAGAAAAGGGGGTGGTGATGAACAGAGTGTCTGAATTAAGCAGACCACTCTTACCCAGTCCAAAGATCAGGGCTTGATCCATCACCGTTATTTAGCTCACTGCCCCATCCCAGCTCAGAACCTGGCTATATGCAAATTAGTCTGTCCCTGGCCCAGTGCATCATGGGAACAGGGCAGACCAAACTACCAAGCCAATTCTTCACCAGAAAGGAGACAAGCTTCCGGGGACCGGTTTCTGCCATTTCAGGCGTCGTCGGCCCGGCTTGCTTGAATCCTGATGGAGCAGTGAGCAAGGGACTCATGTCTGAGTATACCCTTCCACGCTTGTGGTGGACAAAATGATTCAGAAAAGGGGGTGGTGATGAACAGAGTGTCTGAATTAAGCAGACCACTCTTACCCAGTCCAAAGATCAGGGCTTGATCCATCACCGTTATTTAGCTCACTGCCCCATCCCAGCTCAGAACCTGGCTATATGCAAATTAGTCTGTCCCTGGCCCAGTGCATCATGGGAACAGGGCAGACCAAACTACCAAGCCAATTCTTCACCAGAAAGGAGACAAGCTTCCGGGGACCGGTTTCTGCCATTTCAGGCATCGTCGGCCCGGCTTGCTTGAATCCTGATGGAGCAGTGAGCAAGGGACTCATGTCTGAGTATACCCTTCCACGCTTGTGGTGGACAAAATCATTCAGAAAAAGGGGGCGGTGATGAACAGAGTGTCTGAATTAAGCAGACCACTCTTACCCAGTCCAAAGATCAGGGCTTGATCCATCACCGTTATTTAGCTCACTGCCCCATCCCAGCTCAGAACCTGGCTATATGCAAATTAGTCTGTCCCTGGCCCAGTGCATCATGGGAACAGGGCAGACCAAACTACCAAGCCAATTCTTCACCAGAAAGGAGACAAGCTTCCGGGGACCAGTTTCTGCCATTTCAGGCGTCGTCGGCCCGGCTTGCTTGAATCCTGATGGAGCAGTGAGCAAGGGACTCATGTCTGAGTATACCCTTCCACGCTTGTGGTGGACAAAATGATTCAGAAAAGGGGATGGTGATGAACAGAGTGTCTGAATTAAGCAGACCACTCTTACCCAGTCCAAAGATCAGGGCTTGATCCATCACCGTTATTTAGCTCACTGCCCCATCCCAGCTCAGAACCTGGCTATATGCAAATTAGTCTGTCCCTGGCCCAGTGCATCATGGGAACAGGGCAGACCAAACTACCAAGCCAATTCTTCACCAGAAAGGAGACAAGCTTCCGGGGACCGGTTTCTGCCATTTCAGGTGTCGTCGGCCCGGCTTGCTTGAATCCTGATGGAGCAGTGAGCAAGGGACTCATGTCTGAGTATACCCTTCCACGCTTGTGGTGGACAAAATGATTCAGAAAAGGGGGTGGTGATGAACAGAGTGTCTGAATTAAGCAGACCACTCTTACCCAGTCCAAAGATCAGGGCTTGATCCATCACCGTTATTTAGCTCACTGCCCCATCCCAGCTCAGAACCTGGCTATATGCAAATTAGTCTGTCCCTGGCCCAGTGCATCATGGGAACAGGGCAGACCAAACTACCAAGCCAATTCTTCACCAGAAAGGAGACAAGCTTCCGGGGACCGGTTTCTGCCATTTCAGGTGTCGTCGGCCCGGCTTGCTTGAATCCTGATGGAGCAGTGAGCAAGGGACTCATGTCTGAGTATACCCTTCCACGCTTGTGGTGGACAAAATGATTCAGAAAAGGGGGTGGTGATGAACAGAGTGTCTGAATTAAGCAGACCACTCTTACCCAGTCCAAAGATCAGGGCTTGATCTATCACCGTTATTTAGCTCACTGCCCCATCCCAGCTCAGAACCTGGCTATATGCAAATTAGTCTGTCCCTGGCCCAGTGCATCATGGGAACAGGGCAGACCAAACTACCAAGCCAATTCTTCACCAGAAAGGAGACAAGCTTCCGGGGACCGGTTTCTGCCATTTCAGGCGTCGTCGGCCCGGCTTGCTTGAATCCTGATGGAGCAGTGAGCAAGGGACTCATGTCTGAGTATACCCTTCCACGCTTGTGGTGGACAAAATGATTCAGAAAAGGGGGTGGTGATGAACAGAGTGTCTGAATTAAGCAGACCACTCTTACCCAGTCCAAAGATCAGGGCTTGATCCATCACCGTTATTTAGCTCACTGCCCCATCCCAGCTCAGAACCTGGCTATATGCAAATTAGTCTGTCCCTGGCCCAGTGCATCATGGGAACAGGGCAGACCAAACTACCAAGCCAATTCTTCACCAGAAAGGAGACAAGCTTCCGGGGACCGGTTTCTGCCATTTCAGGCGTCGTCGGCCCGGCTTGCTTGAATCCTGATGGAGCAGTGAGCAAGGGACTCATGTCTGAGTATACCCTTCCATGCTTGTGGTGGACAAAATGATTCAGAAAAGGGGGTGGTGATGAACAGAGTGTCTGAATTAAGCAGACCACTCTTACCCAGTCCAAAGATCAGGGCTTGATCCATCACCGTTATTTAGCTCACTGCCCCATCCCAGCTCAGAACCTGGCTATATGCAAATTAGTCTGTCCCTGGCCCAGTGCATCATGGGAACAGGGCAGACCAAACTACCAAGCCAATTCTTCACCAGAAAGGAGACAAGCTTCCGGGGACCGGTTTCTGCCATTTCAGGCGTCGTCGGCCCGGCTTGCTTGAATCCTGATGGAGCAGTGAGCAAGGGACTCATGTCTGAGTATACCCTTCCACGCTTGTGGTGGACAAAATGATTCAGAAAAGGGGGTGGTGATGAACAGAGTGTCTGAATTAAGCAGACCACTCTTACCCAGTCCAAAGATCAGGGCTTGATCCATCACCGTTATTTAGCTCACTGCCCCATCCCAGCTCAGAACCTGGCTATATGCAAATTAGTCTG
Source organism: Lissotriton helveticus (assembly GCF_964261635.1). Lineage (NCBI taxonomy): Eukaryota > Metazoa > Chordata > Amphibia > Caudata > Salamandridae > Lissotriton > Lissotriton helveticus. Next base: position 419,739,646 of record NC_136060.1, on the reverse strand, counting down.
TCCCTGGCCCAGTGCATCATGGGAACAGGGCAGACCAAACTACCAAGCCAATTCTTCACCAGAAAGGAGACAAGCTTCCGGGGACCGGTTTCTGCCATTTCAGGCGTCGTCGGCCCGGCTTGCTTGAATCCTGATGGAGCAGTGAGCAAGGGACTCATGTCTGAGTATACCCTTCCACGCTTGTGGTGGACAAAATGATTCAGAAAAGGGGGTGGTGATGAACAGAGTGTCTGAATTAAGCAGACCACTCTTACCCAGTCCAAAGATCAGGGCTTGATCCATCACCGTTATTTAGCTCACTGCCCCATCCCAGCTCAGAACCTGGCTATATGCAAATTAGTCTGTCCCTGGCCCAGTGCATCATGGGAACAGGGCAGACCAAACTACCAAGCCAATTCTTCACCAGAAAGGAGACAAGCTTCCGGGGACCGGTTTCTGCCATTTCAGGCGTCGTCGGCCCGGCTTGCTTGAATCCTGATGGAGCAGTGAGCAAGGGACTCATGTCTGAGTATACCCTTCCACGCTTGTGGTGGACAAAATGATTCAGAAAAGGGGGTGGTGATGAACAGAGTGTCTGAATTAAGCAGACCACTCTTACCCAGTCCAAAGATCAGGGCTTGATCCATCACCGTTATTTAGCTCACTGCCCCATCCCAGCTCAGAACCTGGCTATATGCAAATTAGTCTGTCCCTGGCCCAGTGCATCATGGGAACAGGGCAGACCAAACTACCAAGCCAATTCTTCACCAGAAAGGAGACAAGCTTCCGGGGACCGGTTTCTGCCATTTCAGGCGTCGTCGGCCCGGCTTGCTTGAATCCTGATGGAGCAGTGAGCAAGGGACTCATGTCTGAGTATACCCTTCCACGCTTGTGGTGGACAAAATGATTCAGAAAAGGGGGTGGTGATGAACAGAGTGTCTGAATTAAGCAGACCACTCTTACCCAGTCCAAAGATCAGGGCTTGATCCATCACCGTTATTTAGCTCACTGCCCCATCCCAGCTCAGAACCTGGCTATATGCAAATTAGTCTGTCCCTGGCCCAGTGCATCATGGGAACAGGGCAGACCAAACTACCAAGCCAATTCTTCACCAGAAAGGAGACAAGCTTCCGGGGACCGGTTTCTGCCATTTCAGGCGTCGTCGGCCCGGCTTGCTTGAATCCTGATGGAGCAGTGAGCAAGGGACTCATGTCTGAGTATACCCTTCCACGCTTGTGGTGGACAAAATGATTCAGAAAAGGGGGTGGTGATGAACAGAGTGTCTGAATTAAGCAGACCACTCTTACCCAGTCCAAAGATCAGGGCTTGATCCATCACCGTTATTTAGCTCACTGCCCCATCCCAGCTCAGAACCTGGCTATATGCAAATTAGTCTGTCCCTGGCCCAGTGCATCATGGGAACAGGGCAGACCAAACTACCAAGCCAATTCTTCACCAGAAAGGAGACAAGCTTCCGGGGACCGGTTTCTGCCATTTCAGGCGTCGTCGGCCCGGCTTGCTTGAATCCTGATGGAGCAGTGAGCAAGGGACTCATGTCTGAGTATACCCTTCCACGCTTGTGGTGGACAAAATGATTCAGAAAAGGGGGTGGTGATGAACAGAGTGTCTGAATTAAGCAGACCACTCTTACCCAGTCCAAAGATCAGGGCTTGATCCATCACCGTTATTTAGCTCACTGCCCCATCCCAGCTCAGAACCTGGCTATATGCAAATTAGTCTGTCCCTGGCCCAGTGCATCATGGGAACAGGGCAGACCAAACTACCAAGCCAATTCTTCACCAGAAAGGAGACAAGCTTCCGGGGACCGGTTTCTGCCATTTCAGGCGTCGTCGGCCCGGCTTGCTTGAATCCTGATGGAGCAGTGAGCAAGGGACTCATGTCTGAGTATACCCTTCCACGCTTGTGGTGGACAAAATGATTCAGAAAAGGGGGTGGTGATGAACAGAGTGTCTGAATTAAGCAGACCACTCTTACCCAGTCCAAAGATCAGGGCTTGATCCATCACCGTTATTTAGCTCACTGCCCCATCCCAGATCAGAACCTGGCTATATGCAAATTAGTCTGTCCCTGGCCCAGTGCATCATGGGAACAGGGCAGACCAAACTACCAAGCCAATTCTTCACCAGAAAGGAGACAAGCTTCCGGGGACCGGTTTCTGCCATTTCAGGCGTCGTCGGCCCGGCTTGCTTGAATCCTGATGGAGCAGTGAGCAAGGGACTCATGTCTGAGTATACCCTTCCACGCTTGTGGTGGACAAAATGATTCAGAAAAGGGGGTGGTGATGAACAGAGTGTCTGAATTAAGCAGACCACTCTTACCCAGTCCAAAGATCAGGGCTTGATCCATCACCGTTATTTAGCTCACTGCCCCATCCCAGCTCAGAACCTGGCTATATGCAAATTAGTCTGTCCCTGGCCCAGTGCATCATGGGAACAGGGCAGACCAAACTACCAAGCCAATTCTTCACCAGAAAGGAGACAAGCTTCCGGGGACCGGTTTCTGCCATTTCAGGCGTCGTCGGCCCGGCTTGCTTGAATCCTGATGGAGCAGTGAGCAAGGGACTCATGTCTGAGTATACCCTTCCACGCTTGTGGTGGACAAAATGATTCAGAAAAGGGGGTGGTGATGAACAGAGTGTCTGAATTAAGCAGACCACTCTTACCCAGTCCAAAGATCAGGGCTTGATCCATCACCGTTATTTAGCTCACTGCCCCATCCCAGCTCAGAACCTGGCTATATGCAAATTAGTCTGTCCCTGGCCCAGTGCATCATGGGAACAGGGCAGACCAAACTACCAAGCCAATTCTTCACCAGAAAGGAGACAAGCTTCCGGGGACCGGTTTCTGCCATTTCAGGCGTCGTCGGCCCGGCTTGCTTGAATCCTGATGGAGCAGTGAGCAAGGGACTCATGTCTGAGTATACCCTTCCACGCTTGTGGTGGACAAAATGATTCAGAAAAGGGGGTGGTGATGAACAGAGTGTCTGAATTAAGCAGACCACTCTTACCCAGTCCAAAGATCAGGGCTTGATCCATCACCGTTATTTAGCTCACTGCCCCATCCCAGATCAGAACCTGGCTATATGCAAATTAGTCTGTCCCTGGCCCAGTGCATCATGGGAACAGGGCAGACCAAACTACCAAGCCAATTCTTCACCAGAAAGGAGACAAGCTTCCGGGGACCGGTTTCTGCCATTTCAGGCGTCGTCGGCCCGGCTTGCTTGAATCCTGATGGAGCAGTGAGCAAGGGACTCATGTCTGAGTATACCCTTCCACGCTTGTGGTGGACAAAATGATTCAGAAAAGGGGGTGGTGATGAACAGAGTGTCTGAATTAAGCAGACCACTCTTACCCAGTCCAAAGATCAGGGCTTGATCCATCACCGTTATTTAGCTCACTGCCCCATCCCAGCTCAGAACCTGGCTATATGCAAATTAGTCTGTCCCTGGCCCAGTGCATCATGGGAACAGGGCAGACCAAACTACCAAGCCAATTCTTCACCAGAAAGGAGACAAGCTTCCGGGGACCGGTTTCTGCCATTTCAGACGTCGTCGGCCCGGCTTGCTTGAATCCTGATGGAGCAGTGAGCAAGGGACTCATGTCTGAGTATACCCTTCCACGCTTGTGGTGGACAAAATGATTCAGAAAAGGGGGTGGTGATGAACAGTGTGTCTGAATTAAGCAGACCACTCTTACCCAGTCCAAAGATCAGGGCTTGATCCATCACCGTTATTTAGCTCACTGCCCCATCCCAGATCAGAACCTGGCTATATGCAAATTAGTCTGTCCCTGGCCCAGTGCATCATGGGAACAGGGCAGACCAAACTACCAAGCCAATTCTTCACCAGAAAGGAGACAAGCTTCCGGGGACCGGTTTCTGCCATTTCAGGCGTCGTCGGCCCGGCTTGCTTGAATCCTGATGGAGCAGTGAGCAAGGGACTCATGTCTGAGTATACCCTTCCACGCTTGTGGTGGACAAAATGATTCAGAAAAGGGGGTGGTGATGAACAGAGTGTCTGAATTAAGCAGACCACTCTTACCCAGTCCAAAGATCAGGGCTTGATCCATCACCGTTATTTAGCTCACTGCCCCATCCCAGCTCAGAACCTGGCTATATGCAAATTAGTCTGTCCCTGGCCCAGTGCATCATGGGAACAGGGCAGACCAAACTACCAAGCCAATTCTTCACCAGAAAGGAGACAAGCTTCCGGGGACCGGTTTCTGCCATTTCAGGCGTCGTCGGCCCGGCTTGCTTGAATCCTGATGGAGCAGTGAGCAAGGGACTCATGTCTGAGTATACCCTTCCACGCTTGTGGTGGACAAAATGATTCAGAAAAGGGGGTGGTGATGAACAGAGTGTCTGAATTAAGCAGACCACTCTTACCCAGTCCAAAGATCAGGGCTTGATCCATCACCGTTATTTAGCTCACTGCCCCATCCCAGATCAGAACCTGGCTATATGCAAATTAGTCTGTCCCTGGCCCAGTGCATCATGGGAACAGGGCAGACCAAACTACCAAGCCAATTCTTCACCAGAAAGGAGACAAGCTTCCGGGGACCGGTTTCTGCCATTTCAGGCGTCGTCGGCCCGGCTTGCTTGAATCCTGATGGAGCAGTGAGCAAGGGACTCATGTCTGAGTATACCCTTCCACGCTTGTGGTGGACAAAATGATTCAGAAAAGGGGGTGGTGATGAACAGAGTGTCTGAATTAAGCAGACCACTCTTACCCAGTCCAAAGATCAGGGCTTGATCCATCACCGTTATTTAGCTCACTGCCCCATCCCAGCTCAGAACCTGGCTATATGCAAATTAGTCTGTCCCTGGCCCAGTGCATCATGGGAACAGGGCAGACCAAACTACCAAGCCAATTCTTCACCAGAAAGGAGACAAGCTTCCGGGGACCGGTTTCTGCCATTTCAGGCGTCGTCGGCCCGGCTTGCTTGAATCCTGATGGAGCAGTGAGCAAGGGACTCATGTCTGAGTATACCCTTCCACGCTTGTGGTGGACAAAATGATTCAGAAAAGGGGGTGGTGATGAACAGAGTGTCTGAATTAAGCAGACCACTCTTACCCAGTCCAAAGATCAGGGCTTGATCCATCACCGTTATTTAGCTCACTGCCCCATCCCAGCTCAGAACCTGGCTATATGCAAATTAGTCTGTCCCTGGCCCAGTGCATCATGGGAACAGGGCAGACCAAACTACCAAGCCAATTCTTCACCAGAAAGGAGACAAGCTTCCGGGGACCGGTTTCTGCCATTTCAGGCGTCGTCGGCCCGGCTTGCTTGAATCCTGATGGAGCAGTGAGCAAGGGACTCATGTCTGAGTATACCCTTCCACGCTTGTGGTGGACAAAATGATTCAGAAAAGGGGGTGGTGATGAACAGAGTGTCTGAATTAAGCAGACCACTCTTACCCAGTCCAAAGATCAGGGCTTGATCCATCACCGTTATTTAGCTCACTGCCCCATCCCAGATCAGAACCTGGCTATATGCAAATTAGTCTGTCCCTGGCCCAGTGCATCATGGGAACAGGGCAGACCAAACTACCAAGCCAATTCTTCACCAGAAAGGAGACAAGCTTCCGGGGACCGGTTTCTGCCATTTCAGGCGTCGTCGGCCCGGCTTGCTTGAATCCTGATGGAGCAGTGAGCAAGGGACTCATGTCTGAGTATACCCTTCCACGCTTGTGGTGGACAAAATGATTCAGAAAAGGGGGTGGTGATGAACAGAGTGTCTGAATTAAGCAGACCACTCTTACCCAGTCCAAAGATCAGGGCTTGATCCATCACCGTTATTTAGCTCACTGCCCCATCCCAGCTCAGAACCTGGCTATATGCAAATTAGTCTGTCCCTGGCCCAGTGCATCATGGGAACAGGGCAGACCAAACTACCAAGCCAATTCTTCACCAGAAAGGAGACAAGCTTCCGGGGACCGGTTTCTGCCATTTCAGGTGTCGTCGGCCCGGCTTGCTTGAATCCTGATGGAGCAGTGAGCAAGGGACTCATGTCTGAGTATACCCTTCCACGCTTGTGGTGGACAAAATGATTCAGAAAAGGGGGTGGTGATGAACAGAGTGTCTGAATTAAGCAGACCACTCTTACCCAGTCCAAAGATCAGGGCTTGATCCATCACCGTTATTTAGCTCACTGCCCCATCCCAGCTCAGAACCTGGCTATATGCAAATTAGTCTGTCCCTGGCCCAGTGCATCATGGGAACAGGGCAGACCAAAGTACCAAGCCAATTCTTCACCAGAAAGGAGACAAGCTTCCGGGGACCGGTTTCTGCCATTTCAGGCGTCGTCGGCCCGGCTTGCTTGAATCCTGATGGAGCAGTGAGCAAGGGACTCATGTCTGAGTATACCCTTCCACGCTTGTGGTGGACAAAATGATTCAGAAAAGGGGGTGGTGATGAACAGAGTGTCTGAATTAAGCAGACCACTCTTACCCAGTCCAAAGATCAGGGCTTGATCCATCACCGTTATTTAGCTCACTGCCCCATCCCAGCTCAGAACCTGGCTATATGCAAATTAGTCTGTCCCTGGCCCAGTGCATCATGGGAACAGGGCAGACCAAACTACCAAGCCAATTCTTCACCAGAAAGGAGACAAGCTTCCGGGGACCGGTTTCTGCCATTTCAGGCGTCGTCGGCCCGGCTTGCTTGAATCCTGATGGAGCAGTGAGCAAGGGACTCATGTCTGAGTATACCCTTCCATGCTTGTGGTGGACAAAATGATTCAGAAAAGGGGGTGGTGATGAACAGAGTGTCTGAATTAAGCAGACCACTCTTACCCAGTCCAAAGATCAGGGCTTGATCCATCACCGTTATTTAGCTCACTGCCCCATCCCAGCTCAGAACCTGGCTATATGCAAATTAGTCTGTCCCTGGCCCAGTGCATCATGGGAACAGGGCAGACCAAACTACCAAGCCAATTCTTCACCAGAAAGGAGACAAGCTTCCGGGGACCGGTTTCTGCCATTTCAGGCGTCGTCGGCCCGGCTTGCTTGAATCCTGATGGAGCAGTGAGCAAGGGACTCATGTCTGAGTATACCCTTCCACGCTTGTGGTGGACAAAATGATTCAGAAAAGGGGGTGGTGATGAACAGAGTGTCTGAATTAAGCAGACCACTCTTACCCAGTCCAAAGATCAGGGCTTGATCCATCACCGTTATTTAGCTCACTGCCCCATCCCAGCTCAGAACCTGGCTATATGCAAATTAGTCTGTCCCTGGCCCAGTGCATCATGGGAACAGGGCAGACCAAACTACCAAGCCAATTCTTCACCAGAAAGGAGACAAGCTTCCGGGGACCGGTTTCTGCCATTTCAGGCGTCGTCGGCCCGGCTTGCTTGAATCCTGATGGAGCAGTGAGCAAGGGACTCATGTCTGAGTATACCCTTCCACGCTTGTGGTGGACAAAATGATTCAGAAAAGGGGGTGGTGATGAACAGAGTGTCTGAATTAAGCAGACCACTCTTACCCAGTCCAAAGATCAGGGCTTGATCCATCACCGTTATTTAGCTCACTGCCCCATCCCAGCTCAGAACCTGGCTATATGCAAATTAGTCTGTCCCTGGCCCAGTGCATCATGGGAACAGGGCAGACCAAACTACCAAGCCAATTCTTCACCAGAAAGGAGACAAGCTTCCGGGGACCGGTTTCTGCCATTTCAGGCGTCGTCGGCCCGGCTTGCTTGAATCCTGATGGAGCAGTGAGCAAGGGACTCATGTCTGAGTATACCCTTCCATGCTTGTGGTGGACAAAATGATTCAGAAAAGGGGGTGGTGATGAACAGAGTGTCTGAATTAAGCAGACCACTCTTACCCAGTCCAAAGATTAGGGCTTGATCCATCACCGTTATTTAGCTCACTGCCCCATCCCAGCTCAGAACCTGGCTATATGCAAATTAGTCTGTCCCTGGCCCAGTGCATCATGGGAACAGGGCAGACCAAGCCAATTCTTCACCAGAAAGGAGACAAGCTTCAGGGGACCGGTTTCTGCCATTTCAGGCGTCGTCGGCCCGGCTTGCTTGAATCCTGATGGAGCAGTGAGCAAGGGACTCATGTCTGAGTATACCCTTCCACGCTTGTGGTGGACAAAATGATTCAGAAAAGGGGGTGGTGATGAACAGAGTGTCTGAATTAAGCAGACCACTCTTACCCAGTCCAAAGATCAGGGCTTGATCCATCACCGTTATTTAGCTCACTGCCCCATCCCAGCTCAGAACCCTGGCTATATGCAAATTAGTCTGTCCCTGGCCCAGTGCATCATGGGAACAGGGCAGACCAAACTACCAAGCCAATTCTTCACCAGAAAGGAGACAAGCTTCCGGGGACCGTTTTCTGCCATTTCAGGCGTCGTCGGCCCGGCTTGCTTGAATCCTGATGGAGCAGTGAGCAAGGGACTCATGTCTGAGTATACCCTTCCACGCTTGTGGTGGACAAAATGATTCAGAAAAGGGGGTGGTGATGAACAGAGTGTCTGAATTAAGCAGACCACTCTTACCCAGTCCAAAGATCAGGGCTTGATCCATCACCATTATTTAGCTCACTGCCCCATCCCAGCTCAGAACCTGGCTATATGCAAATTAGTCTGTCCCTGGCCCAGTGCATCATGGGAACAGGGCAGACCAAACTACCAAGCCAGTTCTTCACCAGAAAGGAGACAAGCTTCCGGGGACCGGTTTCTGCCATTTCAGGCGTCGTCGGCCCGGCTTGCTTGAATCCTGATGGAGCAGTGAGCAAGGGACTCATGTCTGAGTATACCCTTCCACGCTTGTGGTGGACAAAATGATTCAGAAAAGGGGGTGGTGATGAACAGAGTGTCTGAATTAAGCAGACCACTCTTACCCAGTCCAAAGATCAGGGCTTGATCCATCACCGTTATTTAGCTCACTGCCCCATCCCAGCTCAGAACCTGGCTATATGCAAATTAGTCTGTCCCTGGCCCAGTGCATCATGGGAACAGGGCAGACCAAACTACCAAGCCAATTCTTCACCAGAAAGGAGACAAGCTTCCGGGGACCGGTTTTCTGCCATTTCAGGCGTCGTCGGCCCGGCTTGCTTGAATCCTGATGGAGCAGTGAGCAAGGGACTCATGTCTGAGTATACCCTTCCACGCTTGTGGTGGACAAAATGATTCAGAAAAGGGGGTGGTGATGAACAGAGTGTCTGAATTAAGCAGACCACTCTTACCCAGTCCAAAGATCAGGGCTTGATCCATCACCGTTATTTAGCTCACTGCCCCATCCCAGCTCAGAACCTGGCTATATGCAAATTAGTCTGTCCCTGGCCCAGTGCATCATGGGAACAGGGCAGACCAAACTACCAAGCCAATTCTTCACCAGAAAGGAGACAAGCTTCCGGGGACCGGTTTCTGCCATTTCAGGTGTCGTCGGCCCGGCTTGCTTGAATCCTGATGGAGCAGTGAGCAAGGGACTCATGTCTGAGTATACCCTTCCACGCTTGTGGTGGACAAAATGATTCAGAAAAGGGGGTGGTGATGAACAGAGTGTCTGAATTAAGCAGACCACTCTTACCCAGTCCAAAGATCAGGGCTTGATCCATCACCGTTATTTAGCTCACTGCCCCATCCCAGCTCAGAACCTGGCTATATGCAAATTAGTCTGTCCCTGGCCCAGTGCATCATGGGAACAGGGCAGACCAAAGTACCAAGCCAATTCTTCACCAGAAAGGAGACAAGCTTCCGGGGACCGGTTTCTGCCATTTCAGGCGTCGTCGGCCCGGCTTGCTTGAATCCTGATGGAGCAGTGAGCAAGGGACTCATGTCTGAGTATACCCTTCCACGCTTGTGGTGGACAAAATGATTCAGAAAAGGGGGTGGTGATGAACAGAGTGTCTGAATTAAGCAGACCACTCTTACCCAGTCCAAAGATCAGGGCTTGATCCATCACCGTTATTTAGCTCACTGCCCCATCCCAGCTCAGAACCTGGCTATATGCAAATTAGTCTGTCCCTGGCCCAGTGCATCATGGGAACAGGGCAGACCAAACTACCAAGCCAATTCTTCACCAGAAAGGAGACAAGCTTCCGGGGACCGGTTTCTGCCATTTCAGGTGTCGTCGGCCCGGCTTGCTTGAATCCTGATGGAGCAGTGAGCAAGGGACTCATGTCTGAGTATACCCTTCCACGCTTGTGGTGGACAAAATGATTCAGAAAAGGGGGTGGTGATGAACAGAGTGTCTGAATTAAGCAGACCACTCTTACCCAGTCCAAAGATCAGGGCTTGATCCATCACCGTTATTTAGCTCACTGCCCCATCCCAGCTCAGAACCTGGCTATATGCAAATTAGTCTGTCCCTGGCCCAGTGCATCATGGGAACAGGGCAGACCAAAGTACCAAGCCAATTCTTCACCAGAAAGGAGACAAGCTTCCGGGGACCGGTTTCTGCCATTTCAGGCGTCGTCGGCCCGGCTTGCTTGAATCCTGATGGAGCAGTGAGCAAGGGACTCATGTCTGAGTATACCCTTCCACGCTTGTGGTGGACAAAATGATTCAGAAAAGGGGGTGGTGATGAACAGAGTGTCTGAATTAAGCAGACCACTCTTACCCAGTCCAAAGATCAGGGCTTGATCCATCACCGTTATTTAGCTCACTGCCCCATCCCAGCTCAGAACCTGGCTATATGCAAATTAGTCTGTCCCTGGCCCAGTGCATCATGGGAACAGGGCAGACCAAACTACCAAGCCAATTCTTCACCAGAAAGGAGACAAGCTTCCGGGGACCGGTTTCTGCCATTTCAGGTGTCGTCGGCCCGGCTTGCTTGAATCCTGATGGAGCAGTGAGCAAGGGACTCATGTCTGAGTATACCCTTCCACGCTTGTGGTGGACAAAATGATTCAGAAAAGGGGGTGGTGATGAACAGAGTGTCTGATTTAAGCAGACCACTCTTACCCAGTCCAAAGATCAGGGCTTGATCCATCACCGTTATTTAGCTCACTGCCCCATCCCAGCTCAGAACCTGGCTATATGCAAATTAGTCTGTCCCTGGCCCAGTGCATCATGGGAACAGGGCAGACCAAAGTACCAAGCCAATTCTTCACCAGAAAGGAGACAAGCTTCCGGGGACCGGTTTCTGCCATTTCAGGCGTCGTCGGCCCGGCTTGCTTGAATCCTGATGGAGCAGTGAGCAAGGGACTCATGTCTGAGTATACCCTTCCACGCTTGTGGTGGACAAAATGATTCAGAAAAGGGGGTGGTGATGAACAGAGTGTCTGAATTAAGCAGACCACTCTTACCCAGTCCAAAGATCAGGGCTTGATCCATCACCGTTATTTAGCTCACTGCCCCCATCCCAGCTCAGAACCTGGCTATATGCAAATTAGTCTGTCCCTGGCCCAGTGCATCATGGGAACAGGGCAGACCAAACTACCAAGCCAATTCTTCACCAGAAAGGAGACAAGCTTCCGGGGACCGGTTTCTGCCATTTCAGGCGTCGTCGGCCCGGCTTGCTTGAATCCTGATGGAGCAGTGAGCAAGGGACTCATGTCTGAGTATACCCTTCCACGCTTGTGGTGGACGAAATGATTCAGAAAAGGGGGTGGTGATGAACAGAGTGTCTGAATTAAGCAGACCACTCTTACCCAGTCCAAAGATCAGGGCTTGATCCATCACCGTTATTTAGCTCACTGCCCCATCCCAGCTCAGAACCTGGCTATATGCAAATTAGTCTGTCCCTGGCCCAGTGCATCATGGGAACAGGGCAGACCAAACTACCAAGCCAATTCTTCACCAGAAAGGAGACAAGCTTCCGGGGACCGGTTTCTGCCATTTCAGGCGTCGTCGGCCCGGCTTGCTTGAATCCTGATGGAGCAGTGAGCAAGGGACTCATGTCTGAGTATACCCTTCCACGCTTGTGGTGGACAAAATGATTCAGAAAAGGGGGTGGTGATGAACAGAGTGTCTGAATTAAGCAGACCACTCTTACCCAGTCCAAAGATCAGGGCTTGATCCATCACCGTTATTTAGCTCACTGCCCCATCCCAGCTCAGAACCTGGCTATATGCAAATTAGTCTGTCCCTGGCCCAGTGCATCATGGGAACAGGGCAGACCAAACTACCAAGCCAATTCTTCACCAGAAAGGAGACAAGCTTCCGGGGACCGGTTTCTGCCATTTCAGGTGTCGTCGGCCCGGCTTGCTTGAATCCTGATGGAGCAGTGAGCAAGGGACTCATGTCTGAGTATACCCTTCCACGCTTGTGGTGGACAAAATGATTCAGAAAAGGGGGTGGTGATGAACAGAGTGTCTGAATTAAGCAGACCACTCTTACCCAGTCCAAAGATCAGGGCTTGATCCATCACCGTTATTTAGCTCACTGCCCCATCCCAGCTCAGAACCTGGCTATATGCAAATTAGTCTGTCCCTGGCCCAGTGCATCATGGGAACAGGGCAGACCAAACTACCAAGCCAATTCTTCACCAGAAAGGAGACAAGCTTCCGGGGACCGGTTTCTGCCATTTCAGGCGTCGTCGGCCCGGCTTGCTTGAATCCTGATGGAGCAGTGAGCAAGGGACTCATGTCTGAGTATACCCTTCCACGCTTGTGGTGGACAAAATGATTCAGAAAAGGGGGTGGTGATGAACAGAGTGTCTGAATTAAGCAGACCACTCTTACCCAGTCCAAAGATCAGGGCTTGATCCATCACCGTTATTTAGCTCACTGCCCCATCCCAGCTCAGAACCTGGCTATATGCAAATTAGTCTGTCCCTGGCCCAGTGCATCATGGGAACAGGGCAGACCAAACTACCAAGCCAATTCTTCACCAGAAAGGAGACAAGCTTCCGGGGACCGGTTTCTGCCATTTCAGGCGTCGTCGGCCCGGCTTGCTTGAATCCTGATGGAGCAGTGAGCAAGGGACTCATGTCTGAGTATACCCTTCCACGCTTGTGGTGGACAAAATGATTCAGAAAAGGGGGTGGTGATGAACAGAGTGTCTGAATTAAGCAGACCACTCTTACCCAGTCCAAAGATCAGGGCTTGATCCATCACCGTTATTTAGCTCACTGCCCCATCCCAGCTCAGAACCTGGCTATATGCAAATTAGTCTGTCCCTGGCCCAGTGCATCATGGGAACAGGGCAGACCAAACTACCAAGCCAATTCTTCACCAGAAAGGAGACAAGCTTCCGGGGACCGGTTTCTGCCATTTCAGGCGTCGTCGGCCCGGCTTGCTTGAATCCTGATGGAGCAGTGAGCAAGGGACTCATGTCTGAGTATACCCTTCCACGCTTGTGGTGGACAAAATGATTCAGAAAAGGGGGTGGTGATGAACAGAGTGTCTGAATTAAGCAGACCACTCTTACCCAGTCCAAAGATCAGGGCTTGATCCATCACCGTTATTTAGCTCACTGCCCCATCCCAGCTCAGAACCTGGCTATATGCAAATTAGTCTGTCCCTGGCCCAGTGCATCATGGGAACAGGGCAGACCAAACTACCAAGCCAATTCTTCACCAGAAAGGAGACAAGCTTCCGGGGACCGGTTTCTGCCATTTCAGGTGTCGTCGGCCCGGCTTGCTTGAATCCTGATGGAGCAGTGAGCAAGGGACTCATGTCTGAGTATACCCTTCCACGCTTGTGGTGGACAAAATGATTCAGAAAAGGGGGTGGTGATGAACAGAGTGTCTGAATTAAGCAGACCACTCTTACCCAGTCCAAAGATCAGGGCTTGATCCATCACCGTTATTTAGCTCACTGCCCCATCCCAGCTCAGAACCTGGCTATATGCAAATTAGTCTGTCCCTGGCCCAGTGCATCATGGGAACAGGGCAGACCAAACTACCAAGCCAATTCTTCACCAGAAAGGAGACAAGCTTCCGGGGACCGGTTTCTGCCATTTCAGGCGTCGTCGGCCCGGCTTGCTTGAATCCTGATGGAGCAGTGAGCAAGGGACTCATGTCTGAGTATACCCTTCCACGCTTGTGGTGGACAAAATGATTCAGAAAAGGGGGTGGTGATGAACAGAGTGTCTGAATTAAGCAGACCACTCTTACCCAGTCCAAAGATCAGGGCTTGATCCATCACCGTTATTTAGCTCACTGCCCCATCCCAGCTCAGAACCTGGCTATATGCAAATTAGTCTTTCCCTGGCCCAGTGCATCATGGGAACAGGGCAGACCAAACTACCAAGCCAATTCTTCACCAGAAAGGAGACAAGCTTCCGGGGACCGGTTTCTGCCATTTCAGGTGTCGTCGGCCCGGCTTGCTTGAATCCTGATGGAGCAGTGAGCAAGGGACTCATGTCTGAGTATACCCTTCCACGCTTGTGGTGGACAAAATGATTCAGAAAAGGGGGTGGTGATGAACAGAGTGTCTGAATTAAGCAGACCACTCTTACCCAGTCCAAAGATCAGGGCTTGATCCATCACCGTTATTTAGCTCACTGCCCCATCCCAGCTCAGAACCTGGCTATATGCAAATTAGTCTGTCCCTGGCCCAGTGCATCATGGGAACAGGGCAGACCAAACTACCAAGCCAATTCTTCACCAGAAAGGAGACAAGCTTCCGGGGACCGGTTTCTGCCATTTCAGGCGTCGTCGGCCCGGCTTGCTTGAATCCTGATGGAGCAGTGAGCAAGGGACTCATGTCTGAGTATACCCTTCCACGCTTGTGGTGGACAAAATGATTCAGAAAAGGGGGTGGTGATGAACAGAGTGTCTGAATTAAGCAGACCACTCTTACCCAGTCCAAAGATCAGGGCTTGATCCATCACCGTTATTTAGCTCACTGCCCCATCCCAGCTCAGAACCTGGCTATATGCAAATTAGTCTGTCCCTGGCCCAGTGCATCATGGGAACAGGGCAGACCAAACTACCAAGCCAATTCTTCACCAGAAAGGAGACAAGCTTCCGGGGACCGGTTTCTGCCATTTCAGGCGTCGTCGGCCCGGCTTGCTTGAATCCTGATGGAGCAGTGAGCAAGGGACTCATGTCTGAGTATACCCTTCCACGCTTGTGGTGGACAAAATGATTCAGAAAAGGGGGTGGTGATGAACAGAGTGTCTGAATTAAGCAGACCACTCTTACCCAGTCCAAAGATCAGGGCTTGATCCATCACCGTTATTTAGCTCACTGCCCCATCCCAGCTCAGAACCTGGCTATATGCAAATTAGTCTGTCCCTGGCCCAGTGCATCATGGGAACAGGGCAGACCAAACTACCAAGCCAATTCTTCACCAGAAAGGAGACAAGCTTCCGGGGACCGGTTTCTGCCATTTCAGGCGTCGTCGGCCCGGCTTGCCCCTTGTTGTTAAATATTTTGTCCACCCTAAGCGTGGAAGGGTATACTCAGATGTGAGTCCCTTGCTCATTGCACCATCAGGATTCAAGCAAGCCGGGCCGACGACGGCTGAAATGCCAGAAACCGGTCCCCGGAAGCTTGTTTCCTTCCCAGTGTAAGAATTGGCTTGGTAGTTTGGTTTGCCCTGTTCCCATCATGCACTGGGACAGGAACAGACTAATTTGCATATAGCCAGGTTCTGAACTGGGATGGTGCAGTGAGCTAAAAAATGGTGTTGGATCTAGCCCTGATCTCTTGACTGGGTGAGAGTATTCTGCTTAATTCAGAAACTCTGTCCATCACCACCCCTTGTTGTTAAATATTTTGTCCACCCTAAGCGTGGAAGGGTATACTCAGATTTGAGTCCCTTGCTCATTGCACCATCAGGATTCAAGCAAGCCGGGCCGACGACGGCTGAAATGCCAGAAACCGGTCCCCGGAAGCTTGTTTCCTTCCCAGTGTAAGAATTGGCTTGGTAGTTTGGTTTGCCCTGTTCCCATCATGCACTGGGACAGGAACAGACTAATTTGCATATAGCCAGGTTCTGAACTGGGATGGTGCAGTGAGCTAAAAAATGGTGTTGGATCTAGCCCTGATCTCTTGACTGGGTGAGAGTATTCTGCTTAATTCAGAAACTCTGTCCATCACCACCCCTTGTTGTTAAATATTTTGTCCACCCTAAGCGTGGAAGGGTATACTCAGATGTGAGTCCCTTGCTCATTGCACCATCAGGATTCAAGCAAGCCGGGCCGACGACGGCTGAAATGCCAGAAACCGGTCCCCGGAAGCTTGTTTCCTTCCCAGTGTAAGAATTGGCTTGGTAGTTTGGTTTGCCCTGTTCCCATCATGCACTGGGACAGGAACAGACTAATTTGCATATAGCCAGGTTCTGAACTGGGATGGTGCAGTGAGCTAAAAAATGGTGTTGGATCTAGCCCTGATCTCTTGACTGGGTGAGAGTATTCTGCTTAATTCAGAAACTCTGTCCATCACCACCCCTTGTTGTTAAATATTTTGTCCACCCTAAGCGTGGAAGGGTATACTCAGATGTGAGTCCTTTGCTCATTGCACCATCAGGATTCAAGCAAGCCGGGCCGACGACGGCTGAAATGCCAGAAACCGGTCCCCGGAAGCTTGTTTCCTTCCCAGTGTAAGAATTGGCTTGGTAGTTTGGTTTGCCCTGTTCCCATCATGCACTGGGACAGGAACAGACTAATTTGCATATAGCCAGGTTCTGAACTGGGATGGTGCAGTGAGCTAAAAAATGGTGTTGGATCTAGCCCTGATCTCTTGACTGGGTGAGAGTATTCTGCTTAATTCAGAAACTCTGTCCATCACCACCCCTTGTTGTTAAATATTTTGTCCACCCTAAGCGTGGAAGGGTATACTCAGATGTGAGTCCCTTGCTCATTGCACCATCAGGATTCAAGCAAGCCGGGCCGACGACGGCTGAAATGCCAGAAACCGGTCCCCGGAAGCTTGTTTCCTTCCCAGTGTAAGAATTGGCTTGGTAGTTTGGTTTGCCCTGTTCCCATCATGCACTGGGACAGGAACAGACTAATTTGCATATAGCCAGGTTCTGAACTGGGATGGTGCAGTGAGCTAAAAAATGGTGTTGGATCTAGCCCTGATCTCTTGACTGGGTGAGAGTATTCTGCTTAATTCAGAAACTCTGTCCATCACCACCCCTTGTTGTTAAATATTTTGTCCACCCTAAGCGTGGAAGGGTATACTCAGATGTGAGTCCCTTGCTCATTGCACCATCAGGATTCAAGCAAGCCGGGCGGACGACGGCTGAAATGCCAGAAACCGGTCCCCGGAAGCTTGTTTCCTTCCCAGTGTAAGAATTGGCTTGGTAGTTTGGTTTGCCCTGTTCCCATCATGCACTGGGACAGGAACAGACTAATTTGCATATAGCCAGGTTCTGAACTGGGATGGTGCAGTGAGCTAAAAAATGGTGTTGGATCTAGCCCTGATCTCTTGACTGGGTGAGAGTATTCTGCTTAATTCAGAAACTCTGTCCATCACCACCCCTTGTTGTTAAATATCCTGTACCATAGAGCACTTTAGTTCAAATAAACATTTTAAACTATACCGTGACTTTGAATAATCTTAATGTGGACAAGTATGAGAGAGTGAGTGAAAGAGTTTTCTTGCTCCCGCTATTTCTGAGAGAGTCTGGAGTGTTATGTTCTGGTTTGTCTAATCATTGGTAGCTTTGCTGTTAGTCAGACATCGAATGAGACACTATTGCTAGTTGGTTTTTTGGATGTTGGCCACATAGGTGATAAGTTGGTCCACCACTATCCACCGAGGTCCTGGTTTCCTGCGCATAGTTCTATATATGTGCAGAATCCCTGCAACAAAGCCACTTTGGATGAATTCAGCCACTGTACATTATGCTTCTGTATATGACATCGCACCACTGCGCATTCTTGATTCCCCTTTACTGAGTGTGCCATCTTTTACAGAATGGCTATTGCCCACATGGATACAGAGCCACCCCATCACCATTCACTGCACTTCTAGCTAGCAATAGCACAACCATGCCCATCACCAAGAAGCGTGGCATTTACAAATGGACGCCTAAAAATGAGTATACCTGGAGATGGATCTTTCCATTACCTGTGGGCTGTTTTTAGAATGAGTATCTCTTAAATGCATAATCTATCTATAAAGAGATAACTGAATTCAAACGTGATTTATTATGAAACTTTTACAACTGAAAATTACTTTTAGGCTATATTGGTTTCTGATTAAAATGGTAAGGTTTATGGATTAAAATATGGGACAGCGGGCAAGTCTACCGAGGACTGAGAGGTACACTGTGGATGTAAATAGACCAAATTGGAGACCGAATGTTAGGAGGAGGGAAGCAGGACAAGACGGGGTCAGGGGAAATCAGATTGAGGAAGAATAGTAGCTCAATTACAGCACGAGCAGCAGACGGGTACATGCAGTAAGGCAGTCTATTACCTCTGAGGCTTATGGAGGGGTGGTGGATGTCCTAATAAGTGATCTCATTAAAGAGCAAAAGGTGAGGCAGGTAGATTGATTATCGCCATGATTAAGCATGGGCAGGAAGCTCTATTGATTATGGGCCTTTAAGTACGACCCTCATCCTTTAGATGAGCTATTGTTAGCATTTTCTTGGTTCTTAGTTTCTGTTCTTAGCCTCTCGTTGTGTTACGGGCTACCTTGTCTCTGCGCCAGGACGCTCCTTGGCTGGAGTATCTGTGCGCACAATAAATAGTCGTAACATAACATAACATAACATTACCACCTATCTGATAGAGACTTCTGACCGCATATTCCTTCTCTTCGTATATCCCCAGGCATAAGACTGAATCCTGAAGATTTTTGAGTAGTACCCCTGTGCGCTGCCTTCTTATTAGGCCCTGAGTTAATGAGTCAAAGAATAATGTTTGGTTAATGACCAGGGCCTAAATGCTGACTAGATTCAGATGCTCTGCCATATAGGCCAAGTGTGTTATGGTTCCTTATTAGTGTGCTGCTGGTTTCTCATTAGGTCCAGGGTGTTAATAAGTCATAGAACAATGTTCAGTTAATGCTCAGGGCCTAAATGCTGGCCAGATTCAGAAGATCTGCTTCTAGGATACCCTCAAGTACTTTCTACCTCCCTGTAGCACCAATGTGCTTTGTATTGCTTACATATGGGCCTCTATACAAATCAGAGTTACAGGGAATACAGGGTTCGATGGCTGACCAACCTTAGGCAACTCTTAGCTGACTTCGGGTTTGTGGAGGATTGGGCCAGCCAAAATCCTCCGACCAAGCAGGAGCTCAAAAATGCTTACTGGAATTCGGTACAAAACAGAGAGATATGTAACCCCAAACTTGGGAAACTTATGGAGGAGTTCTTTGAGCACAGATCTACCCAAAGATTAGACCCCTATTTAGATTTTACACAAATCCCTAGGGACAGGGCTATGTTCATGAAGTTGCGATTAGGGACACTTCCACTGAACACCATGACCGTAGCATGGAATAGATCCAATGCATCACTTGAATCCTGCCCAGGCTGTGCTGCTCCCAAAGAATCCATCGCTCATTCCCTCTTTGCTTGCCCTGCGTATAGGATGGCAAGGGCGAAATGGCTCAAACCAGTATGCAAAGAACTTGGCTGCACGAAGTATCGTGTCGTATTACGTATTTTAAAAACCGACACTGCTTCCCTAACTCTGGTTTGTGGAGTGGCCAAGTATCTGGGCTATGCGTGGATAAAAAGACATAAGCTCCGACCTGCACTACTTCAGTAACTCATCGTTCCCATTTGCTGCTTGACCGTTTCTACAGTTGGTATTTATGGTCCTGAACGTAAATGTTTATCCTTGTAAAATTGTAAAGAAACTTTTATATACAGGACGAATTTGCTTTCTATTTTTAAGATTTTAAAATGTGACCTTTTATACATGTTGTATGCTTTTATGAAAATCTTTTTAAGATCCTAAAATGTGATTTTATCTATCTGTAGTATGCTTTTATGATAATTGTTTTATCGAATAAAGCAAAATTTGAATTTGAAATCAGAGTTCCTCTTGAGTAGGTGAGAACGTGCCGTTCTTTGTTTTAGGAAGGTGCGGATTATGCATCTCTTAACGGGTGTGCCATGGTATACAGTTATATCTAGATAGCACCTATGCTAGTTGTTTAATTTCTGCATTGTTGCAGTTCGGCAAATAGCACGTTTTAAATAAAACTGATTATGAGTTTTTACTGCGTACTGTGGAATCATTACTTAGCACGTGTTAAATACCAAATGTGTGCTAGTTAGCGCATGTGGTAAATACCACATTTTTTAAGCGCATGAGCTAAATTCCTTACTCAATTAGCACAGCCACAAAACATCAGAAAGATGCAATTTTCAAGCATTCGAAGTTCCTGGAGTGCGCAAAGTAACCCCTAGAGAACAGAAAGAGCCAGAGCAACACTTCAAATGACCTTAGGACACCTTAAAAGTACACCAATAACTCCTTCCTGTGAGGGGGTGTGCAGACATTTGTTTTGTGTGTATAAAACACATTGAAACAAGACACACCAGCAATTCTCTGAAATCACCTAGTCATCACAAGTTGAAGCCTGCCAGACATTTCCATCATGGACCCAGACAGGGAAAAGAAATACAACTTTATAGATCCTGAGCGGGAGGTCCTGGACAAAGAGGTGGTAAGATGCCATGACTGTGTAATATGCTATCTCATGCTAAAGATGCCACCTGCCCTGTGTGCAGGTGTGTGTTAATTTTTAGATTTTTCAGTTCAAACACTGCATGCACTTTTCATTATTGTGTTCTATTGTTTTACAGCATTTGTTTCTTTCTTTACACTTTCATGAATTTTTACCACCTGCTTTTGACTGAAGGTATATTAAGGTAGCATTTTCCACTGGTTTTTAATGACCTAACATACCTGTAATTGGGTGTTATTTACCACATGCACTATTTTTCAAATGTGGTAAATAGCTAGGGCCTTATTTATGAAGGCCTTGCGCGGCCGGTGCGTCACTTTTAACATGGGAAAAAGTGACGCACCGGTGGCGCAAGGCCTTCATAAATAAGGCCCCTAATGTGTTAAATAGCGCACATGGACTACAGACATGCAGTATTTAGCACATGTTTTTAAACTTGTGATCGGATGATTCGTTAAAGTCATGTGCTATTTACCCCAGCATGAGTTAATACATTTCATCATGCCTAACTCATAAGCGGAGCCTTAGAAATGTTTTCAATAAAACTTTAGTCAAAGTGGAATGTGGGTATTACGTGAGTTACTATGAGTAACCAACTCTGCCAGTGAACCAGTCAAGGGGACCAGTAAGATCCAAAGAAACAGTTACTTCAATAAGAAAAGCAGTCTTCAGTCCGGTCCGCGTATCTGAGGTCCCTTGCCATTGGCTTCTATAGAGTGGTCCTCATACAGGATGCTGAAGATTCAGTGCAGTCGAAAGAGTTCTTCCTGAGGCCACTTCTTGGTCCACTGCCCTGGTGAGGCATCTTTGGTCACAGGGTTCGATTTCCCTTGAAGTCTTCTTTGTCCAGCAAAGTCCAGTTTCCACCAGACAACGGGTCGCCAGGTACAACGATTTCTGCGCTTTCCTTCTTTTGGCGATAACGTTCCAACTGCACTTCGATGATTCTTCTGGGTTCTGCAGACTGGGTGCAACTTTTGGGCCTTGAGTCTTGGTCTCCAAGGCTGCACAGCGGCGAGAATCCAATGATGTGGGCTACCAACTCAGCCCAACAGGCTTTTTCAGCTTTTGTCGCCCTGTGCTGTGACCAGGAAGTGAGCCAACTGACTCTGAGTGTCTGCTTCCAGCTGGGCTCAGGTGACATCTTCTCCAGAAACAGGTCACAGCAAGAACAGTCCTTTCCTTTGCGAGCAGCAGAATCCAAACCTCTGTGCAGTCTCTTCTTCGCCAGTACCAGGATCAGCAAGGCAGTCCTTCTTGGGTCTTCTCCAATTCTGGGTTTCATGGGTGCCCCTTTTATTCCCAGTAAGTGCCCTGAGGGTAGGTAATAGTCCCTAGCCAATGGGCTATTAGGTTCCCTCCCACCTGATTACAACTTGCTGTGAAGTGTGGCATCTAGCCAGAGTCCTCTATTTTGCCCACTCCTAAGTGAACTGAACCGCTCTCTCCGTGTGTGGAGCTTAGTAGCCCACACCAGAGATGTGGCTAACTGAGGGCTACGAGCCCATGGAAAAAACAGTTTGGCCAGTGTTTCGCCCTCTCTATCCCGCCAGCCTGCCTACCTAGAGAAAAGAGCAGCCCCTCTCAAATTGGTTACCATTTGCTGTTCAAAGACCGCTTCCCCTTTGAAGCCCTGTGGGGCTTCCTTCCAGGAGGAGAGAACATCTCCCCCAGTGGCAGGCCTCTTTTTACCTGTCCTGGGAGCCATTGACACATCCCCCCCAAATCAGCAGAAGGCTGTCTTATGACCAGTCTCAGCAAAAAGCTACTGAAAATCTTGGACAACAGAGTGGCAACTTCCTAAAAAGTTGCGTATGGCAACAAATTACATTCTTTTGGGCATCAAGTCGGGCATAATGTAATGAGTTGTTTACCAACTTTGGTAGTCCCAATCGGAAGGTAGAACAGCTGAGTTGTAAGTATGTAACTCTTCTCGCCAATGGGGCTACTCTCAGAGTAAAAAAAACAATGGGAGTTTTGTTCTGTTGGAACATGGTAAACACATGTTCTACTTTTTAATATGCTGCCCCAAGTCAAAGGACTCGATAGATAGCAAAACAAAATGAGGGGTCCTACTCTGCCAAAGGGACAGGACGCCACTTGACACAATGTCTTACAAAAATAGATCCCTTTGGCAATTTCTGCATACAACACACCACTCTTAGTTTTTTACTCTATTCACATAACCCAAATGTCAACTGATCAAAACTCACTCACCCAATAGGAGCTTCAAGTGTTAGCCAATTAATCAAAATGTAAAAAATGTTTTATTTATTTGTACCTTCTAAGTTCATTATAACACAGTTAAAACCACAGTAAGATACAGATTCTCAATTTAAAAACAAAGGTGCGTGACAAGATCTCACAAACATAAATGACTATCTTCAAAAGTGACCAAGAAGCACTCGATAGGCCTGGTGTAGGGGTGATGCACACACTAAGTTTTGGGCTTTGCCATTGCTTAAAATGGCAAAGTTGAGTTAGCAATTTTAAACTGCTCTACCATTTTGTAGTGCCTGGCTGGGAGTCACGCTTTACCTTGTCCCACTCAGGTTGGCACAACAAGTACTGGAGTTCCTGAGGGGGCACTTGACTTACCGGCCCTGGAACACCTTAGTACCAAAACTGGGGCTTAGAAGCAAGTGAGCTTATACCAGTGGGTAGAGGACAATCAAACATACATGTTTAAGAGTCTGGTCACTGGCATTGATGTCTTGTTAGCAGGCCTCAGTGCACTGTCAGAGTCGAAAAACCAGCAGCAACAGTCCAAAACTTTCGGGGTGACCATACAAAAAGAGGACTGGAGCATTCTGACAATTGCCCTGAGGAAGCCCCATCTAGGGCGAAACGCGTTGGCTGTATTGTTCCATCATCTTACGCCACGAATGGTCCAAGAATCCATTAAAGGATCACTTTTGACATCACTAAAGAGTCTGGATCGATTCATGTTTTGTGCATTTGTGCTTTGAAATATCTATGTTGCCTCTCAGTGCTTTTTCTATTGTTCTATAATTGTAGGGTCCTTTGGCAGTGGACCAAGGAGGTGGGCAACGTTAACTCATGAACATATTTATGACCCGTGTATAATGAGGTAGTGCGGCTTTGAAGTATCCCTTACTACCTTTTTTCAGTTTTATCCATTGTGACCATGTTGTGTCTGGCACAAAAGGGAGGTTATGCTTTGTTTCATCTGGCAATGGACAGCACACACAATCCAACTGTGTGTGCCCAGTCTCTGTGTGTCAAGTGTCCGTCAAGCTTTCCCATGACCTGGCTGTGACCTCTTCCATCCAGCTTCACCCTACACTCCAATTTTATGTGTTGGGCATCTCCTCGGGCAATGGGCACACGTACAAATCTCCATTTGATGCTAATACAAGTAACACCTTGACCAGTCAGAATTAGTCTGAATGGTGAGTCTGAGGTCGGAAGATCAAAGCCTGTATGCCAGCATTAATTGCTCAAATTATTGCTGCAGTGCTGCCACTACTGAACCCCCAAATTACATTCCCATCGAATGCTAGGAGTTCACTTTCCTTCCTATGCCTTAAAGTCTTCAGAATAACTAGCATAAAAAACAAATTACCTGCACAGTGTAGTTCTCCTGTGATATTTTTCCTAGATTTACATGCTTGAAACCTCCTCGTCTTCAAGCTGAGAGTCCCATTGTAAACATAATAAGCAATATAAAGGAAATGCATAGCTTATCTAAGCTTAGAACAGTGACATTGTTAACCCATTCATATCATTAGAGACGAACCTATCCAATCAAATCAGGTGTTTGTTAAGCGCAACTACTCACCCGTAAGGGTCTCAAGGCCCTGCCTCTTCCCTCAAGGACCACCATGTAAATGTATAGTATTTATATAGCACACTTCTACCCGGAGACCTCATAGCGCTGTATTCATACCGCTGTGGAGCCCTTCCTGTGAGATGTCCACTCCTGGGCACCCCCAAGGTGAAGCCAGGCATCCAAGCGCTGCTGGGGCCGTTGTGGAGATTAAGCAAGCTATTGCCCAGAGTCACAGAGTGGGACCCATGATTAGACTAGGCACCGAGGCGAGAATGATCAGGTCCAGTGAAATTGAGTCCAAGAGCCGCCGAGGCGGGAATTGAACCCTGGTTCCAGGCCAGACCTCTGCATCAGGGTCTGCCGCTCTAACCATTGAGCCACGCTTCTCCACTATACCCCAGATATCTCAGCACAAATGGAGAGGTAAAATATTAGAAGGATTCAAGAGTGGTGAGCTCAGGCCAGAGAGGGTGAGGGCATGTGAATCGATGAACAATATAAATATTGGAGAACTACAGTGTACAAGTAGGTAAGGCATATGTTACTTACATTTGGGGTCATGATGGACACCGACCTCTCCTTCAAACCTCATGTCAAGTGCACAGCTGCTACCTGCTTCGGTCTGCTAAAACCCCAGAGAATGCTGTCAAAATACTTACCTTTGTACACCCGCAGGCGGATTGTGCAGCACTCATTACTTCCAGGCTGGACTGTGCCAACTTACTCTACCTTGGTGCTACCTTGAATCTACTGGCCCTTCTGCTGCATGTACAAAATGCTGTAGCAAGGCTTATTCTGAATATCCCCAAACGCCAGTCTATCAGGCTAGGGCTTAGAGTACTTCACTGGCTACCTATCATAGCTAGGATAAAGTTAAAAACTCTCTTCATCACTCAGAACCCTCCACCAAAGGGGTCCCACAAGACATGCATCACTACTCCCCTGCAAGGGTTCTCCATTCCTCTAGCCTCAACCTCCAGTGCATTCCCAGGTTTCGAAGACCAGAGCAGGGGGCAGATCTTTTGTGGTTCTTGCGACGAGTCTTTGGAATCTCCTCCCTCTCTCTCTCCGCTCCATACCTTTCGAAAGCCTGTTTAAAGCACAGCTGAAACGGTGCTGTCCGGTGAGCTGTAATTCCCTTCATTTCAACCTGTCTCTTGCTAGCGCTAGGATGCTTCTTCTAAAGCAGCAGTTGAGCTCTACAAATATTGCTTCATTCATTCATTCATTCACTTACCTTGTGAGCATCTTTTAGTATTATGTAGTGCTGTAAGTGCACATGCTTTACATACACCTGCCACCTAGTGCTGGGCACGGACATTTGCAAGTTGTTTTTGTTCAAAGTCTTTTGAGTCAAGCTGCACAGACTCCATTGTTAGGTTCAAATCAACTCAAACCTTATTCAGTTTTTATCAAACCATAAAAGGCACAGATACAGAAAGTGATTTAAGAAAAAAGACATTGATTTCAGAAAAGAACAACTTGACATATTTAAAAGACATGCAAATCCATCAAGGCCCCCCAAATCAAGTCATTTAGAATTCAAAATCCTTGATCAGACACGTTAAAAAACAATCAATTTAGATCTGTTTAAGTATATCAATTTTGTTAAACATTTTCAAGCATGAAACCTCACCCTATAGGTAAACAATTTCTTATCTTTATAAAGTGCATAGTGCCTTTGACTATGGAGCCCCAAAGAGAACATCTTAACACATTTAAAATGTATAAGGACGCCTCAGATCCGAGGCCGTCCGAATCAAGTCATTTAGAATTCAGTGTCCTAGATCAGGCACGATAAAAAGCGAATTATTCGGTTTTATTTATAAAGTGCATGGTGCCTTTAACCAGCGCCGTAGAATCTCAAACACAACTAGCAGCCTTAGAGACCAACAGTTTTACAAAGTGCATTGTGCCTTTTTGAAAGTGCCAGAAAAGTTTTAGAAATCTCCAGAGTTGCGAGTGCCCTATTTAGGTAAGTAAAAAGATCAAGTTTTAAACCTAATCTTACAGAAGAGCAGAGCAATATATTCTGACTAACCTCCTTAAACGAATTGCAACAGAGATGAATCTATAAATCATTTTGCAGATATATTCTGATTGGAGTAGGCAAAGTTGGGAAAGGGGCGCGCTGCATTTTCTAATGTTCGGCACCCTCAGGAGTGGTAAAATAAATTCCTTATGCTGGTTGTCATATAGCTGACAAAAATAAGAAAATGCAGCTGTGATGAGTTAAAATCACAGGGACAGGGATCCAGATGGGAGTCGTGATAGGTTTTACTTGTATACGACACCAGAAAGTGCGCAATGCCAAATCTAAATCTTGAAAGGTAAAATTTTTTAGAGTGGCTAAAAGGGTACAGAAGATATGGCTCACTTCCTTCATTGGTAACCAAAGGTATATAATCGGCTAGAAGCTTTTTGCTAGCCTCCCCCTGTCCTCTTTGCACCATTAGAACATTTAAGAAATCTCTTTTCATTTGGAGTTTCGAAACAGAGGTGATAAGATAAGAGTTGGCGAAACAGTCTTGCCTCCCCACAAGGGCCTGCTGCAATTTGACGAGGCCAAGCCACAGTATTTTGTGTACATGGTCACACTTTAGGCAATCCTGATTTATTGCATAGTTAAGGGCCGGTTCCTCGTTTACCCAAATCGAACGCCATAACATGAAAAGGGGCGATAGGTATTTGATCTGCCAGGAGAGTTAACCCCAATTCCTTATGACAAATGATGGAGGGCAAGCTGGGTGGGGTGGACATTAAGCTTCTGAGGAAGACATTTTCAATGGTTTGTAAAGTTGGAGCATTACAAAAACCCCAAACCCCTACCCCATACAAGATCACAGCACAGCATCGGGCATTGTAAATATTAAGGAGGGTCTTAGTTGGTTTAGACCCTAGCTTTTTACTAAACCTAGCTCGTGCTACGAGTGTCTTTTTGAAGCTCTTCTCCTAGCTTCTACAAGATGGGCCCATGTGCCTTTTTTGGTCAAAAGGAATGCCTAGGTAGGAGAAATTTGAGATCATTTTTCATTGTTAATAAAAGAAGATCTGTTTTTACAGTGTGCTTTCCCCACTACCACGACATGTGACTTGGCTGTATTGATCTTTAGGCCCAACTCACTCATAAATTCATTACATCTATTAACAAGGGATTGCAGCCCTACACCTGTTCTTGAAATTAAAACAGTCATCCACATATAGTCCACACAAAAAGGAAGGTGCACTTGATAGGAGTCAAAAAGGCAACAACTTTATGATCCAAAGAGTTCTTCTTTTTATTTAGTCTTGTTTAAAAACTGCCACACAGCCAACGAGTTTCGTTCCCTAGTGCCACAGGAACTTCGTCAGGGCTGTAATAACTATAAAGACCAACACAAATATACATATAAGATAATAAATATACAAACTTTTGTGAACAATACAAAACATTGATAGACCAAATGACACAAAACAAAAAACAGTACAAAATTAGAAACACATATATCAACAATTAGTAAAAAATGAAGAGGACATACAAAAACATTTATTTAATAACAACCTTAAAGGCATTATTCAGCCTTTTGTTGTGCAATAAATACATTTTAAGAAAGATTGCGAATAGATAAAATCTTTTTCAGAGGTGGGAGAAAAAGGACAGCAATAAAGAGTTTTTAAGATCATGTTACCTGAACGTATCTTGCTGTATTTGTTTCACTTTGCATGATCAGGCTTTTCGACCACTTCTGTCAAAGTCCATCTAGCGGCAATTTCACGTTTTAGAAGATAAGATAAATCAACTGGTTCTTTGGCCTTGTAGATTAAGTTCATGGGCCTTTTCAGGATTTATCCACTGGCTTAGAACAAAAATCACTCTCATGGTAATTAAACACAACTCTATCTTAACTGGTTAAAATCCTGTTAAAACCCTTACATAATAACAGACCTCAAACACTCGTTTTGGAAAACGGCTTTACTATTTGCCTTTACCATTGCTAGGAAAATTGGTGCGATCCAAGCTTTTATTATCAATGAATCCTCGCTTTATATCAAAAGGGCCATCCTAACATGATCTTAAAACCTGTTTATTCTGGTCCTTTTTTTCCCACCTCTGAAAAAGATTTTATCTATTCACAATCAAAGGGTTTCCAAACATGATCTTAAAAACACTCATCACTTGGTCTATGGCCGTGGCTCCGTCCCTGTTTGCTCGTATATGGAAGTATACAGTTGACTTTATTTTTAGCCGTAGCCCCTGTGCCTATCGAGGTATCGGGCTGGCCTTTAAAGACCATCTTAAAGCCCAATGGTTGTCAGCTACCAGCAATGACACTATAGAATTGGGAATTTTTAGGGTCACCATGTCACCAACGGAGACTTGGGATGGCGCCCTACTATATCGGCCACCTGGTCCAAAAGGGAACTTCATCAACCATTTGACGGAATTCATAGCAATGCAAGTCCTGGCCTACAGTAAATCTATCGTGCTGGGGGATTTTAACGTTCACGGAGAGGACCCTACGAACTCGGACGTTATTCAGTTAACCTCCAGCTTGGGTGACATGGGTTTACGACAACGGGTGGTGGGACCCACTCACTCTGCAGGCCACACGTTGGACTTGATTTTTACTAACATAGACCAGTTAAAGGTTCACCCCCCCTCTTACCCAGATCTGGACAGATCACTGTATAATCATATTCACTCTTCTGCCGCTAACTGAGGTGACCTACAAGAAACCTTGCAAACCGCCAAAGACACAAAAGCGTAGACCTTGGCATAAACTCACTTTAGAATTGTTTGAGGAGACGTTTTCACATCACTATAAAGAAATGGAGCATTGCAATCAGGACACTGAATTGCTGGCTAATTTCAACTTAGATTTTAAGAATACCTTAGACATTGCTATCCCTGAGTGTGAGAAGACACCCGACGGAAATCCTCCCCTTGGTATTCGGGTGACCTGAAAACTGACAAATCATCCTGTAAGGCTCTTGAGAGACGATGGAGAAGATCCAAAAGTGATGGAGATAAACAGAGCTATAATTAGCTCTATCTCAGTACCATCAAAAAATTAAGCTGGCTAGATGTTTGTAATTTCGTGTCCAAATTGAACAAGCTAGCAATTCTTCAAAAGCATTGTTTAATATAGTTAAAGACTTTGCTTCTCCTCAAGCCTGTAAACAGCCGCCACTAGAAACACAGGAACTCTGTGACTCAATAGCAAATTACTTTCAAAATAGTTTGTGGTGGACCGATACGGTCCACCACAAACTATTGGTGGACCGATTGAGGGCCTGTGGGATTCAAGGAAAGGCACTTAAAATCTTGCAAGCCTTCCTATCCAGCAGGACCCAGACGGTGGCCCTGGGGGACTTCGAATCAGATCCATTTGTGCTCCCCTGCGGAGTTCCGCAGGGGTCGTTCCTGAGCCTGACTCTTTTTAACGTGTATGTCTCTACCCTGGCTCCAGTGATTAGATCCTTCGGCTTTAACCTTACATCCTACGCTGACGACACACAGATTGTGGTGTCGCTGCGTCCGGGTGAAATGGATAGCACGGCAGATAGGTTTAGATGTTGCATGCGGGAGGTGAGCAACTGGATGGCAGGAAACTGCCTTCAGCTCAATTCAGCAAAAACAGAAGTGCTGCTGTTTGTGTCTAGAGACAACTTCTGGTCCCCCGATGGTGGCCAGAGGAAATGGGGGCTCCTCCCTCTCCGGTTGCGAAGGTAAAAAACCTGGGTGTACTGATGGATGATTCACTGTCCTTCAGGCTACAAATCAACGCATTGTCTTCAGCTACCCACTATGTGCTTAAAACTATTCGGAAAGTCCTGCCGTTTCTTCCGGATGAACACAGGAAGACAGTAGTAACAGGACTGGTGATGTCCCGATTAGATTACTGCAACGGCTTGCTGCCGAACGCCCAACAGGGGCTTCTAGACAAACTTCAAATCCTGCAGAATGCAGCAGCCCGTTTGATTACGGGCACACCCAAGTTCGCCTCGGTAGCTCAGGATCTTGTGAAGTTACACTGGCTACCAGTACGTAAAAGAATAGTTTTTGAGAAGCTCTGCGTGATCTTTAAGGCTCTGCATGGCCTAGGCCCCCAATGCATGACTCCTCTCTTCCAGTGGTATAAGCCGGTGAGATCTCTCAGGTCAGCTGAGCAGGGGCTGGTTGTAGTCCCACGGGTGAGGAAAGCCCGCTGGGGAGGTAGAAGTTTATCCTTGGAAGCTGCTAAAGCATGGAATGCGCTGCCTTCGAGCCTCAGACAGATTCCCGATCTGCTGTTATTCAGGAGAGCCCTTAAGACATGGCTCTTTACACACTAACTCCCCTGCTCATGCTCACTAGCGATTATTCAGCGCCAGGACACCTTCGGGTAACAGTGCGCTTTAAAAATGTCAAAAATAAATAAAATAAAATCTCACTAATTTATGCTAACTTTGATACCTTGAGTACAGGTCATACTAGCCCTACCAGGGAACAGGAGTTCCTGACAAGGGCGTGTTCTTCTCATCTGAAGCACTTTGAAACAATCTCACTGGAGGATGTAAATAATCAATTGTTGGCAGCAAAGTCTGGATCTCCAGGGGACCTATGCTCTCCTAACACCATGGCGCTCCTGGCCCTGGCCTGCTCTCCGATAGTTCAAAAAATTCTTACCGCCTCTATCTTAACGGGCTCCACTCCGGTCTCTTGGAAAGAGGCCTTTGTCCGGCCGATCCTAAAAAAACTGACTGCAGACCCTCAGATTCTAAGTAATTATAGACCGATATCGCTGCTGCCGTTGCTAGCTAAGATATTGGAGACTCAAATGAATAAACAACTGAGCCATTATTTAGAATATAACAGTATCCTTCATCCTTCGCAGTCAGGGTTCCGCGCAGGATTTAGTACTGAGACCGCGACAGTGGCAGTCACAGACTCACTAAGACAAATTCTGGATGGGGGAGGATTAGCGTTACTCGTCCTCCTGGATCTCTCCGCAGCATTCGATATGATCTCCCATCGGCTACTGGTGGAGAGATTGCGGGAGTGTGGTGTTGAGCACCTCGCTCTGGAATGGCTCAGGAATTTTTTGTCAGATCGAGGGCAGACTGTCATTCTTGGCCCTTTCAGATCTCGGAAATTCCAACTGGACAAGGGAGTGCCTCAGGACTCATGCCTTGGCCCTACACTCTTTAATGTATATATTGCACCTTTGGCCAAAGTCGTCAAGCCTTATGGGTTTGAGATAGTTTCCTATGCAGATGATACCCAGCTGATATTCCTAATAGGATCCAACTTTACTGAGGAGAAACAGCATTTCTCTGCGGGAATGCTTGCCATCTCTAAATGGATGACAGAACGTTGTCTTCAACTTAACCCAGGAAAAACGGAGCTCATGCTCCTGGGAAAAGCTGCTAACATCTGGTCGACTGATTGGTGGCCTCCCCAGTTGGGTGCCGCACCCGTTCCATCCTCCTCGGTAAAAAGCTTGGGAATACAGCTGGATGATAAGCTAAATATGAGGGACAATGTCAAAACATCATGGGCTCTTGCTGTTATAGCCTTCGCCTGCTACGTAGAATGATTCCCTACCTGCTACTGGAACATCGTAGAACGGTGGTCCAGGCGATGGTTATGAGTCGCCTTGACTACGGTAACGCCCTATTGGCAGAGGTGGGAGAGACTATGTTAGCCAAGTTGCAAGTTATTCAGAATACTGCAGCTACGATGATGTTAAACCATCCTCCAGGATCCCCATCACTGCCTTTGCTTAGACAACTTCACTGGCTTTCAGTCAAAAAGAGATCATTCTTCAAGATATGCTGCCTCACTTTTAAGGCCATCAAGGGAATGGGCCCTGACTATCTGCAAAATAAGATCTGTAAACAAACATCCAAATGTAATCTTAGGTCAAACTCTTTGGCACTGTTGAAGGTCCCACGTATCCGCCTTAGCCGTACAGGGAGCAAAACATTCTCATACGTAGCCCCCGGATACTGGAACACGTTTCCTGAGGCTTTACGTAAATCCACTCCTATCTTGTTTTTAGAAAACATCTCAAAGCTTTTCTGTTCTACTGCACTTTTCCCGTCATATGCTTTTTGGTACCTGGCTTCTACGTCTCTTTGTCACCCGCTAGGTTTCAGCGCTGAGATGCCCCTGGGTGAGTCATACGCTATATAAAAGGTCACTAACATAACATCTCATAGGTGCAAAAATACAGCGTCACCAGCAACAGCACCCTACACGTTGCTACTCGTCTCTTGGGGCACAGACAGTTCGTGAAGTGGTTTGCCACTTCTTGATTCTCTGCAGGCAAGCGATCTTGAGCCCAGTATGGCGCGCAGTGAAAAGACTGCGGTGTGGTGCAGTCGAGTATTGCTCACTAACGGTAGCCAGTCTGTGGCGCGGCAATACACTTATCAATTAAGCCAATCCGCTTAAAGCTCCATGTGGGTCCCCGCTGTGCCATCGTCCTGCGCTGTAGAGTATGCTGGCAGCGCTGTGCACTTTGGGCTGATGCGTTTGTTCATTGATCTACCCATCAGACGACTGATTAAAAAATGCTGCAGTCTTCTAATCCGGAGCGCGATGGCGGCGGTTCGCTGTGTTGGCTTCTTACTGTCTTCGCCGTTCTCTCACCACATCCGACAGCACCAGCCACGTACCTCGGGAGCAGTGGATGTTCCGCCGCAGCCGACAAGCGTTTTGAGTCATAGGCGATTGCTCCCCAATCCAGACCCGTCGGCAGCCCGACTTCTCCGGCGTGCGTGCACTACGTCCCGCCTTAGCCTCGCAATACAGTCCGGCCCTCAGCTTTCGTTTTTGACCGCCAGGCCCCAGTTGCGACACGTCTCTTCACGATGGCAGCAGAGTCTTTCAGGGCCACGTAGCAGCAGGATGGCTAGGCTAGAAGTATCCCACGTGTGAAATGACTAGCTAATAGTCCCAGGAGCTCTCTATGTGCATGATATGTAGCGTATTTCCTGGCGTCAGAGAGGAGCTTGCTTACAATACGGCCATCTCTCAGCTCGGCTAGCTCCGCCCCCGGAGGAAGTTGCAGAGTTCTAAGTGCACTAAGAGTGAAGCGCTTTGCCTGTTGGACTGAGAAGACTGGTACTTTATTTGTTAAAAAATTGGAGCCAATACCAATCCTTCTGGCAGAATCTATTTGTGTATTGGGCAGATCATCTACCGGGTTAAATTGATCAGTACACTTGGGGCTGGGTTTCCTAGGGTTGTCTAGTTAGAGTCCATCAAGATGCTCCTCCTTGTTTTGATTTATGGTGGTTATGGTAAGTACCCGAGAGCCTTGCGTGACTTCCGCTGGATTTTTAAAGTTACTCAAAAGGGTACTTAGAGTAGAACCAATTAGAATCTTCAAAGAAGTGTCAATGCTGTTGATGACCACCAACATTGGGGCCAGGTAACTTTTTAGAGATTTGTCCAGGCTCTCTAAGAGTTCCGTCTGTGCCATGCCGCCATATACGATATCATTGACAGCCCCAGTCCCAGGCATTGGTCCATTAATTCTCATACCAGTGGGTGGTTTCTTTGGGGCGTGGCCAAGCAGAATACGATAGCGGACATATCGTGCTAAGGCTCCGCAATCGGGCACAAAACTCGCCATTTATGCCGCTCTAAACCAGCCAAAAATCGGACCTGAGGGTGTCCAAAAGCTAGGAGAACATAGCGCTAGATCTCCGATCCTACTCCTGTGAAGAGACTCTGAAAACAAGATGGCGACTGCTGACACCCGTAGCCTGCTCCTGATCGGTTGAGTCCGCGACCTAATGCCGGGCTCCCGAAACAGTGACCGCAGGGACTAAAGCTCACCTCGGAGCGGGGGCGTGGCAGCTGACACCCCAGAAACGGCGGTGAAAAAAGGCACGAGTGCGAACCGGACCGGGCTGGCTTCCTGGCCCCTTCCTTCCCTGCCGGAAAGCAACAGCATCAGATGACATCCCAGACCCTCGCCGGATGGTGACTAAGTGATGAGGAGAGACCCAGCACCATAACGCAAAGGTTAGCGGTGCCCCCCCCTAAAGGAACTGATAGGATCACTGAGGTGCTAAAACATCGAGCATGCCTGGCTTTCAAAATGGCGTCCGCCGGAGCCTGGAGCTTGCATCGGAGGGAGAGCGCACTGTGACCCAGCGCCGGACCCATAACGATATGGGAGAAGTGGGCTGGCGTAGTGCGGGAAAACCATTGACAAGCTGGTGTAGGCGGGGGAGTTGGGCAACCACGCAATGAATCAGACATGCAGTCCCCATCTCCTCCACCCGAGCATTAATGACCACCAGCGAATCCATGCTGAAGAGAAGACTGCAGCGGAGAGGGGGCCACACGACACACCCCGAGAATTGGTAACGCCCAGAGAAAGCTCAGTGGGAGTCACAACGCGCCACGAGGAAGAGAACGCCTGACCCCAAGATGGCGGGCGGTATCATCTCTTAAACTACTCCAGCACTAAGTGAGTACTGAGACAACCGCGAAGCAGGGTCCCAACAGCGGAGTCCCAGAGCCTGAGGAAATGTGTGGCAGCCTGGACAAGAAGCTGGACATTAGGTGTGACAAGCATCCGCGGAACCTGGGAGGCGTAGCAGTCCCCTCTTCCCCCTTGCCATTTCAAGAGCATCGTGAGGGTCAAACAACGCATCTAGTTTGCCATCCACCCAGTAAGCCAACAGCAACCCCCCCATCCTCAGGGAAGCGACGGAGTGGCTCTCGCAGAGCAACATGCACCAATAATAAGGGAACACGGAGGCAGGACCACAAGGCGCATAGAAGTTGGCCTGCAGAACATCAGACCGAAAATATAACAAACTACACCGAGCACCCCCAAGGAATCGTAATTGCGCATTAATAACAAAAACCTGTCTGTTAAGAGTCAATGTCATCAGACTGTACAAGTGGATATCGACCCACCAATCGTTCAATAGGATCGTGAGAGTCGGGATGTGATAATGTGCATAAATCAATGCCTCTGCATGTTGCCCAGTGGGACAACATTTTCCTGTGCTTCTGCGGGCATCCCCTCGCCTGAAAAAACCACGATTTCCGTTGCCATACACCTGTCCATTGCATTCTTCCATCCCGCTATACTGGGTGGGGACGTAACTTTCAAATTCTGTGCAATATCTCTCTTAGCAAGAGTGAGGCCCAAGAACAGGAGGTGCTGCTTGTAACGTTTTCCCCCAATCTCATCCGTGCTATGGAGGAGCAGCAATCCGAGGTCCACTGGAAGGGTCCAGGACAGAACCTTGCCTAGACAAGACGTCACCCGAGTCCAGAATGGTTTGATCGCTGTAAAGCTCCACACGGTATGAAGGAAGGAGCCCTCATCATTGTTACAACAAAGGCATTGGGGGACTGAATTACACCCATCTTCCATAACCAAGATTGGGTGTAATATACCCAGTGGAGGTACTTGAACTTGATGAGACGATAGCATGAAGACACCGCTGCATACCGAGGACTAGCCAGGGCCTCTGTCCAGACGTCATCTGTCAAAGCCGGCAGATCGGCCTCCCACGCCGCCCTGGTTTTATGGATGGTGTTCTGTGTGTGAGTATTAAGCATCTGACAGATTTGTTTAATTTTGTGAGCCCTAATGTCCCCCATCAGTAAGGGGCACTCTAGTGGGTGGAATTCAGGAAGCTTCTCCAAATGACGAATATGGGGGTCTAAGGCATGCCGTAATTGCAAGTAGCGATGGAACTGAGATTTATGTAGGTTAAAGTTGGTTTGCAACCGTTGAAAGGACATAAGTGTGTTGCCTTGCATGATTTTCTCAAACTTGGAGATTCCCAATGAGGTCCCACTTACGGAATCCTACCAAAGTGGACACAGACCGTAGATATGTGCCTGTCAGAGGGAAGTCGAGCGTGTCAATCCTCCCCACCAACCCATGGATTTAACTGTGCATCTCCAGGTTTGTATAACTGTCTTGCAAGCGGAGGTGAAGGTTTTAAGGGACTCACGGCTGTATAAGAGATGTAGAAAGGGGTTACCAGCCATTGACATCCGTTCTACTGTGTAAGTTGGATCTGACTGGGACCCATACCACCAATCATTAATTACCAGAAGGTGAGAGGCAGAATAATATGCATAGACGTCTGCCGCTGCAATACCGCCACAGTACGTTGATTGCGTGCATGTATGAAGTGCAACCCGGAACGCCCCTCCCTGCCATAGGAACCTATTCAGAATTGCGTTAAGTTGTATGAACCATGAAGGAGGAATATTGTATGGGAAATTCGGTAACCCATATAGCAGACGTGGTAAGGATACCATCTTAAAGATAGCGGACCGTCCGTTTAGCAATAGGGGCAAGTGGGACCATATCGTGATCTCATTGAGGGCCGGGGGGAGTAGCAGGCGATATTTTGTGTCCATGAAATCATAGGTCACGGCGATATGAAGATCCCTAGATATTTAAAGCCCTCTGTAGCGATGGATAATTGAGATGCCCAGACCTGACGCCTCTGATCCCCGCATATGGGAAAGAGTGTTGATTTGGAAGGGTTAGTGCTCAACCCAGTGGTTTCTCCAAAGATACGAAGTATCTGAAGGACCTGGGGTCCCGAGAACCACAGGTCCGTCATAAAGAAGAGAATATCATCTGCGTAAAACGCAATTCTGTATGAATATTCCTGCGTCCACTCAAACCCCCTGATCAGAGGGTCTGGTGCACCCACACCACCAGAGTCTCTATTGCCAGGGCAAAAATCTGTGTAGAAAAGGGGCAGCCTTGTCTCGTGCCACTAAGAATAGGAAAGGGGGTGACTGGTATCATGTCACTCGAACAGATGCTGAGAGATCAGTATATAACAGCTGGGTATACGCTATGAACCGTGGATCAAGATTTATGGTGAGAAGGAGTTTGAAGAGGTATTTCAAACTCAAAGAGTCAAACGCCTTGTCTCTGTCGGCCAGCAGAATTGCTGCTGGGCGACCGAGTCTGTGGGCTCCCGCAATTGCGTTAAGGACTCGCCGAATATTATGTCGGTGGTGCATTGTGGCATGAAGCCAGACTGGTAGGGGTGAATGAGGTCTTGGATGCATGATCGAAGGCGGTCTACAAGGACCTTCCACAGAAGCTTAGGCTCGAAATTAAGCAGCGAGATAGGACCGAACAAAGGCGGGTCCTCAGGGGGTCGGCCAGGATTGAGAAACACCCCAATTTCGGCATGACACGAGTCTGTGGGTAGGATACGCTGCTTCAGGGCTTTATGTAGTGGCTCAAGCAAGTGTGGGCCCAACGTTGTCATGTGCGGTCGCATAAAATCGTTGGGGAATCCATTCGGTCCTGGCGCTTTGCCAGGGTGAATGCTGGTCAATGCTGCCCTTAATTCGTCTACAGTTATGGGGCCATCCAATCTGTCTCTAACTTCATCGGAGAGCTTACAGGGGGGAATATCCGACAGAAACTCTCTGATATGCGCTCCCGCTGTTGATGTAGTGTAGAGTAAAAAGACGCAAATGCCTGGACTACCGTCTCTGGGGAGGTACAAAGCGTACCATCCATGTCCCGTAGAAGGGGGACCTGAACAGGGGCTGTCTTGGCCTGGTATAGCTGATGAAGCATTTTGCTGGACTTAACGCCCCATTGGTATTTACTGTGTTGTGTTGCCAACCATGCTTCTTTGGCCTCATCAGTGAGGAGTTGGTGGATTTGCTGCTGGGTAAGTAGGAGATTGCACCAAGAACTTGGTTCGGACCCTACTAATATGTGCACTTCTAACTGGCATTGATGATCTTATAGTTCTAGAATCTGGGTCAAGCGCTTGCACTTCTCGCCAGTACGGAAACTTATATCCACTCCCCTGATCGGTGGCTTAAGAGCATCCAACAGAATTATACGCAATGGAGATGAGTCTAGATTGAACAAAAGATAGTCCCGGAGAAGCTAGGGGGACCTCCAGCCACCGGGAAGGGCCCCATTGTACTTTCAGGCGTAGCTTAATCTGGACTGGTGAGTGTTCTGACAAACCCCAGGATAAGATGGACATGTGTGACACTTTATGTATGAAGCTATGGGGAGAAATATGTAATCCAGTCGGGAGAGTGTGTTATGCACAGCTGAGGTATATGAAAACCCACAAGTCAAGGGGTTAAAGGCCCGCCAGGTGTTCGACCACCCTAATGTATGAGCCAGAATGTTTAATTTGGATTTCGAAGGGGGGGGGGTGTCAGATCTCGCAGCACGCCACCTGTCTTGGGGTGTCATAACGTCCACCACCCAGGATTGTCAAACTGTCTGGGAGAACGCCCCAAAGCTGTGTGATTTTGTCTACAAACGTTTGTCCCAAGGGGGGGGCATATATGCTCCAAATGGTTATCTGTTCCCCCGCGACTATGTCGGAGACCACTGTATACCGCCACTGTTTGGAAACGTGGAATGGCACGTGGCAATGAATCAGGACTGCCATGCCCCAGGCACCTCGTGTGAACCCTGAGTGGTACACCGTGGCGAATCGAAACCTGCTAAGGCATGGAGTTTTATTGCCTAGAAAGTGAGTCTCTTGAAGCAGGAGTATATCTGCATCATACCGTTTCGCTAAGCAGAGTACCTCTCCTCGTTTGATTTTGTTTAATAGGCCCCGGACATTCCAAGATATGATGTTCAGTTTTCCCAACACAGAATTATGTGTTTGCTGTGACATCTAACCACTCCATAGTCGAAGTCCGCAATTATTATAGTGTCTGCATGGAACGTATCTGTGTGCTTGGTGTCTAGAACTTTACTAACGGGGTAAAACAGGGTAAAACCAACAAACACCTTCCCACCACCCCCTACCCAATACTTCCAACAAGGAGTACCTGTTGCGGCGGAAACTTTACCAGGGACCCAAACATGAAGACCCAGGGAGCTTCACCAAAAGAGCCAACCAATCCCAACATTATTGATATTTGATATTTGATATTTATGTGTTTTTATAAAGCGCGAACATTCGCTCCCAGGGGAGCATCTTGGCGCTAAGCTTGCGAACAGTAGGTTGATGAAAAATGAAGCAGGTGAACGGATAAGACTAAATGGCTGCCAGTACGGAGGTATCAGATTGTTGGTACACCCATGTCTTGAGGAGTTTTCTGAAAAGACCCTCCTTTTCAGTCAGTCTGAGGTTAACTGGTAGGTTATTCCATGCCTTGGCTGCCAAGACAGTGAAAGTTTTCCCACCCTTGGTTTGATATTTAAATCTGGGAATCAAGATGTGATTTGTCCCAGATGATCTCAGACATCGCGGAGGATTATAACGCACAAAGCGATGTGTAAAGTAGCGGGGACCTGTGTTATGCATAGATTTAAAAACGGTAAGAAGCAATTTAAAAAGAATTCTTTTATGCAATGGGAGCCAATGCAGAGCTCTTAATGCTGCTGAAGCTGATGACCTTCTGGGAAGTTGTAGGACCAGTCTCGCCGCTAACCCCAAATGTCCAGTAGCAGTGACCCCAGTTATTGCATCCAGATGCACATAGGTGTGCATCTGGCCGAGCTGCATATCTCTATGTCCTCTATGTCCAGGATCACCCAGTTGCCCCGTCTTGAGTGTGGGCCCTCCAATTGGAGCGAGATGTGTGTCGCCACCTCGAAGTACCTCTGTTCTGTCTACCTCTTTGTGAGCCAAGAGAAGAGTCTGAATTCAGCTGTGGCGGCTAGTGTGGTTTGAGATGCGCCCTTTCATCGGCCCAAGAGTATACCGCCTCGGGAGAGTCAAAAAGGAATGATTTGGAGTTGAAGATTACCTTCATCCTGGCAGGGTACAACAGCATATAATACAAGTTCAGCTCCCGAAGTCTGCGCTTCACAGCTACAAAGGATTGGCGCTGCTGCTGCACCAGTCTGGTATAGTCAGGGAACACCATAATCTGATGGGAATTAAAAAGCATTTGGTCCTTTGGGGTCATGGCGAACCGTAGTATGGCGTCACGATCTGCATAATTAAGGAGTTTGGCAATCGGAGATTGTGGTCGTTCTCCCGGCAAGGGCTTCTTAGTCAGGGCCCAATGAGCTCGTTCAACCACAAAACAAGTGGACATTTGGCTGGCAACAGGGATTTGAGCCATCCTGTAAGAAAATTGTCTATTGACGTGCCCTCACATCCCTCCAGGAAAGCCAACCAGGCGTATGTTGTTGCGCCTGGCCCTACCTTTGGCGTCTTCAACCCGCGAAGCCAGTTCTTGAGTCACAACTGAGAGATTGTTCACTTTCTTCTGGAGGGTCGTCACTGTGTCTTCCACCGTGGAGACCCAGGTTTCGGCCTCCGTGCTCATGTCTACTGCCTAACAGAGATCTTGACGCAGGAAGGAGACTTCGGATCCAACAGCGCCTATCTGCGCCTCAAGTGCGGCCTGCGACTGAGTGATAGCTGCCAACAGGGTGGCATTGTCTGGGGATGGACCCCCGGAACCCTCTCCTCATCGGCCCGTAGTAGTGTATTGGCCCAAAGTACTCTGCTTGGAGACAGCCGCTCCAGACTGGTCCTTGCCCATTATGAGGAGGTGTAAATAGGGCAGAAGACAATGCGCAGGTGGAAGGTGATCACATACCCTCCTCAATGGCGTTGCCAAATTGAAACCCAGTTTGGTACTCCCCAGAACAGGATGCTGGGAGGATGAGGACCCCCACCGACAAGTAGCACCCCCCAGGCCATGAGACTGGGTGCCTGGAGGCACCCACCAGCAGGCCCCAGGGAACGTCGGATCCCTATTTGAGTACAGGCTCCTCACGTCAGTGGTCTTTTCGTCCTCCGGGCCCCAGGGCGGTATGATGGAAGCAAATCACGGCCGACACTCTGTGGGGGATTTGCGAGGTTGCGGGCTCTCACTGTACCGGCAGGGTCTGGCAGGCACAGCTCACTTCTCTTCTACAGGTTGCCTCCGCGCCAGCCGCCTCTGCACATGCGCCAGATCACGACCGTAGGCGATATGGCGGCATACACCGGTCCCATGGCGTTCGACGGCCTCTCCTGAAGCCTCGATGGGATCCCCCAGACCTTTTTTGTGATAATATTGAGGTCTGGACCCCACTCTTAACTAGGGTTTTAAACGCTGCCTTGAGGACAACAATGCCCCCCTCGTGGTTCTTCGGTAATATTCGTACCGATCTTCAAGAAGGGGGACAGGGACGGCCCTCACTGCTAACTGCCCTATATCGCTCATAGATCCTAAAGTTAAAGTCCTTGGACAAGTGCTATTAAACAGGCTCTCAGCCAAGTTATCTCAGAGGTCCAATGTGGCTTTCGCACAGGCAGGTCAACTACGGATCAATGTTTAAATCTTTACCTTTATATAGGAAAATACTTGAAAGCTAAGCTGGGAGCTCTTTTCTTAGTTTTTTTTTTACCTTACTGGAGCATTCGATCGGGTGAACCACTGCGACTCTGGGCGCTTTTGGGTGATCTTGGGGTTGATCCCGGGATTACAAATGTTTTAATGACCCAACATTTTAATACTATTGCTGCAGTCAGATACACTCAGGATGGGAATGTGACTGTTCATTTTAAATGTTCTAGAGGGGTAAGACAGGGATGTATACTGGTCCCATTTTAATTTACGTTATATATTAATGGTTTGGAAGTGTCCTTGATTGCACTTCAGGCTGATACCCCAAGAATAGGAAGACGACCCGTCCCAGTCTTTTTGTACGCAGATGATGTGGTATTG
The DNA here is from genome assembly GCF_964261635.1 of Lissotriton helveticus. Taxonomy (NCBI): domain Eukaryota; kingdom Metazoa; phylum Chordata; class Amphibia; order Caudata; family Salamandridae; genus Lissotriton; species Lissotriton helveticus. Next base: position 419,697,705 of record NC_136060.1, on the reverse strand, counting down.
CTTGCACAAACCCCTAGAGCCCTGCAGGTCTTATTGTATGGGTTTGAGGCCTTCATGAGCGGGATGGATCCCTCACCGAACTTGTCAGAATCATACATAATGGAATTCGGTAAGCAGATCTCAAGGAACAACACCTACAAAGTAGGCACGCATAGGCTAGTGAAGGTCCCAGCATTCTCCTATTTAGGTATCTTCTTTTATAATAAGCTTAATTTTAAACCTTTGCAAGAGGGGAAAACACTTGATATGAGAAAATCGATGGGAGCAATCGCAAACCATGCTCATAGACTGGGTAACCGGGGGTAATAGTAGTATTGTACAACTTTTTCATTTCAAGGGCGTTATATGCTAGCAAGTTATGGGGTTATGTGGCGGCAAACACTCTAAAAACCATAGAAAATAAATACCTCATAAGAATCCTAAAAAAGTGCCCCAGGGTACCCCAGCGTATACAGCACACAAAGGATTAGGAGTGTAGTATTTATTAGATTGGGCAGCGGTTAAACCTCTGATGTGTTGGGTGAAGATATGGACAAGCCAGAAGGTGGGTTTTAATCGACTAGTGGTTGAAGATTGTCTCTCTCTTGAGCACGGTTTGAAAATACCATGGCTTAGATATGCTAGGGACACCCTAACGGCCCGAGGTAGAGCATCTGTCTTCACGCATCGTGATACAGTGAAATCACTTGATAAGAACATAGTGAAATAAATATTTTTTAAGCATGCCATGGCTTTAAGGGAGGAAAAGGAGCTTAGCAAACCCACGGTAAGAGGGCACCATTTATTGGCTTCTCCAACTGGTTTTGTTGCGCTTGTAAAAGAGAGAGGGCCTTGTGGCGGCAACAATAGGTCTCCACAAGATACCTTACACTTTATATTTTTATGTAAGTATTTTACGTACCCTAGACGGCTGTTTCTTAAACCTCTTTTAAAAGATATGAATTTTAGTCAGCTCCTGCATGGCAACCCCCATCGCTTTTTTGTGTAGTTAACTTTTTAAGAGCTGCTCTAAAGTCGAGACATTCTAGACATGACTAAATATGTAGGGAGATTGTTTCTGTACATTCTAAGATACAAGCTGACACTGAAGAATCTGTATAGGTTTTAACAGGTGTTTCTTTGTTCTAATTGTGTGTCAACAACTAAAGTGCCTGTTTTTTTTTATAGTGTATTGGGTTATTTAATTGATGGGGTAAAAGATTAATGTTTATATTGACAATTTGCGAATTTTGCACATGGTGTTATGCTGTCAATAAGTGATCCTGAAGCTGATGTTTTATTTCCATTTTAATGTTGTCTCTTTTGAGACTGCGACCAATGCTGCATAAAGATTATTATAATTATAACTCTTACATAAGTCCTTGTCAACTCAAATTCTAGAGTGAGAACAAAATGAAGTTTCTGAATCCTTTTAGATGGTACAAAATTAAAAGTTAACTTACTGGTTATGTTAACTTTATTTTAATTTTCTCCCATTTCAAAGTGTCACATTTACAACAGCAGGCCTCTTGCTCCCAGTTGACACTGTGACCTATTAATAACTGGAAAATACAGTCCTCTTTTTATAAATGGGAGAAATTTAAAGTGAAGAAAAATAATTCTATGAAACATTAATTCTTAATGCTTTTCTCCACTTTTATGAACCATATTTCTTACCTCCCATTTGCACAAATGGCTATATTTTTCTGTTATAAATATGTACAGGACAATGGGAGCAAGATGCCTGGTGTTTGTAAATGTGACACTTGGATATGGGATTTAATTTTAATGAGTTTTATGTAATCCATATAGACATACAGTTAACTCTTCATTTTAATGTTTTACCCTTTACACACAGCAGGCATCTTGCTCCCAGTGGCTTATAGACACAGTTGAATTTTTCAGTTATAAATATGGCATAATTATTTTAAGTGAGAAAAATTTAAAGAGCAAAAAATGGTTATCATGAGCATTTTTCAGAATGTTTTCTGCACTTTAAATTTCTCCCATTTAAAAAAAGGTTATGTATTTATATTTTACATGTAACAGAGCCATATGTGACGAAAGGTATTCGACTGCATACAAAATGGGTTTTCAGTCACCCATACACATTTATCCCATTCATACGCACACATGTTAATACGTCCCCAAAGATCACACTCTCACTTACCCACATGGCTGTCCTGTTATAGTACCTCTAATCAAAGTATTTTGTTCAAACCATAGTATCTGTTTCTATAGACATTAGACTTAAAGTCAATGGAGCTGGGCATGAGGGTTTCTGGTAACAATGCGAGAGTTGCTTAGCCTTTGGTAGTTCACAATGATTCTCACTGATTAGAAGTAGCTCTCACGACAGAAAAGGTTCCAGGCCCCTGCTCTGGAGGCAGCAGTGATCCCCGAATGGCAATACTTTGACCTGATAATGCTAACCAATTATCACAAATTGTAGGTAGCGGCAATAAGCAGGGTGGATGGGTATATGGAAGTAGGCATCCTTTAAGTCAAGAGCTGTCATAAATGTTCCTTGTTGTAGAAGAGGAATGGTATCTGTAGGGTGATAAGTATTCCAAGAGGATGTGGTAGCATCTGGCACAGATGACTTTGCCAGATAGATGTCAAGCTCTGTGTCACCTGGGGCATCCACATCGTAGTCATCTCCCAGTTCCAGTCATAAGGAGCATCATAAAGTTTGTCTTGGTAAAAAGGGCTACTCCCCCCTCCCCATCGGAAGAATGTTATTATCTATGTGGTGAGGCTAGCAGAGGTGGCAGAGAGGGTGGAGGAGGAGGAGGTGGTTGAGGAGGGATGGCACTTGTGCCCCTTTTCTAATAATAATGAAACTTCAGAAAGCGCATAGCTACTTCAACAGAAGTGTCACAGCGCTAGTAGCTCAAACTCCTGAGAGAGGTCACTGAAGGCCTAAGGACAAACAAAGCCTATCTAAAAAGTCAGTTTTTTAAGTTCTTTATAAACCGAAGTTCAGTCTTTGATTGCCTCAGATAGAGCGGAAGAGAGTTCCATAATTTAGGTGCGAGGAAGCTAAAAGAGGTACTGCCAAAAAAAAACTTTCTTCACTCTGGGGACCTGAGCTAACAAGGCCCCAGAGTACCTGAGGCACCTAGAAGAAGATAGAGATTAATGAGCGTGTCAACTAGCAAGCACCTTTCTTCCTGAAAGCCCTGTTACAATAACAAAGTGCTTTGAAGCAAACACGTTTCTTCAAAGGAAGTCAATGCGGTATACAGAGCGCCGAGCCCCTAGAAGCCCATTTCGGTAGATGTAGCAAAAGCTGGGCTGCAGAATTCTGGCCACACTGGAACCTCATAATCTGAGATGGAGACTCAGATATAAGATGTTACAGTAATCCAGATAAGAAATAACTAATGCTTGTATCACTGTTTTCTGGGCAGATTCATGCAAAAGACTAATTATGTTTTTGAGAGATTTTAAGATCCCAAAGCATTTGCCTGCTAAGGCCATAATTTGGCTGTCAAATGTAAGATTTTAATCAAACCAAATGCCTAGGTTTTTAACCCTAGGCTTTGGTGTAGGAAAAGGATGCTGGACACCAGTTGGAAGACCAGATTGAAGGCTGTTTGCCCAGGATGAGGACTTCAGTCTTACCTGCATTACATTTCAGACAGCAGAGGTCCATCCATTGGGCCACCTCCGACGAGCAAGCCCTCACAGAGTCTGTCACACTAGCAGAATTCTGCAATACGGTGACAATCAGCTGAGTATCACCGGTGTACTATATGATGTCAAAAGCGTGACGTTCGATGATATTATCCAGGGGGCATCAATATAGACTGAATATATAGTAGGGCTCAAAGATGAGCCCTGTGACACCCCCTGCAGCAGTGCGAAAACCTGAGATCGAAAAGGCCCTGAAAAGCAGGGCCGGCTTTAGAGCTGGTGACCTCCGGTGCGACAATGTTTGTTTGCGCCCCCAATGACCACCTCCACCACGGATTCCCTCTCTACCACCCTTTAACAGTGCCCAAGTCTCCATAACCACTCTCTCTCAGATGCATAGATAAAACACTCTCTCAGATGCATATATAGCGCCACTCATGCCAGTGTAGGGTGTCAGAGCACTTTGCACCAAACACACGTTCCACAGAGACAATCAATCATATGTGTGTAACTCAGCGCATAGGAAATGTTACATAAGACAGGTGTGGGAGTCACATGCCATCAGTACTGGTAGGCAGTATAGTTTAATAGTGCTTTGTCTAGAGAAGCACAAACTCAGAATTTAAAAAGGAACACCATAGTTGGGGGTTCTCTTTAATAATGAGAATAGATTTCTGCCCAAATTAATCCTTTTTGCAACATTAATCGTTGCTCAACTCTATACTTTGCAGTGTGAATGCAGTTATTTGGTAAACGTTGGGGGCGGAGCTAGCCACGCTTGGAAATGGCAGCGCCGTAGGCGAGCTCTCCCGATCAAGCCACAATCCTTCAACTTATCCTGGGTTTTAACGGACCACGATCGCCCACAACCGCCTGCCTGTGAAGCAGACTGCCTGAGCTATCGACTGCTACCACTCCTGTGCAAAACGGCCGACATTGCCGCACTGACATCGATTTGACCGGGAGCGGAGTGCTGCCCTACCTAGATGTGCGTAACCACGTTCAAGCTACGCGAGCCCGAGGCTGCGCGGGCATGCGATAGGCCGCACCGGCCTGAGACGGTGCTGGAACCGTTGCCCTCCGAAGCACGCTACTGCTTGGGCCACACATGGAGCTTCATCCACGACCCTTCGCCCCATCCTAAGCGCCGGATCCTTGTTGGGGAGCGCTCTGATTCCGGTCTACTCCACAGTTGGGCCTCTTCACCGAAGGCCGCCCTCCCCCCCCGTGGACCGCGACCTAGCTGTTGGAACACACGGGTCTCGGCCGGGGGGCTGCATACAACACCGCGACTATGGGTAAGCCGGAGAAGACACAGACAAAAATTCACTTTGAGAACCAAAGGAAACTGCCCATGCCATCCACGGAACGCCAAACACCTCCCCGCGACTCTGCGCCTTCTTTAGCGGCCCAGACGACGCTGGATGTACAGGCGATGTTCACCACCATTCAATCCACCCTGTCCAACATTGATGGGAAAATTGATTCGCTCACCTATCGAGTGGACCGCATGTCTGAGCGCCTCGATAAGCAGACGGAGCGCATGGACATGGCGGAACGCCGAATATCGGACGCTGAAGACGCCACGCAACAACTTGAGCCTCGCGGCCAAAACAGAAGATTTGGAAGCACGCTCGCGCCGCTGTAACCTGCACATACTGGGCATTGCTGAGACGACTCAAATCAGAAACATGGAAGCATACGTAGAGGCTCTTTTGACCACCATTCTGGGCAGGGACATTTTTTCAACGGTTTTTATCGTGGAGCGAGCACATCGGACATTGGCGCCAAAACCGGCGGTTGGAGCTAAACCGCGCCCAATAATCGCCAAACTCCTGAACTATAGAGACAGAGACGCCGCGCTCCGGAAATCCCGGGAGCTTGGATCTCTCACACATGAGGGCATGCAGATCTCCATATACCCAGACTTCTACTTCTCATGTGCAGGAGGCCAGGAAGCAATATGCGGACATCAAGCGGAAACTGAGAGACAATGGTATTCAGTATGCAATGCTCTACCCGGCACGCCTCAAGGTTACTATGGATGGGTCCAGCGTTCTATGCAACACACCACGTGAAGTAATTAAATACTTGCAGGCCAACCATCCGCATGTCCTACGGCGCAAATCGCCACGCGGACAAAACCAAGACCAAGACCCTCCCTCAGATGCAGAGTAACTGACACAGGACATACCCGATATGCTGGAAGGTTTGTGACTGTGTGCCTAGCCCATGTTTGATGAAACGTTTGTATGACCCTTGCTTAAGCTGCTGAACCTCATTGCCACTGGCTAGTTATCATACCGCATCTGCATGAAGTGGACACTGAAACCTACCACCCGCTGACTCGCGCTCTTGCGAGTGGCTTGATCACCCGGCATCTTTCTGCTGGGAGTAGTGCGGGCGGCTACCGGCCCCCCTCTGTGTAATCCACACTTTCTGCCTAGTTAAGGTATCTAAGTTCGAGGGCACCCTGTTATTAGAGATACCTGCTAGCTGTTGTTGTTGTTGTTACGGGATGAATACATTGGGTTATGGCTTTGTCATGATTGGGATGGCGAAGTGGGAGGTGGGCGGGGGGGAGATTCGACGATAGATACTGCTGTCATGATCTGCTTCAGCTATAATGCTGTTCCTGATTTTTGGAATTTACGCTTCAGATTCCCTGATGCACTGCACGTACATGTAATGTTGCAATGTACAAATGGTCGTGGGTAGGTGTTTAAAGTTGCTGACGTGGAATGTCAGAGGCCTTAACAGCCCGAAGAAAATCAGACAGATGTTTGCATACTTGGACCGCCATACTATAGATCTGGTCCTACTGCAAGAAACCCACCTCCTCCCTGGTAAGGCCAAGACACTGGGGTATCGCTGGGCTGCACACTCAGTCTCTGCTACATACTCCTCCTATGCTCGAGGGGTATCGATCTTGATACGTCGTGGGGTTCCATTCTGTTTAGAGCGCACGGACATAGACCATAATGGTAGATTTGTCATTGTAACTGGCACACTCTGTGGCACTAGAGTGGGGGTGGTTAGTATATACGGACCGAACACTGATGACCCTGCATTTTACCTCTCTCTACTCGCCAAATTACGCGCTTATCCCCCGCTGGAATGGCTCTGGGGTGGGGATCTAAACATAGCACTTGACTCTGCTCTTGATAGATCACAAGACACATTTGAACATCATAGGCGCGCAGCGGACGCTCTCCTCCATGGCATTGAGGAATTTGGCCTACGTGATGTCTGGAGGGACCGTAATCCCACAAAACGAGAAAGCACGCATTCCTCTGCGGCACATGCGAGCTGGTCCCGCCTCGACTATTGGCTACTGTCGGAGCGAGCCTCTACATGGGCCACTGACATCACACATCTCCCCAAAACGCTATCGGACCACAACCCGGTGCTGCTCTCTTTAGCCGTTCCATCCTACACTCCTCCCCCATTCACCTGGCGCTTCAATGCCATAGCACTCACTGACCCCCTATATAAAGAAACCCTACACAAGGCGATAGAAGACTTTTTTGCGATTAACAGTAGATCCGTAGACAGCGCTGATACACTCTGGGAAGCTTTTAAAGCAACACTTCGCGGGGTATGTATCTCCACAACTGTGGGTATCCTGAAAGATATTAGAACACAATTGTTATGTTATGTTATGTTAATTTCGATTTATATAGCGCTAAATCACCGACAGGTCTCTTAGCGCTTGCTTTGGGAACCCGTCCTGGCTTTCCCTGCGAGATTACCCCTACTGGGCATCCCCAAGGTGAAGACCAGGCATCCCGCCTGCAGAACTGTGAGGCAGATATCCGTTGGCTAGAGTCTGAGTTCGACTCCACACAAGATACTGGGGTGTTGGCTGACATACGCGAGGCTGTCTCACGATATAACACACTAGCGGACAACAAAATCAAATACACGTCCAAGAGATGCAGAGCGCGTAGATTGGGTGAGGGGGGTCGCCCTGGCCGGGTGCTGGCGCAGAAGGTGCACGTGCAACATAAACGACAATTAATCACACAAATCACGGACGAAAAGGGCCATCTGCACTTTGACACCCCCAACATCCTAAACACGTCTGTCTCCACATACCGTGACTTTTACACCACGCAACACACAGCAACTGAATCTGACATATTCGACTATATCGAGGATTTGGCACTGGTGTGGTTATCGGACTCCCACCGAGACTTTCTAGCCTCGCCTATAACGGAGGAGGAGACCCTCACTGCTATCAAATCCTTGCCGAATGGGAAAGCCCCGGGCCCAGATGGGTTCACGGCGGAATTCTATAAGGCTTACGCAGAAGACCTTATCCCACCCCTCCTTGAAATGTACGATGAGGCCCATACCGAAGGAATCCTACCGCAGACATTGCGTGAGGCAGTCATAGTCGCGCTTCTCAAACCCGACAAAGACGCCACTAGAGCAGACTCTTACCGACCCCTGTCGTTAATAAATACCGATGTGAAAATACTTGCGAAAATCATTGCCACAAGACTGCAACCACTGATGCCCACCATTGTACTACCAGATCAATCTGGCTTCATCCCTGATAGGTCCACCACACACAACCTGAGGACGATCTTTGCACTAATGTATCAGTTGAGACCGGATCTCCGTGCTGTGGTGGTGCTATTAGATGCAGCCAAGGCCTTTGACTCGGTGGAGTGGCCGTACATGTTTGCGATACTGGGGCGTATTGGCCTGCCCCTGCGACTGCTAACTTGGATCAAACTCCTATACACGAACCCCACGGCCTGCGTAAGGGTTAATGGATTTGTTTCCGACGCCATACCCATACAGCGAGGCACCAGGCAGAGTTGTCCACTCTCCCCCCTACTCTTCTCGATTGTACTAGAACCACTGGCCTGTAAAATCCGTCAAAAATATGCTCACACTGCACTTGGGTTCCGCTTCCGGCCTATAAGCATTTCGCTATATGCGGACGATATGGTACTCTACCTTCGTGACCCAGATACTAATTTATCCCCTGTGTTACAGGAATATGTGAAATTTGGCAGACACTCTGGCCTCACAATAAATTGGTCTAAATCCGCAGTGATCCCCTTAACCACAAGCACGCAACTTCCACAATTAGATTTCCCCCTTGTGTGGCAAGATGACCCCATAAAATACCTTGGGATATGGGAACACCGAGATGTGGAACTCGTAATTCGACACAATTATGGCACAGTGGTTGACCACGTCGAAACACAGATACCGAAATGGAACACACTCCCGCTCTCTCTAGCTGATAGGATCTCCCTACTGAAAATGACAGTGCTCCCCAAGTTGCTCTACCTCTTCGTTAATATCCCGCTCACCCCTCCCCCCTCTGTGTTTGCCAGACTGCGCACAGCGTTCATACAGCTCATCTGGGCGGGAAAGCAAGCCAGAATTAGTCTCCGTACACTCACCCTTCCATACACTGCGGGCGGCTTCACGGTGCCCGATGCTTACCTTTACTACTTATGTGCCCAGGCACAATTTACCTACTACTGGCATCATCCAGTGCGCTATATGCTGCATTTAGCGGTTGAAGAAGGGGACGCGCACCCAATACCGCTCACAAGCATTTTGTCACACACTAGACCGCATCTAGCGGATAAAGAGATAAATACAATCCGCACAACCACTCACGCATGGACACGGCTGAGTACGCTGGCTCGTAAGTCCCCTATTTATGCTCCAAGTCTCCCACTGGCATGGCACTCCGACCTCTCCGTCACGAGGGAACGGAATAACATGACCATACTGGAACAGGCAGGCTTTTCGACCCTGGGGGACCTTTACCCCAATGGTTCCTTCATCACACACGAAGACCTGACGTATATTAGTAACCAAACCCCACTCTTTCGTTTCCTGTATCACAGACTGCGGGCCGCGGCTCCTGAACTATACCCCTCCTTCCCCGAGGAGCCCCCACCTTACACTCGCTACAATTACTAATCACCTCACCTACTCATGCTCACATTCTGTCCAAATTGTACAGGCAAGCGCAGGATTAAATCGGCGCTGACACCGTCCCGATGAGAGATAAATGGTCCAGAATGCTAGATACTCCTCTTACGGAAGAAGACTGGACAACTGCCTGCACGCTGACATCACTTCTCACCCCTAACGGGAATCTGCGTATAATTCATTATAAATATCTACATCAGGTATATCACACTCCCCTTAAACTGTACAAACTTAAACTGCGGGATGATGCCAAATGTAAAAAATGTGCGATGGATGATGCAGACTTTGTACACCTAGCCTGGTGCTGTGCGAAAATACAGCAATACTGGAAGAATGTAACTGCTCATCTAACGAAATTGCTGTCATGTGACATTCCCTGTACTCCTAGAGTATGTTTGCTGGGCTTAGACGCCCCACTAAGAGCGAATGGCAAGAAACTTATGGCTCTGTTACTGCTGCTGGCAAAACGCAGACTATCTATCCATTGGGATAGTAAACGCTTCCCACTGATCAAAGACTGGTTGATGGACGCTGCCTACTGCAGGGATAACTTTCTGATATACGCGGAGGAACTGCCAACTGCCTCCAGACCCTCTGATATCTGGGGCCCACTATCTGACTATTTACGCACTGCCCCGGATCCTCTTGAAGAGCCTCCTGCAACTGGGATCCGTCCCTAGCTTTCTGCCTTACCGATCCAGATGCTGCATTATGTATGTAGGGTGTATGTATAAGATGTCTGTTTGGGTCTATATTGTTTGCAATCTATAGCTCTGAGATGTATTACTTTGTAAATCTGTTGCATAATGCCTATGTCTGAAGCATGACATGTATCTGTCGTCTGCGTTTATGATAAAACTGATAAATAAAATAAAAAAATGTATTTACTATAATGTCAATAAAAACTTTAATGTACTTATGGCACTGTTGACCCATTATTTTGTAAAATGTTATTGTATTTCTCCTGTTTTTCTACATAATAAACATTATCTTTAAATTGAAAAAAGAAAAAAAACAAAAAGTTATTTGGTAAACGTTAATAGTTCAATACAATTTCAAAGTGCATAGAATGTAAATAGGTCAAAGGGTTACTGCTTTTAAAAGAGACATCATTTTGTTATTTCTAATTTATAAATTCAAATCCTATATTAGGATTTTAACTTATAAACTGCAAGAAACAAAATGATGTCTATTTTAAAAGGAGTAACCGACTGACCTCTTTACATTCTATGCATTTTGTGACATGCTCTGTACCTTTTTTCTGCAACAGGTGTATTAACCCTCAGCGCTATTTTATAGTGAGTCAAAACCCCAATTAAACAAAACTCTGATCTCTCTTCAGGAAGAAAATTAATTTCAGGATTTATCCCGACTTTATTTTGTTACCCGGAAATTGCTGGAGTAAACTAATGCGGCAGCAGGTGCTTCAAAATAATAATGAACTTGCAAACACAGCGCCCCCAGGAAGCCAGCACCTGAAGAAAAGACGAAAACCATTTCAGAGTTTTGTGTACTGGGGTGAATGTATGACATTGTTCTGCATTCTGTCCATCAATAATTCTTTTTGCATTTGTCACCCCGAGTGGAACGGGTATGCTCAGACGTGAGTCACCTATACTACTGTCCCGTGCTCTCTATGCCACTGGAATCAAGCTATTCTGGCTGAAGAGGGGTGAAACCCCGAAACCAGTCCTAGGATGCTTGTTTCCAGTCCAGGGAGGACCTGGCCTGGCAGTTCGGGCTGGACTGTTCCCATTGGACGCAGGGTCAAGACTGATTTGCATATGGCTGGGTCCAAACTGGAATGGCACGGTGAGCAAAAAAACGATGGATTTGGGCCCAGATCTCTGTACTGGGGTGAACGTATGACATTGTTCTGCATTCTGTCCATCAATAGTTCTTTTTGCATTTGTCACCCCAGGAGGAAACTAATGCAGCAGCAGGTGCTTCAAAATAATAATGAACTTGCAAACACAGCGCCTCCAGGAAGCCAGCACCTGGTGCGGTGGCACCGCCCTAGAGCCGGCCCTGCTGAAAAGTGTTGCCCTGAAGAAAAGGCGAAAACCATTTCAGAGCCTTGTGCCCAACACGGCAGCTCATCAACCACTTTGTGAACTACGGTGTTGAAACCGCACTCAGGTCTAACAGCAGCAATGCTGCAGTGCCATGCTTTGATTTGACACATGGACTCAGAGGCAAGTAGAAGTGCGGACTCTGTACTGTATCGGGGGTGAAAGCCAGATTGAGTCCTATGCAGTAGATTCTTTGCCTCAATAAACATTGAGAGCTGCTGATTGATGTACTTTACTGCCACTTTCGAAAGGAAATGGAACAGAGAAATAGGCCTGTAAGTCTCAGGCTTAGTGAGTGGCACCACAGAGGCTTGTTTCCATCTCATAGGAACTTAGGATGCTACAAAGTAATTATTACTAAGATCTCTAAAAACAGGAAGAAACTCTCCCACTCCTAACTCCAAAATAGCAGGGGAGACTGGATCGGAAGGAGATCCAGATTTAACCGATTATATACAAGACTGTAACTCATCCAACTCAATAGTAATGAATTGAAGTAATCTGGCATAGTCTGTACAAGGCTCAAACCAGACATCAGGACAAGGGGCATTTCTAGCAACCCCCGTAAAGGAGGAATAGATGGATGGTACTTTATCCGAGAAATGTTTGCAAGAGTATTGCAGTTATCCTGCGTAGGCAGGGGGGTAGAAGCCGAAACTCGGTCCAAAGAAGAGAGTGAGTTAACAGTACCAAAAGTTCTAGTGATGAGTTCTGTGTCCGCTCAATTTTGCTACCACAGAATTCATGTCACATCTGCTTGATACGGCTATAGTAAAGCTGATCGATAAATATCTTTGCTGGCATTATCTAAGTCTTTGCACCGGATATGCTCACAGTGCTTGCAGTTCCTTTTGAGCCCTGCTAGTTCCTAATTCAACCAGTCTGCTGTAGGTTTAGTTCTACGTGCCACCCTATCTACTACGAGTGCAATTTGGTTCAATGACCCAGATATCCAGTCTTCTACTTGAGCATGAGCAGTGGTAACACAAATGTTGTGTCTGTTATGTTATGTTAAGGGGATTTTGTATAGCGCACTGTCACCGGAGGTATCATGGCGCTGAAAGGGTGCTGAGGAAACAGAGGGGATTTAGCAGGATTGTGGGAAGAGCCAGGTTTTTAGTGATTTGCGAAATTGGAAGAGAGTGCCGGAGGTCCTAACTGGGAGAGGGAGAGAGTTCCAGAGTTTGGGGCCGAGGAAGGCGAATCTTCGACCCCCAGATCTACAGAGTTTAAAGGAGGGGACCACCAAAAGATGTAAGTGAAGTGATCTAAGGTTACGTGAAGGACAGTAGGGTCGGATAAGGGATTTCAGAAAAGCGGGGCAAGAACCAGAGAGAGACTTAAAGATAAGACAGCCAACCTTAAAGGCGGCCCTTAGGCTGACCGGGAGCCAATGTAGTGTGACAAGGAGGGGTTTGGCGGACTGCCACTTCGGAATCCCGAGGGCCAGTCTCGCCGCCTGGTTTTGAATGATTTGCAGCCTGTTGATGGAACATTTGGGCAAACCATAATAGATGGAATTTGAAAAATCCAGGCGGGAGAGAACAAGGGCCATGATGACTTGTAGCAAGGCATCGGGAGTGAGGAGGTAGGCCACCTTCCTAATCCTGCGTAGCTGGAACATGCAGGAGGAAACCACCGTCCCCACCTGCGGCCCGAGAGAGAGCTCAGCGTCAATAGTGACCCCAAGGCTTTTCACCGAGGCTACCGGGGTGGGAGGGGAGCCAAGCTCTGCCGGCCAGAAGTGTGGACCCCAGTGGACGGAGCTCTTACCCGGCAGGAGGAGCTCCGTCTTTCCTGGGTTCAATTTCAACTGGTTCTGACACATCCACTGAAAAATATGGGACATAACTGCCTGGAAGGTGGGAATAGCAGAGGGAGAGTTTAGAGAGAAAATGAGTTGTAGGTCGTCCGCGTAATTAAAGACGCGGACGTCCCACTGCCTCAAAGAAGAAAGAAGAGGGTGAAGATAAAGATTGAAAAGAAGAGGGGATAGAGAGGAGCCCTGGGGGACCCCACAAGGCAGATGTTCCCTAGGGGCCCTGAATGTACCTAGGCTGAGAGACTGAGATCTCCCCATAAGGAAAGATTTCACCCATGCCAACGCCAGGCCCTGGATGCCGGCCTGTTAGACACGGTGGAGAAGGATGTTGTGGTCCACCGTGTCGAAAGCGGCCGACAGATCTAATAATACCAGGGCCTGGGAGGTACCCTTGTCAGCTCCGTCTCTCAAGGTGTCTAGGACAGCCAGGATCACAGCCTCCGTAGAATGACAAGGACGGAAGCCGGCCTGGTTGGCCTCGAGAAAGGTGGAACTCTCGATGAACCCCGAGAGGCAGGCAGTGACATGGGCTTCCAGGATTTTTGAGAGAAAGGGTAGGAGAGAGATGGGACGATAGTTTGCCGGGACGGCAGGGTCGGCTCCAGGCTTCTTCAACAGGGGCACTAGGACGGCCTCCTTGAAGGAGCTGGGTACCGTCCCGGAAAGAAGAGAAGAATTGAGCAAAGGAAGGATGCAGTCAGGTAGGGAATGGCAGATGTCACGAAGTATGGAAGGTGGACAGTGGTCGTCAGGAGAGCCAGACTTGATCCGGACAGCCAGGTTGGCTAGAGATATGGAGTCTAGTGGAGGGAGCTGAGTAATAGAGAAAGCATTATGAGGGGATGTGACGGGATCAGCATCCAATGAGGTGACCGGGATAGTGCCCTTAATCAAAACAATCTTCTGTAAAAAAAAGGTACTAAGTGCATTGCAAGATTCCTGGGTAGGGGCCTGAGACAGGAGCGTTCTGGAGTCAGACGTGAATTCGTCCAGAACTCTGAAGATCTCCTTCGACTTACAGGGGGCTGACAGGATGCGCTCGGAGACATAGGCTTTCTTGGCTGCAGAGATAGCGGATTTATACCTATTGCGAGCTGCCACATAAGTATCTCTGCTTGACGGGCAGTAGTCTCTTCTCCATCTGCGTTCAGATTGACGAAGTTCTAACTGTAAAGTTTTGAGATGAGGAGTGAACCATTTATGTGAATGGTTATGGCGAGAGCGAGGGAACTTAGTGGGGCAAAGGTGTCGCTGGCTGATATAAGCCAGCTGGAAACTTGCCCATCTAGCTCATTAATGTCAAGGTTATTGAGGGAAGGGGGACGTGTGTGAGACAGGTGAGTTAACAGTTTGGAGGAATCAACGGCCTTCCACTTACGAGCCATGCCACCCTCCGGCGGAGGGATCCTAATCTGACCAGCCACAGAGATGGTGGTGTCGATAAGGCGGTGGTCCGACCACACGCAAGGTGTGATAAGCGGGTGGGAGGGCTTCACCCCATAGACCCAGATGTGGTCAAGTATATGGCCACCACTGTGAGTGGGAGAGGTGACTAATTGGCTGAAGTTTAGGCTCGAGAGACCTTCAAACAATTCAAAAGCGTGGGGACCAGCGTCCCTGTGCTGAAACCAATAGTTGAAATCCCCGGCAATAACTATGCGTGGAGAGGAAGTAGCAATGCTAGCAAGCTGTTCAATAAACAGCGCAGGGAAAGAAGGCATGGACTGGGGGGGGCGGTAGAGTACCATAAAGGTAACTGCGCCCACCTCGGTTCCAAGACTGAAGACCAGGTTATCTACATCAGGAAAAGTCATAGAGGTAGGAGTGATAACCTGAATATCCTTTCGTATTACCGCTGCGACCCCCCCTCCAGGGCGACCCCCATGGCGGTTGGTGTTGAGCAGGCAGTAGTCAGGAGGTAGCGCTGCCAATATGTCCGGGAGGGAGTCGTCCGTAAGCCAGGTCTCAGAAAGTAAAAGGACGTCAGGCCTTTCAGTCATGAGTAGATGGAAGATGTCAGTTTGATGCCTGACTAAAGAGCGGGTCTATGACAGTTAGTGGCCAGGGCATTGGTAAAAATAGTACGGGTAAACTTAGCCCATTTCCTAGACCGGACCTTTTGTCGAGAGACATCATTAGAAGCTTTAAATAAGGGAACCTGAAAAGGAATAGCTAAATGTTCAGACCATAAAAGAGGCAATGGGGGATCCACCACTAACTTATTAGAACATATGAGATCAAGCATGTGTCCATACCTGTGTATTGGCAAATAAACTAGTTTTGCGTTTTCAATACTTTATTCGACAGCATTGTCATAAAAGCATTTTATCCCTATTCTAAACATAAATAAATACTATACTAAGTTAAGATCAATTTAAGATACACATTACATACAGAATGCTGGCGAATCCTTTCCTCTAAAAGGAATTTATACAGTTTAAAAATACAGGGTCACTATGTCTCATACATAAAAGATAAATCTAGCTTGAAACGAAAAACTTTTCATCATTCATGATTAATCGCAGTTAAGGTGCGAGTGCGGATGATCCAGGCCCAACCCAAATATTTGGCTAGGGCAATTGCAAGATTGGGGGCACAATTTGATCTTAATATTCTCAGTGCTTCTAGGTATTTTCTTATCCCCAAGTTCTTGCACACTGGTTTTAGCCATCTACTTCTTGGAGCAGCATACAAGGGGCATACAAACAAAAAGTGTGGAATATCCTCAACGTGGACCTTGCAGTAGCAACATGTATTAACATTACTTGGTGACCATTTTAAAGTAAAAACATTTAAAGGTAGGCAACCAACTCTGAACTGGAAATACAGCTTTCTGTCCAAGGGTTTTGTGATCAGATCCCAGTACTGTTCACAGTTTGGGGCTAATTTGGTCTCCAAATACTGGGATGTCAACATAGATGGTCGATTGGAAATTAAAACCGATTGGTGTACCATGTCCCAATACATTTTTTTCAACAACACCTTAGATGGAAAGGCGGAAGGGTCAGTAGTAGTCCATAAGTGGTCTAAATGCAGTTTTTGTAGCAAGTTCCTGATTTCTTTAAGCCAAGTTATTTTATGGAACCGGTCAGAGCTAATAATATCCATGAGAGCAGATGCATAATGGCCCAGTTCAGGTGTTGTCTTTAGGCGCCTCCAATATAAGAGTGGGCGCAATCGAGCCATATCCTCGATCTTTTTCCTCCCTAGATCATATAGGAGTGGGATCGATGGAGTGCTCTGCGGGACACCAACCAGTCGGCAAAGGAATTTGTTCTCTGCAATAGCCAAGACACTCAGGTTGGCGAAGCCCCATAGCTCTGATCCATAAAGGCAAGCACCCAGCACTTTCATACTATAAATCTCCATAATAGGCTGGATGGGTTTTGTTAGTGAAGATTTATATTTTTGTGCTATGGCCCCAGCCAGCTGATGGAACTTTAAGACCACAGAATCAATGTGTGATTTCCAATTCATACTACCTTGCAAGGAGATACCAAGGTAAGTGAAAGCATTCACCTCTTCCAGAACAGACCCATGAACATTTATTTTGCCCTTGAATTGCTTAGCAGGATTCAAGTTCATGAACTTGGTCTTTGTAGTGTTTAATTCCAGGCCCCGAATCCGACAGAAATCTCCAAATGCATCAATTGTCTTTTGTAATCCGCTAGGGGTCCGCGAGACCAGTAAAGTGTCATCAGCAAACATTAATACTGGAACCGGCTCTCCATCTAGCATAGGGGCATCAGTTGGTGATTTCTTTAGATGGTCTACTACGCCGTTGATATAAAGGGAGAATAAGGCAGGGGTCAGGACGCATCCCTGTCTCACCCCACGCTCCACGGGGAAAGAATCAGTGACGTCCCCCTGTGCACCCCACCTAATCCTGGCATAGTTGTTTTCGTGCATACGCACTAACAATGTCAATAATTCGGGGCTGATTCCAAGTTCGCTAAGAACAATCCATAGTTTTTGACGAGGTACCAAGTCGAATGCTGACTTTAAGTCGACAAAAACGGCATATAATGGGCCATTTGTCAAGATCACGTTTTTCCAGTAAGGGGTTAAAAAATGGAATACCTGGTCGACAGAGCTAGTTAGGGGGCGGAAGCCAGCTTGGTACGGGGAGAGGATATCATTATCATCTATCCAGGCTTGTATTTTATTTTGTATCATTCTACCCATCAGTTTTTGTGCAGAGTCGATAAGGCTGATGGGTCTATAATTACTTGGTAAGGCCTTGTCCCCTATTTTGAAAACTGGAATGATCTCCGCGCCCTTCCATGAAACTGGTATCGCGGCTCCTTGAGCGATGGCGTTTACAAGCCAAACAAAGTATTGACACCAGTTAGCCCGGTCGGATAAAAATACATCTGCCAGTATTCCATCAATTCCTGGAGCCCTACCTCTGGTCACCCCGTCCAATGCTACATTTACATCCCCCAATGTGAATACTTCATAACTATAGAATACCATTTTGGGGAGCGGGTGGCAGCCCGGAGGCGAGTTATCAGCATATTGCGGTCTGAAGAAATCCACCCATGCTTCCTTAGCCACATGATTTTTTGGACAATCTGCAATTCCCCCCCTACCCCATTTTAAGATGGCCCAAAACTCTTTTTGCTGTTTAGCTGCGCAGGCTTTTTTTTAGATCTAGCCATTGATTTTCGTCCCACAGCCTTTTTGCCCTAGCTTGAGCTTTTCTATAGTCGTCCCTGGCCTTCAACACTCCTTCTTTACTCCTCAACGCTAGGCTGAGGTTCTGCCGTGCCTTTCTACAAGAATGGTCATACCATCCTTTATTTCTACGAGGACAAGCACCCTTTCCCTGATGAACTTTTTTTAAAAAGAACCCCTGTATTTTGGAAAAAAACTTGAGGGGTGACTCTGAGGAAAATTGAATTTTGCCCTGTCATGTGTCCCTACGTGTTCCCCATCGTATGTTATATGTGCATGATTAATATGCATATTTATCCCTTGCCCGAATAAAGACGCAATTATAGTTGTGTCCAACGTCAGTATGCCAGTTATCCAGTCCTCCTGAAAGCAACAAGTATTAGGCCTATGTTGCCAACGTCTTTACATTGTACACGTTAAATCATCGAGTTGTCCCCGTTTCTAGGCCTCACAGGGCCCGGACACCAGATTCAAGCCTCAGGTCTCCTGAAACCACTCCGAGGAGCGATGCAGCCCCGCCCGCATCCCTGACCCTTCACTTACTTTCTGCCAAGCAGCGCGGTGCCCGGCCTGGCCTGCCTGCCTGTCTGCCAAGAATATGTTATGCCTCTAGTTATCAGTTCAGCTCCCCGGCTTCGCATTCCTAGCTAACGAACTGCATAAACATCTTCATCTATAGTCTAGTCTTCCTGTCTCCATGCAAGAGAATTACTGAATTAATATCCATAGAAGATTCATAGCACACGCAATACACTAAGAAATATATGCATGCACTAGCCTTAGTGACAAGTAGCCTTTACCCTGATGACTTTTAGATTCTATCAACATGTTCTCCAAACACAAGATATCAGATATGCTATAGGTACAGGTCGTTCTGACATCCCAGACTTTAGTCTCCTCTTCTAGTGCTAGAAGTCAGAGCCCCCAGCTCTCCCCGGTTACACGTCATGGCCCGTTTGCGCGCACCAGTAGGTTAAAGGTTCCAGCTACCCAGGTAGCCCCCTCCATGTATCCACCCATTTATGACACTTCTGTGACGTTTACATCACATGTCTCCGTGCACGCCCTGTGCACGCCTTCTTTTTACGCCCATATGTTCTTATCTTTCGTTTGTCACTTGTTACGCCTACTGTATTCAATGCAATTGTACTGTTTTACTATATATACTGTATGATGTTAATATGACATTAGGCTTTTTCCCTTTGTCCTGTGTCTGTCCCTTCCTGAACCTTCGCAGGTGATGGAACCCGATGGTCCATTGGCTCGAGCCATCTAATTAAAGCCAATATGACTCAGATACCCCGGATTCTGCCTCTTATTTATTGAGCTATCCTTTTTAGTTAATGCATAGAAAAATAGTACCGGTAATTATTTATTTATTTACCACATAAATGGCGCCCGAATAGGGACGAGCCCCTTCCCCACGCGCCGGCGATGTAACGCAGGCCCCCTGACCCTTCTACAGCCGTGACGGACCCCTACTGTGCACGTGCAGATATTTCTGCTTCAAGTCTCCCTCAGGCCCACGGATGAGACGGAGACTGCGGTCCGGCATCCAGACGAGGCGGTGAGGAAGGCGGATCGTCCCGACCAGAGCCCAAGCCGAGAGAGCAAGGTCCGAGGTATCCGGAGGCCCACCTGTTTCCGAAGCCCGAAGCCCGAGGCGCATGCGTAGTGCGTAGCAGTAACCAGACGTCGTAGCTGTCCAGTCCAGTCCGAGGCCTTCAGTTTTGCTTCCCGGTGAGTACCGTTGCTGGGACGTATCTAGACGGGTTCATTAATTTGTGCCCGGTCCGACGGGTTTGGGTACACAGATCCGGTCCGACGTGTTCACTTAGGTGGATACGGTATGACGTGTCTCTTTAGGAGACCGGTATGTTCTGTACTGTTTTAGCAGTGCATCCAGTAATTCTAGTAAGTCTGTTCTCGAGAAATTCAAGTATTATGCTTTCAATGTATCAGGTAGTATCTGTTCGAACTGTTATTAATGTATTTTTTATGTCGTGGTATGAATGATTGTCTGCTATTCATTACCGTGTTCATTGTGTATTGTGTTCAAGTTCAAGTACGGTTCAAATATGCCGCTGTTTTCTAAGTTACGTCAGATAAAAACCAGAAAAGGGTTACTCGAGGAATCAGTTCCTGTCCCTCCCAGGGACAGTCCTGAACATTTCATGTATCATAAACATAGCTTAGATGCCATACTGTATCTAGATTTATGGGTGGACTACACCAAGGATCTCGAAGAGAAATATAGATGGCCTGTTTCAGGAACATGGGATGCCGAGTGCATCATGAGAGTAGAAGAAGCATTATGGAAAAAGAAAGCCAGACAATCCCAGAAAGATGCCATAGAATTATGGCGTAAAGAATCGCATAAAAGAACTGAAAAAGAATTCAGAAAAGCAGAATTAAGTAGAGAATCCTCAGAAAAAGCCCAAGAAGGGGAATTACTAGAAGAAGGTGAACGAGTTAGAGCAGAACAGTCAGACCGACAGAGAAATGCCCTTATTAAAGGTATGTATCCCCTTCTCGCCGAGGGTCTGCCTAAAGCGACCCCGGAAGCACTCTGTAATCTACCGCCATCATTGGTCCCGACTAAGCTGCGTCATAAACCGACTGCAGCTGAAATCTTTCTTTCTTCCTATCTAGATGACACTGTCCCAGAATATGCTAATACGAATCCTACTCCGCCTGTTCAAGTTCAACCTCAGCACCCTGTTAATAATGTAATTACTGTGCCTCCAGCCGTTGGTCCCGGGAATCCTGTCCATGTGCCAGTACCCCAGGACCAACCCACATTACGTACTCCTACTTTACCAGTCACGTTACCAACAGCCGCACATTCAGTATTAACTGACGATTCTAGTTCAGGAGGAGCAGGGGGAGGTATTCCTATCACCCCGCCTCAAACAAAGCGCCTGACGCTGAGAGACGCATCATTACAGCGTACGCCAAAAGTGGCCACGTACGAAGCACTCAAAAAGTACCTTACTGATTGTAGATATGATCCAGTGCCAGGCGAAGATCACATGATATTGTATTCCGTACGTTTACGACGAGTTGCAAACTTTTTGATTACCATATCAGATATGAAAGAACATTTAGACAGAATATATCATTTCATTCGAACAGGGGAGAAACCAGAAAGTATTCACGAAGCCATGGCACATAGGAAAGTCGAGACTCAAGGCATGATTTTGCAATTTTTAATAAATTGTTTAATAAGAGAACAGGATCGTCCTGATAAAAATCCAGAAGAGATGAAAGTCCTGATAAGATGGAGTGACAATATAGCAGACGGAAAACACAAGACACAAAATAGTATAGAAACCATGTACAGAAAGATTCGTAAAGAAATTATAGGCATACATGAGAGGGAGAAAGCAAGAATAATAGCAGAGAAAGAGAACGACTCTTCAGACGAAGATGTAGACAACAAGAATCCCACCAGAATAGCGTATGTAGGTAGGACGAGACCTTCTGATAGACACACACGCCTAGACTACAAGAACGTTTTTCCTCCTCCCGTACCAGAACAGTGTTCTCTTGAACAATTATTCCAGGCTACCGATAAAGTTCTGAAATTACGAATAGGTTACAGTGAGCTTAGTACCATGCATGAACAAGAACTAGCCCGATCAGCAGTTCGATGGACTAGTGATCCTACCACGTATTCAGACGAAGTAGTGGCTCAAATGTTTCTGAAGCTGCCCCCAGCCGAGCAGCGACTGGTGGGTATGTACATGATCCAGCACCTCATTACACTGTATGAGAGTCAGCATTCTGATCCAGGTCCGTTATATAATGTACTGAACGAGTTACTCCTAAACAGATGGAAAGGTCTAGGTACCGATTTAATTAGTGTCATTTTAGAACAGCGCCACAAATACAGAACGTTCCTAACTCCGCATTTTGTTCCTGTTTCACCCCCATTCTACATAGACAGACAGAATCCGTTGCGAGAAGTGCATCCTGTTAAGGGAACGGGGGGTGAACTCGAACGAGTATTTGTTTACACCCCTATAACGAAAATAGAACTACTAGAAATGAAAAAGTTAGTGCCCTGTCACGATAAAGATCCAGCAGGGTTCCACCGTGAATTAAAAGACATGCTCCGTATGGGAAAATACACGTATCCTGATATCATCAAAATGTTAAAGGTCCTGTTGCCTGCGGGCATATATGAAAAACTTAAAGAAAAAGAATGGGAGGTGGGAGAGAAAAAGATTGATTGGACCGCGTTAGAGAACGAAGATAATACACGAGTCCCAGGTACTGGTCTTGGGGATAAAGCCAAAGAATTGCCCGAACTGTTAATACAAGTCTTGCCAAGATTACTAGCCACGAAAAAGGAAGATTGGGATGCCATCTCAGCCTGTAAACAGAAACAAGACGAAGACACTAGTGATTTTTTTTCCAGATTTGAGAAATGTTTCATTATTAATAGCGGTTTGAAAACAAGTAGTGAGTCGTATCCACATCTTTTTGTTACCAAACTAGTTGAGAATTCTTTACCGCAAGTTAAAAATCGAGTATTGAAAGTCGAGAGTACATGGCAAGCTAATACCCCGTCCCAAATGCTACAGATGTTACAGTATCACCAGAACCGAATCAGGGAAGAGCAAGAACACGAAAGGAGACGTATGAAAGATACGAAAATGAAAGTATTAGTTGCACAGTCTGTTCCACCAGATAGTCAGAAGAGGGGTACGAATCAAACTAGTCATTCTACAACTCCCGTTAAAGGGACATGCAATTACTGTAAACAGCCAGGTCATTATATAAACGAATGTGCAGTTCTGAAACACAACATAGCTACAGGTAAGACGAAAGAGAGACCGCGTCCTCCTAGACAGGAACATGTTCCGCAGAATTCGCAACCACCGCAGAACGCACAACAGACAGTTACAGTACCGCAGCCTATAGCTGCCACGCAACACGTTACACAACAGATGTACCAGTACGCACAGTCAGATTATCCAGAATATCAGCAGTATTCATGAAACAGCCTAGAGAGGGAGGTTGGCTTGCCTCTCATCGAGGTTCCTGTAGATCAAGAGGGTCCCTATGTACACAGTCAAGTATTAGGGAAAGACAGAAAGTTTCTGATTGATACAGGGGCAAGTAGGACTACCATCAGTCATAACGAGGTTCCAGGGGCTCCACTCTCAGGCTCAAGAAATGTTTCCCTGGGATTTTCAGGAAAGCCTATCGTTAATGAAATATCGAAACCAGTTTCCCTAGAAGTTGGTCCATTGTCCCGAACTACAGACTTGTTACTTACGAAATCATGTCCAGAAAATTTACTTGGTATTAAAACATTGAAAGAATTAGGAGCAGTCATATGCTGTTCTCCGGAAGGAGTGAGATTGTTTTTACGTGATTTTAAAGGTCATTATGTGTTACGTGATTTTGATCCTAGATTACTGAATGTACCACAGCATTTATGGGCGCAAGGTCCAACTGATGTAGGTTGTATGCACATTACGCCATATCGTGTCACTCTGAAACAAGGTGTTGTATTACCACGAATCCGACAATACAAATTGCCACCTGAGGCTGTAGCAGCCTTATCGAAAATCATTGACGAGCTCATTGCTCAAGGAGTAGTTGTAGAAACTGACTCCAATGTATGTAATTCCCCTATCATTCCGATTCTTAAGCGTACTGACCCAAATGCACCTCCAGTTTATCGATTAGTGATTGACCTTCGAGAACTTAATAAATGTATCATACCCCAGTACCCAGTGGTTCCAGATATTTCATCCCTATTGACTGCCATTGATTCTGAAGCTACGTTCTTTACTGTTATTGATCTCAAGAACGCATTCTTTAGTGTCCCCATTCATCCAGACAGCCAGTTCCTTTTCGGATTCTGTTTAAATGGAAGAAGCTATAAATTTACACGTGCACCTCAAGGTTTCACGGAAAGTCCTAGTATTTACAGTCAAGCACTTAAAAGACAACTAGACAGTATTCACATGCCAACTGACACTGCCCTGCTCCAGTATGTCGATGATCTATTAATCACAGCCCGTACAGAACGTGACTGCGAACGTGCGTCACTGACAGTCTTGTATTTTCTGGCAGAGATGGGACACAAGGTGTCCCCTTCGAAACTGCAATTCTGTGTCCAGCAAGTGGTATACCTTGGACACTTGCTGTCCAAGAGGGGTAGACAGTTGACACCTGACCGTATCCAGTTAATAGCGCATCTTCCACAGCCCAAGACACAGAAGGAGGTACGAGCTTTTATCGGCCTCACTTCTTACTGCAGACAATGGATTCCTCAGTACGCATATCTAGCCAAGCCACTGATACAGTTAACAACACAGGAGGCAGCCACATTGACTGTCCTCCCTTGGACCCAGGAACATACACTTGTTTTCAATGAGTTAAAGAAAGCTTTATGTAATGCACCTGTGTTAGCGACACCGAACTACAGTAAGTCTTTTACACTTTTTGTTACTGAACGTGATGGTACAGCATTATCTGTTCTCACGCAAGATCAAGCAGGACAACACAAGCCTTGTGCTTATTTTTCTAGCACATTAGATACAGTAGCCCAGGCTCTGCCTGCGTGCCTCAAGTCAGTTGCAGCCACAGCTCTAGCTATCAGACAAAGTGATTCCATAGTGTTAGGACATTCCCTGACAGTACAAGTTCCACACTCCGTGGAAGTTCTTTTAAACCGAACACAGACTCAGCACTTGACAATTGCACGTTTAACAGGATATGAACTGACTCTGTTTCAGCCACACATAGAAATCAGACGCTGCAACATTTTAAATCCTGCTACACTGTTACCCTCGATTACATCAAACCCTGCCACACATGACTGTGTGGAAGTTATTAACACCATGACAAAGCCAAGACAAGACTTGACAGACATTGCATTACCTGACCCAGACCTGACACTTTACGTGGATGGTTCATGTATGAGAACAAGTACAGGAGAACTAGTAGCCGCGTATGCAGTGACTACTGAAACTGAAGTTATAGAAACACATCGTATTGACACCCTGTCTGCTCAAGCAGCAGAGCTCATCGCTCTGACCCAAGCCTGCATACGAGCCAAGAACCTGAAAGTAAACATATATACAGATTCACGTTATGCATTCGGAGTCGTACACGACTTTGGAGTACTCTGGCAAGAAAGAGGTTTCATGGAGCCAAGATTCAGCATGGCCCCCTCATTCAAGCTCTGTTAGAAGCAATACATTTACCGACAGCCATTGCCATTATGAAGTGCAAAGCACATACGAAAGTCACTGACACCATTTCCCAAGGTACCGATCTAGCAGATCGAACAGCCAAACTTACAGCTCAGACTCCAGACATTCCAGTTAACACGACAAAGACAGATTTTCCAGATCAGACGACTTGTATGACAGTTAAGGACCCTACACAAGACGTACTAGACATCCAGACACATGCTACCCCAGACGAAATCAAGAAATGGTCTGAACAAGGAGGGGTCCAGACAGATCAGGGATGGTTGACGAAGGGAAAAGCCACATGGTTTCTCCCCGACTCTATGGTTCAAGTCATTATTAATACAGCACATAGTCCAGCACATTTAGGAGAAAAAGCCACGTTAGACAGCATCCAGAACCTTTGGTTTAACAAGCATTTACGAGCAGCAGCGAAGCAGAAAGTGCGTACCTGCATGATCTGTTGTCAATTCAATCCAGGTAAAGGTGTTCCGGTGGAACAAGGTGGATTCCATCCTCCTGACCACCCTTTTGAAGTCCTCCAGATGGATTATATTCAGATGGATCGATGTCGAGGTTTCAAGTATGTCCTCGTAGTTGTATGCGCTTTGTCCAGATGGACAGAAGCATATCCAGTCCCAGATTACACTGCCGCGACCACTGCCAGGCAGTTGGTTCGTGAGTTTTTCCCCCGCTATGGTTTGCCCAGGGTCGTGTATTCAGACAACGGCCAGCCATTCTCATCCGAACTCATGAAACAAGTATCTCTTCTGTTAGGGTACCAGTGGAAGTTCCACTGTGTACGACACCCCGAGGCAGCTGGCCTCGTCGAGAGACATAATCAAACTCTGAAAATCCAAATTGCAAAGGTCTGTGCCGAGAAAGGTGTAGATTGGATGGTAGCACTACCAGTCGCCCTTTTTTATATGAGAATGGTCGCTCATTCCCGTTCAGGTCTGTCACCTTATGAAGTAGTATTTGGTCGTCCCCCAAACATGTGGGGTACACCTTTGCCACGTAAAATTACCGATGTTGACAGTAATATGCTGACAGATTACCTAGCTTCCTTGATGTCTGCACTACTCTCTTGTCGTTCACAGGTCGCGGCTGCCTTTCCAGACAACACCCAAGTGAAACCGCACGAGGTCGTTCCAGGCGACTTCGTCCTCGTAAGGAACTTTGATCGTTCAAGTCTGCTGGAGCCCCGCTGGAAAGAGCCGAAACTTGTTCTGATGACCACAAGGACCGCTGTGAAACTGGAAGGCCGGAAGGGCTGGCTCCACTCCAGCCACATCAAGCGTTTTCATGGACTCCGTCCAAAGACTTTTTTCAAGGACTGCCCCGATACTGACTCTAAACTTCCCCTGTTAGAGAAAACTCCGCAGCAGGAGTATAAAATCAAATTACGGTCTAGCAAGTCAGACAGTTTAATTGTTTAAGTCCCTCTCGGGTGAAGCGGTTAGACAGGTTCCTGACATGTATGAGATAGACCCCCATAGTGAGAGAGTTAGACGAAACTCCAAGAAAATACGTTATTGTAAGAATCTGCGCAGCAGATGCGTTATTACGTTATTGTTTATGTTATTTCTGAGTCTTACGATCACATGCATAAGTTATGTTTTACATGTATTTTTTCCTCCTCTTGATTCGCATGTACATTTCTCCTCTAATGATACAGTAGAGCACACGTTTAGTGAACTACCCCCTCACGAGTTATCCTATCGACTTGCAATGCGCAACAATACTTTTATACGAATGCTACACTATTCACACCAGACCAGCAATGCCACTAATCGTTGGGTGTGTGGTCGACTCCCCCCTTTTCAGACACCGAAGGGAGTTCTGCCACTTTTTCCCTATCCGTTCTCACACAATGGTTCGTGTGAGCATGGTTTACGTTAACATCATCCTTAGACGATAAGTCCCTTCTGAATAGAACATGTTTCCCAGACAAGGAAGGTCTTTCCCATAGGACAGGGTTAGATCTAGAAAATGAAGTATATGATCTAGGTAATTTCTCCTCCAATTTCATGGTTTTGAATGTTCAGTCCGAGACTACTCCAGACTTGCCTGCTATAACAGTTCTACCAGTGAAAGGCGAGTTATGTGTCAGAAAGAATGGTTCAGTACATCTAGGACACATTGATTGTACTACTATGGTCGAGTATAGTGACAGTGGGAAATCTACTTTCAAAGCCTCACGTCATTCATATTTTGTATGTGGTCAGACCGCATATGTACGTCTGCCCCTAGATTGGGATGGAACATGTTACATTGCCTTCCTACTGCCACCAGTTTTCCTAGCCCCATCCGATTATCACAGGAATACACATCTAGTACACGTCAGACATAGAAGGGAGATCGAGTCCCCAATTGTCGATCAGACTGAAACTGCATTAGAACAGTATACAGATTTCAATAAAGGTTTCTTTTTCTTCATAGGTCCTGTCCAGAATAGTAAGCTAATACGTAGGTTAACCAGAACCCTTGAAGCAGTAGTGAATGAGACTACTTCCGCTCTAGGTAACTTAACAGAAGAACAATCTGCTATGAGATTTGTCGTTCTTCAGAACCGCCTTGTTCTTGACGTCATACTGGCCGATAGGGGCGGAGCTTGTAGAGTCATCGGATCTAGTTGTTGCATTTTCATTCCTAATAACGCACCGTCTGTATATTCAGCTATAACAAGACTTCATAAAATTGCCCATCAGTTACACCAGAATCCAGGCACCTGGACATGGTCCGGTTGGCTCTGGAATATAATATCTGCCTGGGGATGGAAAGTACTGTCATTCCTAGGAATAGTAGTAATGATCATATTCAGTTGTTGTCTCTGTTTACAATGTGGCCCTGCGATTTGCGGCTTGTGCGCTACCTCTTGTATTCCAAGTCCAAAGTCCCATTCCCAGAAAATAAGAGACGAGCAAATGATGCTGTATGAACAGATAGATGGTATCATGAATATTGATGTTTCCTGAAGGAAACGTAGGGAACAAGGAGGGAATGAGGAAAATTGAATTTTGCCCTGTCATGTGTCCCTACGTGTTCCCCATCGTATGTTATATGTGCATGATTAATATGCATATTTATCCCTTGCCCGAATAAAGACGCAATTATAGTTGTGTCCAACGTCAGTATGCCAGTTATCCAGTCCTCCTGAAAGCAACAAGTATTAGGCCTATGTTGCCAACGTCTTTACATTGTACACGTTAAATCATCGAGTTGTCCCCGTTTCTAGGCCTCACAGGGCCCGGACACCAGATTCAAGCCTCAAGTCTCCTGAAACCACTCCGAGGAGCGATGCAGCCCCGCCCGCATCCCTGACCCTTCACTTACTTTCTGCCAAGCAGCGCGGTGCCCGGCCTGGCCTGCCTGCCTGTCTGCCAAGAATATGTTATGCCTCTAGTTATCAGTTCAGCTCCCCGGCTTCGCATTCCTAGCTAACGAACTGCATAAACATCTTCATCTATAGTCTAGTCTTCCTGTCTCCATGCAAGAGAATTACTGAATTAATATCCATAGAAGATTCATAGCACACGCAATACACTAAGAAATATATGCATGCACTAGCCTTAGTGACAAGTAGCCTTTACCCTGATGACTTTTAGATTCTATCAACATGTTCTCCAAACACAAGATATCAGATATGCTATAGGTACAGGTCGTTCTGACATCCCAGACTTTAGTCTCCTCTTCTAGTGCTAGAAGTCAGAGCCCCCAGCTCTCCCCGGTTACACGTCATGGCCCGTTTGCGCGCACCAGTAGGTTAAAGGTTCCAGCTACCCAGGTAGCCCCCTCCATGTATCCACCCATTTATGACACTTCTGTGACGTTTACATCACATGTCTCCGTGCACGCCCTGTGCACGCCTTCTTTTTACGCCCATATGTTCTTATCTTTCGTTTGTCACTTGTTACGCCTACTGTATTCAATGCAATTGTACTGTTTTACTATATATACTGTATGATGTTAATATGACATTAGGCTTTTTCCCTTTGTCCTGTGTCTGTCCCTTCCTGAACCTTCGCAGGTGATGGAACCCGATGGTCCATTGGCTCGAGCCATCTAATTAAAGCCAATATGACTCAGATACCCCGGATTCTGCCTCTTATTTATTGAGCTATCCTTTTTAGTTAATGCATAGAAAAAAAGTACCGGTAATTATTTATTTATTTACCACAACTCTTCGATTAATTTATTAAAATTTGGCGCATTACAATGATCCTGCAGGCTACTAACCTCATTTGCAACAACCTCCAATAAATCCTGCATTTTCCCTGGCTTGTCCAACAGAGTTGCCCATTTGAATATGCGTTGGTTGTTGGTTGAAATAATATCTAGTGGCATGACGCCCCTTTCAGGATTTGGCAATATTACTCCTTGGTCCAATTTGAAGAGCAAGCACAACGGGTTGTGGTCACTCTCCAATCTAGGTGTCACTCTCATATCTATCATCTTATGCCAATCTCTGACATCTACAAGGATGTAATCTATCCGACTACTTACCCTTGTGTTGTCAAAGGTATGAACACCCTGAAGGTCTAACGGGGTGCGGCCATTTGCTACCCTCAACCCCCTGGCCAAACACAAACTCTTTACTTGTACTGCCACTTCAGACCATTTCTTTACCGCGGGTAAATCCAATTGGGGAACTCCCCATTTGGTATCTTCCTCTAGGGACATTTCATTATCCTCCTGGCCAAGTGGTTCGAATGTAGTGTTCAAGTCTCCCCCCACTAGGATGGTGATATGCGTTGGTAGATGCTCCAGATCGTTATCAAGTGTTACTACCACCTCTGAAGCTTTACCCCCTATTGTTCCCCTGGCGTATATGTTGTAGAGGGCCATCTCATGGCCGTCAGCCCAGGTTATCACAATTGGCAATAAGTCACAATTATTAACGGGTCTCGCTCTAATGGTACATTGTAGTGATTGGCGTACCCATATGATTAGTCCCCCTGAGGGCCGCCCTTTTGGATGCTTTTTCGCAGGGACAAAGAAATTTAAAAAACCCTGACGATGGGCAGGGATCACTGCCCAGGTTTCCTGGAACATAATTACATCATGGAGGTCAATAAATTCGCACCATTCTGGGGAATCTAGTTTGTTAAAGATTCCCGCCAGATTCCAGGATAGGAATTTAAGACCTTCCTTCAACGGGCTAGCCCTCACGTTCGATGGTGATACATATTGGGCATGCAGGGGTTGGGCCAGAGTAGGAGGGGGGCTAGTTGCCCTGCTGTTTTCAATGATGCGGGGAGTGGGAGCCAAGTGCCCCATAGTACAAGAATGAACCCCCGTACGACAGAATATCCTCCCATTACTAGAGTTAGTGACAATAAGCTTCTTAGCAATACCAGTTTCCCCCTCTTGAATCCCAACTATGTTTCCCTTGACTGCACTCATCCGCCCATTCAGTCAGTCACACTCGTTGAGATCAGAAAGGGCAGAGTATCTATTTTCCGTCGGCATGCCCCAATTACTTCTTATACCAAGGGGTTTGCCTTTCCTTACCACAGGATTCCATTTTGTTCTTAGTACTGTGGGATACTTGGATGCTAAGGTCCCTGATAATCCTCCATTAAATTTCCATTGAAATCAATGGAAACTCCATGACGAGTTACCCTTGTCATTAGCATTCAAGTGGTTAAAGTATTCCCTTTCTTTGCATAGAAAAAATCTAGCGTTAGAGGAACTATCTCTGTAGATCTGCGCTGGGGAGGATATATGTTTGCTAAAATGTTTGGCAGCACTTCAGGATCAGAGAAATGTAGCACCACATAATCCCCTCTAAATTTTTTATTACCACCCCCGATCCATTCTACTCTTCTAGCCTTCACAACTTCTTGTGCCAACTGGTCCATGCCCCCCGGAGAAAAGGCCATGTTCCTTGCTAGCCAGTGCAATGATTTATTTATTAGGGAAGATGAGTTCTCTACTTGCCCAGATTCTAGGAGTGGGACATTCGCCAGGACCAGTACTAGGGGGGATGCCTCTACAATTAATTCTACTGGTCCCTTCTCTATGTTGGAGTCTACCAGCCTGTCCCATTGCCTTGGCCTTTCAGAATCACCGATGTTAGTACCCAGTCCCCTGGGATCCCCCCCCCTATATCGTTAGATGGCATAGGAATAAGGGGAGTATTTTCCAAGGGTTCTGTCCTGGGGGCTGTCTGTGGTTTTTTTGACTCAACTCTAAGTGTTTCTTGCTTAGGATTTTTTGCCGCTTCCTCTAATGATTTTTGCAAAAGTCCCCCCAACCTGTTCACCTCTTCAGTGAGGTGATCTATTTTGCATAGAAGAGGTTTAGATTATGGTCTTGATTTTGCTATCTAGGGCGTTTCATAGTTTCTTAAATTGATCTTCGTCCAAAAGTAACTTCCCCCCAGAGATTCCCCTTACATCTTCTCCAGTACTTTTCGGTGGGGATGCATCTGGGCGTTTTTTGCTTGAGCGAAGCCCGCCCCGTTTTGGAAGACTCTTTCCCCCCCCCCTTAGCAACTCTTGGGGCTGGTACCGGTGCTGGGGGCTCCTCTTCTAGCACTACTATGTCTTCATCAGGTATACTCTCAGCGTCTGAGTCAGCTATGGCTACTAATAGCTGGGTTAATGGGTTATCCTCAGGTTGCTGAAAAACCTCATTGCTAATATCAAGGTCAGGTATGTCTGGAGGCATATTATCAGGTGATGGTAGTACAGGGGAAAGGCTCAACCCCAATGAGGATCTCCTATCACTGTTTATTTTTGCAACAACCTGGACCAAGTAATTGTCGAGAGTATTAATAGCTTGGGTCGTTTTAGACTTCGACATATTAGGAGGTTGTAACACCGGTTACCCCCAAGTTATACCGTACAATACTGTTGCACAGGATGACTTTCCTATAGTTGCAGTGATAGGTGTATATAGTAAAAACTCACAGATGGTATTTTGGGCAGCGTTCCAGGCCCTGTCCCTGACTCTTCCTGCCGATGAGGGCCGTAGAGGGCCCGCCCTTTGCCCGGGCTTAGCCCGGCGTGGCCCCGCGCGCTCCCGCGACGCGGGAGATGAAGGCCGTTTATAAGCGCCTCCTGGCGCGCTCCGCCTCTACGCGACTTCCGGTCGTGGAGGCCGCTGGGAGTGGTGGTTCACTCTCCCCCACACTGCGGCAGCGCTGATGGAGTGAGGATGCGGCGGGGGGAGGTGACAGGCAGCGGTGGAGCAGCGGCGAAGGCAGCAGTGCCGGCGGTTCGTCAAGGGCTCTCTGGCAGGTATGGCAGCGATTTTCTAAATGGTAACAGAAGAGATTGTACAAGCACCCGCTCCACAGCAGGTGAAGGCCGTTTATAAGCGCCTCCTGGCGCACTCCGCCTCTACGCGACTTCCGGTCGCGGAGGCCGCTGGGAGTTGTAGTTTCACTCTCCCCCACACTGCGGCAGCGCTGATGGAGTGAGGATGCGGCGGGGGGAGGTGACAGGCAGCGGTGGAGCAGCGGCGAAGGCAGCAGTGCCGGCGGTTCGTCAAGGGCTCTCCGGCAGGTATGGCAGCGATTTTCTAAATGGTAACAGAAGAGATTGTACAAGCACCCGCTCCACAGCAGGTGAAGGCCGTTTATAAGCGCCTCCTGGCGCGCTCCGCCTCTACGCGACTTCCGGTCGCGGAGGCCGCTGGGAGTTGTAGTTTCACTCTCCCCCACACTGCGGCAGCGCTGATGGAGTGAGGATGCGGCGGGGGGAGGTGACAGGCAGCGGTGGAGCAGCGGCGAAGGCAGCAGTGCTGGCGGTTTGTCAAGGGCTCTCTGGCAGGTATGGCAGCGATTTTCTAAATGGTAACAGAAGAGATTGTACAAGCATCCGCTCCACAGCAGGTGAAGGCCGTTTATAAGCGCCTCCTGGTCGCTCCGCCTCTACGCGACTTCCGGTTGCGGAGGCCGCTGGGAGTTGTAGTTTCACTCTCCCCCACACTGCGGCAGCGCTGATGGAGTGAGGATGCGGCGGGGGGAGGTGACAGGCAGCGGTGGAGCAGCGCCGAAGGCAGCAGTGCCGGCGGTTCGTCAAGGGCTCTCTGGCAGGTATGGCAGCGATTTTCTAAATGGTAACAGAAGAGATTGTACAAGCACCTGCTCCACAGCAGGTGAAGGCCGTTTATAAGCGCCTCCTGGCGCGCTCCGCCTCTACGCGACTTCCGGTCGCGGAGGCCGCTGGGAGTTGTAGTTTCACTCTCCCCCACACTGCGGCAGCGCTGATGGAGTGAGGATGCGGCGGGGGGAGGTGACAGGCAGCGGTGGAGCAGCGGCGAAGGCAGCAGTGCCGGCGGTTCGTCAAGGGCTCTCTGGCAGGTATGGTAGCGATTTTCTAAATGGTAACAGAAGAGATTGTACAAGCACCCGCTCCACAGCATGTGAAGGCCGTTTATAAGCGCCTCCTGGCGCGCTCCGCCTCTACGCGACTTCCGGTCGCGGAGGCCGCTGGGAGTTGTAGTTTCACTCTCCCCCACACTGCGGCAGCGCTGATGGAGTGAGGATGCGGCGGGGGGAGGTGACAGGCAGCGGCGAAGGCAGCAGTGCCGGCGGTTCGTCAAGGGCTCTCTGGCAGGTATGGCAGCGATTTTCTAAATGGTAACAGAAGAGATTGTACAAGCACCCGCTCCACAGCAGGTGAAGGCCGTTTATAAGCGCCTCCTGGCGCGCTCCGCCTCTACGCGACTTCCGGTCGCGGAGGCCGCTGGGAGTTGTAGTTTCACTCTCCCCCACACTGCGGCAGCGCTGATGGAGTGAGGATGCGGCGGGGGGAGGTGACAGGCAGCGGTGGAGCAGCGGCGAAGGCAGCAGTGCCGGCGGTTCGTCAAGGGCTCTCTGGCAGGTATGGCAGCGATTTTCTAAATGGTAACAGAAGAGATTGTACAAGCACCTGCTCCACAGCAGATGAAGGCCGTTTATAAGCGCCTCCTGGCGCGCTCCGCCTATACGCGACTTCCGGTCGCGGAGGCCGCTGGGAGTTGTAGTTTCACTCTCCCCCACACTGCGGCAGCGCTGATGGAGTGAGGATGCGGCGGGGGGAGGTGACAGGCAGCGGTGGAGCAGCGGCGAAGGCAGCAGTGCCGGCGGTTCGTCAAGGGCTCTCTGGCAGGTATGGCAGCGATTTTCTAAATGGTAACAGAAGAGATTGTGCAAGCACCCGCTCCACAGCAGGTGAAGGCCGTTTATAAGCGCCTCCTGGCGCGCTCCGCCTCTACGCGACTTTCGGTCGCGGAGGCCGCTGGGAGTTGTAGTTTCACTCTCCCCCACACTGCGGCAGCGCTGATGGAGTGAGGATGCGGCAGGGGGAGGTGACAGGCAGCGGTGGAGCAGCGGCGAAGGCAGCAGTGCCGGCGGTTCGTCAAGGGCTCTCTGGCAGGTATGGCAGCGATTTTCTAAATGGTAACAGAAGAGATTGTACAAGCACCCGCTCCACAGCAGGTGAAGGCCGTTTATAAGCGCCTCCTGGCGCGCTCCGCCTCTACGCGACTTCCGGTCGCGGAGGCCACTGGGAGTTGTAGTTTCACTCTCCCCCACACTGCGGCAGCGCTGATGGAGTGAGGATGCGGCGGGGGGAGGTGACAGGCAGCGGTGGAGCAGCGGCGAAGGCAGCAGTGCCGGCGGTTCGTCAAGGGCTCTCTGGCAGGTATGGCATTAAATGGTAACAGAAGAGATTGTACAAGCATAAACTAGTAGTAGTAGCTTAAGGCCTTCTAGGTCCGTGACTAGCATGGAAACCATATGACATGCAGAATCCTCAAAGTGAAGATTGAGGGTCCTCTACCAGGGTAAAGTTGGAATAATACAAGACCAGAGGGGGCAGAACATCTGCCAGTGATGCAACAAAACTAAAAACTGGACCTGGTGGGCGATAAATCAAAATCCCAGAGATCGAGAAGTTACTAGAGCAGGCCAAGGTAAAAAGAGCTGCTTCACAGCCAACTACAATTAATTCTGTGAAATTACATGACAGGGCCCTTTTAAATATGATATCAACGCCTCAACCTCGTAGGGCTTGCTTATCTAATCTTGCTATCTTCTATCCTGGTGGGATGTCTAGCAGAATATCTAGGTCCAGGTTTACTGTGAGGCAGGTTCGTGTCCCAAAAACTGCACTTGGTGCCTAGTCTGAAATAAAATCTAACAACTCAAATTTGTGTTTCACCAAGGAGCGACAATTAAGAGAATAGAAAAGAGCATTCGGCGGAACCTGAGAATGCCATTCACCTTTAGGCTAGAGGTTGATGCGCCAAAAGGCACTTTGTGTTTGTCTGTTTTGTGCCTTGGAGAAGGGCTTCTTTCGCTTCGTTGGGCCTCACTTTGGTGGATATTTCTCCCATCTGTGGATGGATGAAGAGCCTCTTTTGCAGAGGGTCGAGCTTCTCTTGAAGATGCGGGAGAATGGGTTGCTCCCAGTCTTCGGAGCTGGTTATTGAGTCTTCAGCATCAAGTGGAATTTCAGCTTTGAGGGTTTTGGTGCTGTAATCTGCTTTGGCCCGGGTTGGTCAGAGTAGAGAGCATTGTCTGCTATGAGAACTTCTGTGTGTGCCAACCATGCCCCGAAATGTGTAACTTTATACTGGTCCAATCACATATGCCCACCCAAAACCCGGGTATGATAAACAGAAATAAAACAATGGTTCTGTGGGACTCTTTCCATATGCACAATACAAAATAAAATGATACTGCTGAGTTTATCCTTTAAACGACCATATATGTATCAAGTGAAGTGCAGATTACGCAGTGCAGTAAAGTGCATTATTTACAGTTATCCATATGTATGTTGGGGCCTGGATTTACATCGCATTCAAAATTGTCAGGTGAACTGGGTTCCAGACTGAATTGCAGAGGTTGTGCTCCGGAGGGTCCAGCCTCCTCCTGTTCAATGCCATGCTCACCGAAGATGTCAGAAGTGTCATAGTCTTCGCCTCTATGCATCATGCGGTGAGCCGCCATCTGTAGCAGAAGGCTCTCTATTGCTGGAAGTTGAGGCCGGTAACTCATGAATATGACAACTATTTAGTCATAACATACGGTTAAGACAATATGTTTGTTGGTTTTAATTCCAATTCCTTTATTTCTTTTTTATTTTTGATTTTCCACTTGTATTTGAATAAATGATTTTTCAAATTATTATACAAATGTTAAAACCTAATGTACACAACAAAGAATGATATTCATTATATCCAAAACAACAACTTTCCTATTTACAACAAAATGCATACTAATGTACATTCAATCCGCACTCATTCGTCAATCATACCAGTACAAACAACACAAAGAAATATCAATGATTCGATAAATGCTGGAATCGCAATATTCACAACAAGAAAGCCAATAAGTGTTTTGAAACACAAATATATACAATTTTTTATTTTTCTCAATTCCTAGTTTTTGATTTTGGCTTGTAACATAAAGTCTACGCGTTCCGAACTCGCGTTATTTGGGAGTTCTCATCAGGACCAATATCTCGCGCTCATCAGAGTATGACTGGAAAAGTTCATGAAGTCAAACATTATATGTTTTAATCGCCCGTTTATAGCTGCCTGACTCTCAGCATTCTGGAAGGGGGAATCAGGCGCGTTGTGTACGATATCGGTGAGCTTCCGTATTCGATTTTTCTTCAAGCGGGGCCCACTGAGGCTGTCGAGTATCCACTTCCTGGTCCGCATAGGATCATGTTTTCCCATGATCCTATGCGGACCAGGAAGTGGATGCGAGTAGGAGAGCATCTTGAAGTCGTTTGAATAGATACTCTTAAGTCTTAACCGTATGTTATGACTAAATAGTTGTCATATTCATGAGTTAGCGGCATTTGCACCTATTTTTGTTCATTATAAGCTTGTGGCAAGCTGTGTCGTTGGGAGCCCAGACCCAGTGGTGGTTTTCTTGGAAGTTGAGGCCGGCCTGGCACGTTGTCTCATTATGGTTAGGGGAGAGACAGAGATTACAGACCTGATAGTGGTCAGTCATGGGGAACTTGGAATGACAATGGCAGCAGTACTGGAAGGGCATTCTTTCCATCACTTATCCGGCATTGCAGAGGAGAAAATATTAGAAGTGGGGGACCGTGGTCGTATCAACATAATCCACCCCTTCCCCCAAGTTAGGTATGGTGTCGTCAGGAAAATAGCAGGTGTAAAAAAAACGGCGATGACGCCGGTTAGCGTGACTTTTCACGTTGCTTTCCGGGGCCAGGGCCTCCTTGCTGCACAAGTTACTACTTGTGTAACGATATATCTGTAAGAGACATTAGTTAGTGATAGATTCCTTACCTTAGAATAGATTCCTTACCTTAGGTTTTCTGAACGCCAGGGCGGACAAACTCAGCCGTCGGTGCATGATGGATCACGAATGGCCTCTGAACTCGGACGTGGCGCAAGGCCTCTTTCAGCAGCGGGGAGAGCCTTGGTTAGATCTATTCGCCACAGAAGAGAACGCGCAATGTCATCTGTTCTGCGCGTTGGAATTTCCAAGGCGGCACTCGCTCGGAGATGCTTTTCGTCGCGAGTGGAGATGCGGTTTGTTGTACGCCTTTCCACCTATACCACTTCTGCCCAGAGTGCTGAAGAAGATCAAGCGCGACCGGGCCCAAGTCATCCTTGTGGCTCCGGACTGCGCACAAAGGTACTGGTATCCCGAGCTACTCAGTAGGTCAGTCGATCCCCGGTTCGTCTGCCTCTTCAGGAGGACCTTCCTTCGCAGCAGCAGGGGACGGTCCTCAACCCAAACCTGTCCAGTCTCCACCCCCATGCTTTGAGATTGAGCGGCGACAGTTGAGGCCATTTGACTTGCCTCCTGAAGCCTGTAATGTCATTCTGGCAGCCAGGTGTCCCTCCACAAAGTCGGTATAGGCCTGCAGGTGGAACAGATTTGTGGCATGGTGCACAGCAAAGGCTGTGGATCCACTTTCTGCCCCTCTTTCTGAGGTTCTTCCCTTCCTTCTTTCTTTCGCCCAACAGGGCTCTGCTCTGGGCACTATCAAGGGCTACCTTTCTGCCCTTTCAGCCTTTCTAAGGCTGCCTGATCAACCTTCTTTGTTCAAGTCCCCTTTTGTAAATCGTTTTCTGAAGGGCATCACACACATGTTCCCTCCTGTTCTGTTTGTGATGCCTCAGTGGGACTTGAACCTTGTTCTTACATTTCTAATGTGCGCTCCCTTTGAGCCACTTCACAACTGCCCTCTCTGCCTTCTTACTCTGAAGACTGCTTTCCTGGTTGCCATCACCTCTGCCAGGAGAGTGAGTGAGTTCCAGGCTCTTTCATCTAAACCCCCTTTCCTTTCTGTATATCCGGACAAGGTTGTGTTGCGGACTAGGCCATCTTTCCTGCCCAAGGTTGTCACGGCCTTCCACATCGGGCAGTCCATCACTTTGCCCACCTTCTTTCCGCCTCTGCATCCCTTGAAAGAGGAAGAGAAGCTCCACCGTCTGGACCCAAAACGTGCGCTCTCGTTCTATCTGGATCGCACACGCCAGTTCCGGGTGGATGACCAACTCTTTGTTGGTGACGTGGGCGCTAACAAGGGAAAGGCGGTGCACAAGCGATCCATCTCTCGGTGGATCATCTTGTGTATCCAGGCATGATACTCCTTGGCTAAAAAGGAGCCCCCTGTTGGATTGCGTGCTCATTCCACTCGGGCCACGGCGACTACAACTGCCCTGGGCCGGGGAGTGCCCTTGCAGGACATTTGCCAGGCAGCCTCGTGGGCCTCGCTGCGCACGTTTGCAAGACACTATTGCCTGGACAGTCAAGTCCAGAGGGATGGCTTCTTTGGCCATTCCGTCCTCCAGGACTTTCTGGTGTGATTATTGGTTTGCAGACCCACCACCGGAGTTGGTATTGCTGGGGTATCTATTCTAAGGTAAGGAATCT
The DNA here is from genome assembly GCF_964261635.1 of Lissotriton helveticus. Taxonomy (NCBI): domain Eukaryota; kingdom Metazoa; phylum Chordata; class Amphibia; order Caudata; family Salamandridae; genus Lissotriton; species Lissotriton helveticus. Next base: position 419,658,462 of record NC_136060.1, on the reverse strand, counting down.
ATCATTAATGTGTCTCTTTCAGATGCACAAGTTACTACTTGTGTAACGATAGATCGGTAAGAGACATTAGTTAGTGATAGATTCCTTACCTACCCACCCATCCTCCCCGTTCTGCGAACCGATCTCTAGGGTTAAGGTCATCCCCTTTCAGGGCCCTAGTTTCAATGGCACCAGTGTTGGTTTTTAACATGGCTCAGCGCTTCTGGCGCGGAAAAGCTGTGTCTAAGAACTGACGTCAGCACGCGGAGGCGGCGTCTAAGTACTCCGACGACGTCATCACGGTGCCCACGACGCTGACGACGGACGCGGAGCCGCAGACAACGCCTACCGACGCGCAAGGGTACTGCTACACAAAAAAATTCCGGATACAGTCTGACGCCTGGGGATATCATGTAAATCTACAGCCACACAGGCTACAAACCTTGGGCCATATTGCCAAGAAACTGCGAAAAATATCGCAGAGCGCGCTTAGCGTGAAAATGTTATCGCCAGCTATCGCTGGAATATATCGGCACGCTAACGCTGTATTAGCAACAATTAGTGCTATGATGATATATATTCCAGCGATAGCGGGAGAGAAGGGCCAACATTGTGTCAAAACCAGCGATGTTGCATGGGGAAGGGGGAAAACCTTGCTGATACAACCCCGTGTTCGTATCAACATAATCCACCCCTTCCCCAAGTTAAGTATGGTGTCATCAGGAAAATAGCAGGTGTAAAAAAAAAACGGCGATGACATCGGTTAGCGTGACTTTTCACATTGCTATCCGGGGCCAGGGCCTACTTGCTAATAGGCGATAGGCCTGTTAGCGGCTGTTTACTAGGTCTGTTGGTTGGGAACGCCTACTTTGCATGTCATTAGCGATGAATATCGCTGATATGCAAAGCGGCACCCAAACGGCCCACTATCGCCAGAAAGCTGTCGCTAACGCCTGTAAGCGACAACTTGTTGATAGGGCGATAAAAAAATCACAGCTTTAGCGGCAAAAAGTGCTGCTAAAGCGGTGATAAGGCCCTTGGTAATATGCCCCAAGGTTCTTTATTATTAATCTTTCAGATTTCCCTGCTTAAATCTGAATAGCAAGCAGTTATCAAATTAACAGAACACTCTTAGGTAGAAAAGGGGTTGCAGACATTATGTTAGAAAAAAAGGGAGGGGGGAGTGACGAAAGAAGCGCTCACATCACTTGAATGGATGTCAAAGGATTGCTTGACCCTCTGCTGCATCATTAATAACTGTTGAATCCATACAGTAATGCCAGTTAAATGTATGGCTGTTACTATGTGGCAGCTCTCCAAATGTCTAGTAAGGATACTCCAGTAAGTAGAAGTAGGTACTAGTGTGCTCTAACTTTTCTGAATAGAGGGTATCCAGCTTTTTGATGGTAAAACACTTTCACCGCAGAAGCCCATCATTCCACTGTTTCGACATCACAATCCCCTTCCTTGACATGTCACAGGCTATTAGGAGGTCAATTTTTCTGAACATTTTAGTTCTGTCACTATAAAACATAAGCATTGTCAAACATCATGAGTAGGAAGTGCTCATTCTGCGGCATTAGTAGTATTCTGAAAGAAAGACTTGGGACTATTGATTCATTTCAATGAGTCTGATGGACCTTTTGGGATAAAGCAAGAATTCATCCCTAGTATAACCATCTTTACAGAATTGTACGAAAGGTTCATTGATAGTAAAAGCTTGGAACGCACCAATTTTCCTAGCAATGGTTAAGGCAAATAGTAAAGTCGTTTTCCAAGACGAGTGTTTGAGGTCCGTTTTATGTAAGGGTTTAACAGAATTTCAATCAGTTGAGATAGAGTTGTGTTTAATTACCATGGGACTGATTTTTGTTTTAAGCCAGTGGATAAATCCTGAAAAGGCCCATGAACTTAATCTACCAGTCCACAGAAACAGTTGATTTGTCTAATCTTCTAAAACATGAAATTGCAGCTAGATGGACTTTGATAGAAGTGGTTGAAAAGCCTGATCATGCAAAGTGCAACAAATACAGCCAGATACGTTCAGGTAAAGAAGAAAAAAGGTAAATATTGTTTGGAGAGTGTGGTATATAAATAAATAATACCGGATCTAGGTTTGACTGGACATTGTAATAACAGATAGCTCAATAAATAAGAGTCAAGATTCGAGGTAGTAGGAGTTTGCAGGTTTAATACAGCATAAAGGACAGGAACAGGACAACCTGCACAGGAATGGGATGGCAGCGCTGCCTGGGACAGGATTGGACTGGGGTCATTTAATAACAGAGTACAAGCATATATATTAAAACAGTTGCATTGCAATACATACAATAGGCGGAGCAGTGGGTGTGGTCAATAGCAGTCGCGAAAGATAAGGGTGAAAGTGGGTGTAACAGGAGGCGTATACATAGACATGTGATGTAAACGTAACAGAATATGTCATAAATGGGGCGGAAACATGGAGGGGGCTACCTAAGGAGCCGGGACCTCTAACCTAATGGTGCGCGCAAACTGACAATGACGTGTTACTAGGAGAAGCTGGGGGCTATGACTTCTGCGCTAGGAGCAGAGACTGAAGTCTGGAGAGTCAGGGCGACATGTACCTAAACACTATCTAGTATCTGATGTTTAGAGAACATGTTGATAGAATCCAAAAGTTATCGGGGTAAAGGCTAACAGACACTAAGACTGGTGCATGCATTATTCTACATGTAGTGCGTGTTGAATATGAAATGACCATTAATACAGTATTTCTCTTACATGGAGACGTAAAGGCTAGACGATGACGGAAACTATTGATGCGATTCAGTAGTTTAGGAATGCAGAGAAGGAGGGCTGAACTGATAACTAGAATCATAACATACTCTTGGCAGACTAGCAGGCAGAGCCAGGCCGAGCCGGGCACTGTGAGGCAGGAAGTAAGTGAAGGGTCAGGAACACAGGTGGGGGCTGTATCGCTCCTCAGCGAGGGCTCAGGAGACAGGAGCTGAATCTGGTGTCCGGGCCCTTTTGAGGCCTAGAAACGGGGACTTTACAATGAAATAACGTGCACACTGAGAAACGTGGCAACGTAACTTTACATAGGCCTGATATTCATAGTATTCACGAGAACTGGAAACTAGCATACTAGAGATGGACACAACTGTAATTGCGTCTTTAATCAAACATGGGGAATACATATGCATATTAATCATGCACACATAACATAAGATGGGGGACACGTAGGGACACAGAACATGGCAAAATTTACTTTTCCACATTCCCTCCTTGTCACTACGTTTCCATCAGGAAACATCAATATTCATGATACCATCTATCATTTCATACAGTATCATTTGCTCGTCTCGAATTTTCTTGGAACGGGATTTAGAACGGGACTTGGGACTAGGAATACAAGAGGTAGCACAAATGCCACATATCGCAGGGCCACATTGTATACAGAGGCAGCAACCGAATATGGTCGCTACTGCAATACCTAGAAAGGACAATACTTTCCATCCCCAGGCGGAAATTATATCCCAGAACCAACCGGACCATGTCCAGGTGCCTGGATCTTGGTGTAACATACGGGCTATTTTATGGAGTCTGGTTATAGCTGAATAAACAGACGGCGCGTTATTAGGAATGAAAATGCAGCAACTATCGGCCAGTATGACGTCAAGGACGAGACGATTCTGGAGCACGACAATTCTCATAAATGATTGCTCTTCGGTCAAGTTACCTAGAGCAGAAGTAGTCTCAATCACTACTGCTTCGAGTGTTCTGGTTAATCTACGTATCAGTTTACTATTCACAACAGTACCTAAATAGGGAAATACACCTTTATTGATATCTATATATTGTTCTATAGCAGTTTCAGTATAATCGGCAATCGGGAGGTCTCTCTTGTGTCTGATATGTACTAGGTGGGAATTCCTATGATAGTCAGGTGGGGCTAGAAAAACTGGTGGCAATAGGAAGGCAATGTAACAGGTTCCCTCCCAATCGAGGGGCAGACGGACATATGCGGTCTGACCACAAACAAAATAAGAATGACGTGAAGCTTTAAAAATAGATTTCCTACTGTCACTATACTTGACAATAGTAGTACAATCACTATGTCCTACATGTACGGAACCATTCTTTTGGACACATAATTCGCCTTTGACTGGTAGTACTGACATAGCAGGTAAGTCTGGAGTAGTATCAGACTGAACATTCAGGACCATGAAATTCGAAGAATAATTACCTAAATTATAAACTTCATTTTCTAGATCTAACCCTGTTCTGTGGGGAAGACCTTGCTTGTCTGGAAAACATGTTCTGTTAAGAAAAGACATATCTGTTGAGGATGACGTTAACGTGGACCATGCTCCACACAAACCATTATGTGAAAATGGATAAGGAAAGAGTGGCAGAACTCCCTTCGGTGTCTGGAAAGGGGGGAGTCGATCACACACCCAACAATTAGTGGCATTGCTGGTCTGGTGTGAATAATGTAACATGCGGATAAAGGAATTATTACGCATAGCAAGACGATAAGATAGTTCATGAGGAGGCAGATCACTAAACGTGTGCTCTACTGTAACAATAGAAGACTTATTTACATGAGAAACTGGAAAACACAAATAAAATGCATAACCTGTGCAGGTAATCATGAGGCTGAAAAACAATATGAAACTTAGAAAAACGAAACATCGGATTGAGTTTTGACTAACTCTCTCACTATGGGGGTCTATTTTATACATGTCAGAAACCGGTCTAACCGTTTCACCTAGGGGAGGACTTAGACAATCAAACTGGCTGACTTATTTTACTAGACCTTAATTTTAGCTTATACTCCTGTTGCGGAGTTTTCTCTAACAGGGAGGGTTTAGTATCATTGTCTTTTGCGGGACAGTCCTTAAGAATAGTACTTTGGCAGTCTTTCAAATCCTGGGAAATGTTCTTGGAAACAGTCTTTAATCCATAAAACTTTTTCACATGTGACAGGTGGACCCAGCCCTTCCTGCCTTCCAGCTTGACGGCAGTACGGGTGGCCAGGAGGACCTGTTTTGGCTCCTTCCAGCGAGGCTCCAGCGGACTTGAACGATCAAAGTTCCTCACAAGAACCAAACTTCGGGAACGATTTCATGCGGTGCCACCTCGGTATTGTCTGGAAATGCGGCGGCAACCTGTGAACGACAAGAGTGTAGGGCAGACATCAAGGAAGCTAGGTAATCTGTCAGCATATTACTTGAAACATCGGTAATACTTCGGGGTCTAGGTGTACCCCACATATTTGGGGGGCGGCCAAATACGACCTCGTACGGGGACAGACCTGATCTGGAATGTGCGACCATGCGCATATAAAACAAAGCGACTGGCAGAGCTACTAGCCAGTCCACACCTTTCTCTTTACATATTTTGGCAATGCGGATTTTCAGGGTCTGGTTATGTCTCTCTACGAGACCGGCTGCTTCAGGATGGCGTACACAATGGAACTTCCACTGGTACCCTAACAAAAGGGAGATGTGTTTCATGAGCTCAGATGAGAATGGCTGGCCGTTATCAGAATATACGACTCTAGGGAGTCCGTAGCGGGGGAAGAATTCACGAACCAACTGCTTGGCAGTGGTCGTGGCTGTGTAATCTGGGACTGGATATGCTTCTGTCCATCTGGACAAAGCGCATACAACTACAAGGACATACTTGAAACCTCGACATCGCTCCATCTGAATATAATCCATCTGGAGGACTTCAAAAGGGTGGTCAGGGGGCTGAAATCCACCTTGTTCCACCGGGACACTTTTACCTGGATTGAACTGGCAACATATCATACAGGTACGGACTTTCTGCTTGGCTGCAGCTCGTAAATGCTTATTGAACCAAATGTTCTGGATACTGTCTAACATAGCTTTTTCTCCTAAATGTGCTGGACTATGTGCGGTATTGATAATGACTTGAACCATAGAGTCGGGGAGAAACCATGTGGCTCTACCCTTCGTTACCCATCCCTGATCTGTCTGGACCCCTCCTTGTTCGGACCATTTCTTGATTTCATCGGGAGTAGCATGTAACTGGATTTCTATGACATCTTGAGTAGGGTCCTTAACTGTCATACAGGTAGTCGGAGCTGGAGTATGTGTCTGTGTCGGATTAACTGAAATGTCTGGAGTCTGTGCTGTAAGCTTGGCTGTGCGATCTGCTAGATCATTACCTTGAGAAATAATGTCAGTAACTTTCGTATGTGCTTTGCACTTCATGATAGCAATAGATGTCGGTAAATGTATGGCATCTAACAGAGCTTGAATAAGGAGACCATGCTGAATCTTGGTTCCATGAGAAGTCATGAAACCTCTCTCCTGCCAGAGTACTCCAAAGTCGTGTACGACTCCGAATGCGTAGCGTGAATCTGTATAAACATTAACTTTCAGGTTCTTGGCGTGTATGCAGGCTTGTGTCAGAGCAACTAGCTCTGCTGCTTGAGCAGACAGGGTGTCAATACGGTGTGTTTCTATAACTTCAGTGTCAGTAGTCACTGCATACGCGGCTACTAGTTCTCCTGTACTTGTTCTCATACATGAACCATCCACATAAAGTGTCAGGTCGGGATCTGGTAATGGAATATCTGTCAGATCTTGTCTTGGCTTAGTCATAATATTAACTACTTCCACACAGTCGTGTGTGGCTGGATTTGAATTAACTGACGGTAACAGTGTAGCAGGATTTAGAACGTTGCAGCGTCTGATTTCTATGTGTGGCTGGAACAGTGTCAGTTCATAACCTGTTAAACGTGCAATTGTCAAGTGCTGAGTCTGTGTTCGATTTAAAAGAACTTCCACAGAGTGTGGAACTTGTACTGTCAAGGAATGTCCTAATACTATGGAATCACTTTGTCTGATAGCTAGTGCTGTGGCTGCAACTGACTTGAGGCACGCAGGCAGAGCCTGGGCTACAGGATCTAATGTGCTCGAAAAATAAGCACAAGGCTTGTATTGTCCTGCTTGATCTTGTGTGAGAACAGATAATGCTGTACCTTCGCGTTCTGTGACGAAAAGTGTAAAAGGCTTACTGTAGTTCGGTGTAGCTAGAACTGGAGCTTGGCATAAGGCTTTCTTCAACTCATTGAAACTAAGTGTATGTTCAGATGTCCAAGGGAGGACAGTCGATGCGGCTGCCTCCTGTGTCGTTAACTGTATTAGTGGTTTAGCTAGAAATGCATACTGAGGAATCCATTGTCTGCAGTAAGAAGTAAGGCCGATAAAAGCACGTACCTCCTTCTGGGTCTTGGGCTGAGGAAGACTCGTTATTAACTGGATACGGTCTGGTGTCAACTGCCTACCCCACTTGGACAGTAAGTGGCCTAAGTAGATCACTTGCTGGACACAGAACTGGAGCTTCGAAGGGGACACCTTGTGCCCCATCTCGGCTAGGAAATACAAGACTGTAAGTGATGCTCGCTCGCAAGCACGTTCAGAACGGGCTGTGATCAGTAGATCATCGACATACTGGAGCAGGGCAGTGTCTGTTGGCATGTGAATGTTGTCTAGTTGTCTCTTAAGTGCTTGACTGTAAATGCTAGGACTTTCTGTGAAACCTTGAGGAGCTCGTGTGAACATATAGCTCCTTCCATTTAAACAAAAACCGAAAAGAAACTGGCTGTCTGGATGAATGGGGACACTGAAAAACGCGTTCTTGAGGTCTATGACTGTAAAAAATGAGGCTTCGGAATCAATGGCTGTCAATAGGGAAGAGATATCGGGGACAACTGGGTACTGGGGAATAATACATTTATTGAGTTCTCGAAGGTCAATCACTAATCGATATACTGGGGGTGCATTTGGATCAGTACGTTTCATGACTGGAATGATCGGAGAATTACATACATTGGAAGTAGTTTCTACAACTACTCCTTGAGCGATGAGCTCGTCAATAATTTTGGATAAGGCTGCTACAGCCTCAGGTGGCAATCTGTACTGTCTGATTCGTGGTAACACTACACCTGGCTTGAGAGTCACACGATGGGGTGTGATTTGCATAAGACCTACATCAGTTGGACCTTGCGCCCATAGATGCTGCGGAACATTAGACAATCTCGGATCAAAATCTCGTAATACATAGTGACCCTTGAAGTCACGTAGAAACAGTCGTATTCCCTCTGGGGAACAGCAAATAACTGCACCTAATTCTTTCAGTGTCTTAATACCTAACAGATTTTCTGGACATGACTTCGTAAGTAACAGATCAGTAGTGCGGGACAATGGACCAACTTCTAGAGTAACTGGCTTAGATATCTCGTTTACAATAGGCTTTCCTGAAAATCCAAGGGAAACATTTCTAGAGCCTGAGAGCGGAACCCCTGGAACTTCGGCGTGACTGATGGTGGTCCTACTTGCCCCTGTATCAATCAGAAACTTTCTGTCTTTCCCTAGTACTTGACTGTGAACATAGGGACCTTCTTGATCTACAGGAATCTCGATGAGAGGCAAGCCTACCTCCCTCTCTAGGCTGTTTCATAAATATGGCTGATACTCTGGATACTCAGACTGTGCATACTGGTACATCTGCTGTGTAACATGCTGTGTTGCAGCAATAGGCTGCGGTGCTGGAACTGTCTGTTGTGCATTCTGTGGCTGAGAAGTCTGTGAAACTTGTTCTTGTCTAGGCGGACGTGGTCTTTCTTTAGTCTTACCAGTGGCTATATTGTGTTTCAGGACTGCACACTCGTTTATGAAATGACCTGGCTGTTTACAATAATTGCATGTCCCTTTAACGGGAGCTGCAGGATGACTGGCTTGATTCGGACCCCTCTTCTGACTGTCCTGAGGAACAGATTGTGCAACTAGTACTTTCATTTTCGTGTCTTTCATACGTTTTCTCTCGTGTTCTTGCTCTTCTCTGATTCTATTCTGGTGATATTGGAGCATCTGTAACATCTGGGACGGGGTACTAGCTTGCCATGTACTTTCGACTTTCAAAACTCGATTCTTAACTTGTGGACTTGAATTCTCGACTAATTTAGTAACAAAAAGATGAGGGTACGACTCGCTACTCGTCTTCAAGCCACTGTTTATAATAAAGCATTTCTCAAATCTAGAATAAAAATCACTAGTGTCTTCGTCTTGTTTCTGTTTACAGGCTGAGATTGCATCCCAGTCTTCCTTTTTAGTGGCTAACAATCTGGGCAAAACTTGTATTAACAGTTCTGGTAATTCTTTACATTTCTCTCCAAGACCGGTACCTGGTACTCGTATCTTATCTTCAGCTTCTAGAACTGCCCAATCGATCTTTTTCTCTCCCACCTCCCATTCTTTTTCCTTGAGTTTCTCGTATACCCCTGCGGGCAACAGGACCTTTAGCATTTTAATAATATCTGGATACGTGTATTCTCCCATACGGAGCATGTCTTTTAATTCTCGGTGGAACCCTGCTGGATCTTTGTCATGACAGGGAATTAATTTCTTCATTTCTAAGAGTTCCATCTTTGTAATCGGGGTGTAAACAAATACTCGTTGCATTTCACCATCTGCTGTCCTGACTGGGTGTACTTCTCGTAACGGATTCTGTCTATCTATGTAAAACGGTTTACTTTCTGGAGGTGAAACATGAACAAAATGCGGGTTCAGGAACGTTCTATATTTGTGGCGTTGTTCTAGAATGACACTAATTAAATCGGTACCTAAACCTTTCCATCTATACTGGAGTAACTCGTTCAGGACATCATGTAACGGACCTGGATCGGAATGTTGACCCTCATACAATGTAATGAGGTGCTGGATCATATACATACCCACCAGTCGTTGCTCGGCTGGGGGCAGTTTCAGAAACATTTGTGCCACTATTTCGTCTGGAAAAGTGGTAGAATCAGTAATCCATCGGACTGCTGATCGGGCTAGTTCTTGTTCATGCATAGTACTTAACTTACTATAACCGATTCGTGATTTCAGAATATGATCGATAGCTTGAAATACTTGTTCTAGAGAACCTTGTTCTGGTGCTGGGTGATGAAAAACTGACTTGTGTTCTAGGCGTAAATGGCGGTCTGGAAATCTAGATTTTCCTACATACGCTATTCTGGCGGGATTCTCGTCGTCTACCTCTTCAGTAGAAGAGTCATTCTCTTTCTCGCTTACTTGTGCTGCTTTACGTTGTTCGTGTAACTTTATTATTTCCTTACGAATTCTCTTGTACATACTCTCTATACTACTGATAGTTCTGTGTTTACCCTCGGCTATATTATCACTCCACCTTGTCAGGATTCTCATTTCGGCCGGATCTTTGGACGGGTAATCTTGTTCTCTTATTAAACAATTAATCAGAAACTTTAATAGCATGAGGTGGATCTCAGCTTTCCTTTGGGACATGGCTTCGCCAATACTTTCTGGATCATCCCCTGTACGGATGAAACGATATATTCTGTCTAGATCTTCTTTCATATTCGGTAGGGTGTCCAAATACCCGGTCACCCGTCTTACACGGATGGAATATATAACTGTACTATCATCACCTGCAACTGGATCATAGCGGCATTCAGTAAGAGCTCGTCGGATATCTGCAACGGACTTATATTTTGGCGTACGCTGTAACGCACTTTCATGTAACTCGACTAACGTTACTCGTTGGTGTGGTGGCGGGGTACCAGGAGGACCTCCTCCTGCGGCCCCTATACTGGAATCGTCGACTGATACTCTTCGTGCTGGCAGAGTGGGAAATTGTAATGTAGGCTGGACCGGGGGTACCGTGGCAGGTACTCCGGTGTCTGGAGGAGCAGGAATTGCATGATTTACAGGGACTGACGGAACAGGATTTGCATATTCCGGAACCGTGTCGTCCAAGTAGGACGAGATGAAAATATCAGCTGCGGTCGGTTTGTGACGTAGCTTGGTCGGAACTGATGGTGGCGGAAAATTACTGGATGCCTCCGGGGTCGCTTTTGGCAAGCCCTCGGCAAGAAGAGGATACATACCCTTAATGAGGGCATTTCTCTGTCTGTCTGACTGTTCGGTTTTAACTCGTTCACCTATCTCGATTAATTCCCTTTCTTGGGCTCGTTCTAAGGATTCTCTACTTAATTCTGACTTTCTGATTTCTTTTTCGGTTCTTTTATGAGATTCTTTGCGCCATAACTCGATGGCATCTTTCTGTGACTGTCTGGCTTTCTTTTTCCATAATGCTTCTTCTACTCGCATGATGCACTCGGCATCCCATGTACCCGATACGGGCCATCTATACTTTTCTTCTAACTGTTTGGTATACTCTACCCATACATCTAGATACAATATGGCACTTATGCCATGCTTCTGATACATAAAATGACCTGGACTGTCCCTAGGCGGGACAGGAACTGCTTCTTCTAACAGACATTTTCTGGTTTTTAACTGACGTAGTTTAGAAAATAAAGGCATAACTGAACTGTAATCTAGACACAATACAATAAAAAATGAACACGATAATTACACCACTTTCATACCACGACATTAAAATACATGAAGAACATTTAAAATAACAGTTCTGACAAAATACTACCTGAAATACGGAAAACAGAATACATGAATTTTCTCGAGAACAGAACTGGCTAGAACAGAGACTAGATGCACTGCTGAAACAGTACGAAACTTACCGGTCTCATAAAGAGACACGTCAGGACCCGCATCCACCGAAGTGGACACTTCGTTTTGGGATCTGTGTACCACCAAACCCCACGGACCAGAGACAATTAGATTGACCCTGTCTAGATACTACCCTAGCAACGGTACTCACCGGGCAGCAAGAACGGAAGGCCTCGGACTGGACTGGACTGCTTTGACGCCGGACAGACGGACTTCGGACTTCTGTTACGGGTGGGCCTCCGGATACCTCGGACCTTGGACTCTCGGCTTGGGCTCTGGTCGGGACTCGCCGCGTTCCTCCACCGCCTCGTCTGGATGCTGGACCGCAATCCTCCGTCTCCTCCGTGGGCCTGAGGGATACTTGAAGCAGAAATATCTGCACGTGGCCGGTATGGTTCCGTCACGGCTGCAGAGGGTCAGGGGGCATACGTGGCTTCACCGGCGCGTGGGGAAAGGGCAAGTCCCTGTTCGGGCGCCATTATGTGGTATATAAATAAATAATACCGGATCTAGGTTTGACTGGACATTGTAATAACAGATAGCTCAATAAATAAGAGTCAAGATTCGAGGTAGTAGGAGTTTGCAGGTTTAATACAGCATAAAGGACAGGAACAGGACAACCTGCACAGGAATGGGATGGCAGCGCTGCCTGGGACAGGATTGGACTGGGGTCATTTAATAACAGAGTACAAGCATATATATTAAAACAGTTGCATTGCAATACATACAATAGGCGGAGCAGTGGGTGTGGTCAATAGCAGTCGCGAAAGATAAGGGTGAAAGTGGGTGTAACAGGAGGCGTATACATAGACATGTGATGTAAACGTAACTGAATATGTCATAAATGGGGCGGAAACATGGAGGGGGCTACCTAAGGAGCCGGGACCTCTAACCTAATGGTGCGCGCAAACTGACAATGACGTGTTACTAGGAGAAGCTGGGGGCTATGACTTCTGCGCTAGGAGCAGAGACTGAAGTCTGGAGAGTCAGGGCGACATGTACCTAAACACTATCTAGTATCTGATGTTTAGAGAACATGTTGATAGAATCCAAAAGTTATCGGGGTAAAGGCTAACAGACACTAAGACTGGTGCATGCATTATTCTACATGTAGTGCGTGTTGAAGAATATGAAATGACCATTAATACAGTATTTCTCTTACATGGAGACGTAAAGGCTAGACGATGACGGAAACTATTGATGCGATTCAGTAGTTTAGGAATGCAGAGAAGGAGGGCTGAACTGATAACTAGAATCATAACATACTCTTGGCAGACTAGCAGGCAGAGCCAGGCCGAGCCGGGCACTGTGAGGCAGGAAGTAAGTGAAGGGTCAGGAACACAGGTGGGGGCTGTATCGCTCCTCAGCGAGGGCTCAGGAGACAGGAGCTGAATCTGGTGTCCGGGCCCTTTTGAGGCCTAGAAACGGGGACTTTACAATGAAATAACGTGCACACTGAGAAACGTGGCAACGTAACTTTACATAGGCCTGATATTCATAGTATTCACGAGAACTGGAAACTAGCATACTAGAGATGGACACAACTGTAATTGCGTCTTTAATCAAACATGGGGAATACATATGCATATTAATCATGCACACATAACATAAGATGGGGGACACGTAGGGACACAGAACATGGCAAAATTTACTTTTCCACAAGAGCACAATATCCAAAAGCAAGTCTATTTAGCCTTGAAATGTTGTTTGTCATTGGAGCTCTGGCTTTTAGTAAGATTTCCTACAATCTTCTTTTTGAGTTTTATATAGCGCAAACTAGACCCGAGGATATCAAGTATTAGAGCGCTTTACATGAGCACCAGTTTCATTACAGATGGACATATTCATTTTTGTTAGGCACCGGGAGATTTACAGCCTGATTCATCATTCTCCCGTTTTGCGAGCCCCTAATAGCGATTCATAACGAATCGCTATTAAGGACTTGCAAAACGGGATTCATGGAGATTCCTACACATTCCTTATTTGCGATTAGCAAATTGCTAATCGCAAAAAAGGAATAACTCCCCATTCATTCCTATGGGCCAAAAGGCCCATAGGAATGAATGGGGAGTATTCCTTATTTACGATTAGCAATTTGCTAATCGCAAATTAGATAGCGATTTAAAGGGTGCCAGGGGTGTCCAACGGACACCCTGTAGCACCCCTTAAATGCAAATTGAAACAGGTGTTGCGCACACACATGTCCAAAGGACATGTGTGTGTGCAACATGCAACTTAGAAAAATGCTTTTAAAAGCATTTTTCTAAGTTTTCGCTATTTACCACGAGGTTTGACCTCGCGGTAAATAGCGGGCCGAAATTGCGAATTCGCAATTTTTAAATGGATGATGAATTGCATTTAAGGAATCTCAAATAGAGATTCCTTAAATGTAATTCCTCGCAAAATAGCGAAATCGCTATTACCGATTTTTGCATTTGGGATGATGAATCCCAAATGCAAAAATAGCGCTCGCAAAGGGCGAGATTCTCAGAATCCGGCCCTTTGCGAGCCGATTTCGGCTTGATGAATCAGGCTGTAAGTGATTTGCCCAGAATCACAGGATGTTGAGTGTTGTTGCCAAGTCTCGAACCCGGTACCCCAGCTTCCAGGTCGACTGCCATAGCTGTAAGACTACATCCTCTCTTCTGAAAGATTCAAGAGATAGAACTCATTGTATTCAGGAGCCATGCCAATAAATTGAGAGGTGTCCACTTGGGAGCAGACTATGCTGTAGTTCAGATAGGAGCAGTAGTCCTGGGTAACCAATATGCTCTGGGCAGTTGTGGGGCTATGAGGATAATGCGATCTGATTCTCTTTTCATTTTGTTTAACTATCTTGGAATCACTGGTACGGGGGAAAAGCGTAAGCAAAGATTTCTGTTCAAGCTATCTGAAAGGCATTCTTCCACGTCCCCTCCTGAGGGTATCTGCTGGCATAGAAGCAAAGTTTGCAATTGGGACATGTCGCAATCAAGACCTTGTCCCTCCTTGCTTGTTCAAGTAGTACATGCTGGTTTGCACACTAGCACAGATAAACGCTGTTTTCTGGGAAGAAAAGATTAGAGTCCCAGGCCACTGCCCTCCAGTTAAGAAGCTGGATATGTAGTTGGGTTTCCTGCAGAGACTACTTTCCATTGACTTTCAAATCGTACAGATGTGCTCCCCAGCATTCTAGAGATGTATCTGGGGTCATCACAAATTGAGGTGGTGTGTTCAGGCATGCGAGGCCTTACGAGATATTGTTCTCTCGCATCCACCCAGGCTTCGCAACTCTCATTCTGGTCGTGAATTGTAAAATGTCCTCGAAAGATCCTCGAGTTTCAACCCATTGCAGGTTTATCCCCCTTTGAAATGTCCTTATGTGCCAGGTGCGGTGGGGGATTAGGGTACTGCAAAACAACATTCCCAGGAATGATTTTAAGTGGCGCAGTGAAAAAGACCTTTCCCCAGAGGGATGCAGCTATGCTGGTCAATCTCAGCTTCTTTTCTGTGGCAGGGAAGACTTTGCAATTAGTGAATATTTGAAGAATGGATTTGAGATCTAAGGGTAGAACTTTGAATTGGCAATGGTAGCCTGCCACCTTAAATCTTAAATACTTTTGATGTTTGAGAAAATGGAAATAAGCATCCTGTAGATTCAAGGATACCATAAAACTCACTTTAAGAAGTTGGAGGATTTCCAACAGCGTTACCAATTGAAGAGATTGTTTTTCCAGGAACTTGTTTAGCTGCAGTAAAATCGAAATGCAGTCTCCATTCCCCATTTAATTTTTCTAGGCAAGAAAGAAACCAGATTATAACTATGTTCCGATGATGTTTATAAGAGGCCTCCTCTATGGCTCCTTTCAGGTGGAGCGAAAGAATCTCCAATTGGAACATATGAAGAGACTGATGTGACCTCCTACCAGGTGGTTTTTGAATTATGTGGTGTGTCTGTGTGGAGTTAGATCTAGGAGATACCAATCTGCAGTTACATTAATTGGAGAGTTCACCCACCAGGAGAGGAATAATGGCCACAGTCAGTTGGATGAATCCTATCCGCTGTGCTGTGGTGCAGGGAAGGGTCCTTGCATAGGCTCCGGGGGGTGGGTGGTCTGTACTGTAATGGTTGCCAGTAGTCTTGTTACTTGTTAAGGAATCTATCACTAACTAATGTCTCTTACAGATATATCGTTACACAAGTAGTAACTTGTGCATCTGAAAGAGACACATTAGTGATAGATTCCTTACCTTAGAATAGATACCCCAGCAATACCAACCCCGGTGGTGGGTCTGCAAACAAAATTACACCAGGAAGTCACGGAGAACAGAACGGCCAAAGAAGCCGTCTATCCGGACTTGACTGTCAAGGAGGTAGTGCTTTGTAAAGGTGTGTAGCGAGGCCCACATAGCTGCCTGACAAATGTCCTGCAAGGACGTCCCAAGGCAGTAGAGCCTGCAGTTGCCCTAGACGAATGGGCACGCAGCCCCACAGGAGGCTCCTTTTTGGCCACGGAGTAACATACTTTGATGCACAGAAAGACCCACCGGGAAATGGTCCGTTTGTGCACAGCCTGACCTATTTTGGGACCCACATAGCCAACAAAGAGCTGATCATCCACCCGGAACTGTTGTGTACACTGCAGATAGAATGCGAGCGCACATTTTGGATCCAGGCGGTGGAGCCTCACCTCTTCCCTGGAAGGATGCGGAGTTGGAAAGAGGGTGGGCAAAGTGAAGGTCTGCCATATGTGGAAAGGCGTGACAACCTTTGGCAAGAAAGAAGGACGGGTCCTTAAAACCACCTTGTCCAGATGAACTGAAAGGAGGTTTGGAGGAAAGAGCCTGGAGCTCACTAACTCTTCTGGCAGAGGTGATACCTACCAGGAAAGCCATCTTTAAGGTGAGAAGACGTAAGGGACAGTTATGAAAAGGCTCAAAAGGAGCGCAGATTAAGTAAGTTAGGACAAGATTCAAGTCCCACTGAGGCATTATGAAAGGCAGGGGAGGGAACGTGTGTTATGTTATGTAAACTAAATATATCAAGCGCGCAGCTGCCTCAGCAAAGAGGCGTCCCTGCTCTAGCAGTGGAGGGACAGAAACTAAAAACGGTATGGAAAGGCAAAGGAGAGAGTGGGCAAAAAGAAGCAAGATTAGATCGCAGGAAAAAGAAAGGTCTTGATGGCTTTACGGAACGTCAGCAGGCTATCCATGCTAAGAATATGAAGAGGCAGCGAGTTCCATAGCTTAACTGCCAAACAACGAAAGGACCGTCCCCCAATTCGGAGCGGCTTCACGCGGGGAATCACGACCAAGTGTTGCTCCAGGGAGCGCAGCTGGCGTCCAGGAAAATAAGGTGTCAGCAAATTGGCCAAAAGCCCGGGAGACGCAAATTTAAGAATTTTAAAAGATAAACAAAGAACCTTCAATTCGCTTAGCTATGGGCAACCAGTGTAGTTGTCGAATAGCACCAGCTGTAGCGCACCTACGCGGGAGCCCCAACAGGACTCTGGCAGCTGTATTTTGGACTTGCTGCAATCGCACCACTTCAGCCTGCTTAGCTCTGAGAAGGAGCGAGCTGGCGTAATCAAGTCTCGATTAAATCGCCGCCTGGACAATCAGCTGACGAGTAGGTGGGTTGAAAAATTCCCAACAGAGCCCTAAGTCCGTGAAGAAGACCGAAACAGGTACCAGCTACCTTCTTGGTGAGGTCTTGAAAGCTGAGGGAGGAGTCCATCCAAACCCCCAAGTTTTTAACCACTGTCTTGGGGATAGGCATGCTGCCAAGAGTAGAAGGCCACCATAGCTCACTCCACAGGCTCCCATCTTTCCCCACCAACAACACTTCGGTTTTATTAGCATTAAGCTGGAGGCAGTTGGAATTCATCCACTCCGCGACTGCCTACAGACCACTTCTAAACTTGGAAGCGTCCTACATAGAGTCGTCGGAGAGGGCCATCACCAGCTGCGTGTCGTCAGCGTAGGAGACCATAGTAAGGCCTATGTCCCTAGCCCCCGCCGCAAGGGGTTGAACGTACAGATTAAAAAGTACAGGACTCAGAGCAGAACCCTGAGGCACCTTCGGCCCGATGCACTGGACACATGAAAGAAATGGAGGGGCGGTGGGGTGTGTAATGCCTTTGAGGAAACGGTTAACAACTGGGGACTTAAAAAGAGCAGCCTGATCAGGAAGCCTTATAAAGGCGGAGATGGCAGAAATATAACCTTTGATAGTGCCCAAAGCAGAGCCCTGCTGGGCCAAGGATAGAAGGAACAGAAGAACCTCAGAAAGAGGAGCAGAAAGGGAATTCACAGCCTTCGCTATGCACCATGCCACCAATTTGTTCCACCTGAAGGCATATACCGTTTTAGTGGAGGGACGCCTGGCTGCCAGAATGACATTACAGACTGCGGGAGGAAGGTCGAAAGCTGTCAACTGTTGCCGCTCAATCTCCACGCATGGTGGTGGAGGCTGGACAGGTTCGGGTAAAGGACCGTCCCCGGCTGCTGCGACAGAAGATCCTCCCGAAGAGGAAGACGGAACGGGGGATCGATGCTCATACTGAGTACCTCGGGATACCATACTCTTTGAGCCCAGTCCGGAGCCAAAAGAATGACTTGGGCCCGGTCGCGCCTGATCTTCTACAGCACTCTGGGCAGAAGTGGTATAAGCGGAAAGGCGCACAACAGACCACAGCTCCACTCGAGACAAAAAGCGTCTCCGAGCGAGTCCCGCCTTGGAAATTCCAACGCGCAGAACTGATGACATTGCGCGTTCTCTTCTGTGGCGTATAGATCTAACCAGGGCTCTCCCCACTGCAGGAAGAGACCTTGCACCACGTTCGAGTTCAGGGACAATTAGTGATCCACCATGCACCGGTGGCTGAGTTTGTTCTCCCTGGCGTTCCGAGAACCTGTCAGGTGTTGAACCATCAAGGTAATGCCTTGATGTTCCAGCCATGTTCAGAGGCGCAGAGCCTCCTGACATAGGGTCCACGACCCCACCCTGCCCTGTTTGTTGCAATACCACATGGAGGTGGTGTTGTCCATGAACACCTGCACTACACTTCCCCGCACAGAGGGAAGGAATGCCTTCAGTGAAAGTCGGATCACCCGCAGCTCCAAAAGGCTGATATGGAGCCGGGACTCCACCGGAGACCAGAGGCCTTTGATCTCCGCCTCAACCAAGTGGCCTCCCCATCCCAGGAGGGACGCATCCGTCACTACTGTGTGGTCCGGTTGGGGAAGGGAGAGGGATCTGCCATTGACCCAATTGCGATTCGTGAGCCACCACTGCAAGTGTCGTGCAGTGCCCTCCGAGATGCTGTGCCCACTGTAACTTCAGGTACCACTGCAAGCCCGCATATGCCATCTGGCATGTTGCACTAGCAGGATGCAGGAGGCCATCAGGCCAAGGAGCCGGAGGGTCATCTTGAAAGATCAGAATCATAGCCTGAATATCCCAGACTCGTGGTCTGGAGGATAAACCCAAAACCGCGTTGAATCCAGAACCGCTCTGATGAAGGAGAGCTTCTGAGAGGGACTCAGGTGTGACTTCTGCACGTTGATGGAGAACCCCAGCAAATGCAGGAGGTCGGCCGTAGTCTGAAGGTGGGGGACGACTACCTGGGGTGAGCCCGCCTTCAACAACCAGTCGTTAAGGTAGGGGAAGACTGACACCCCTAACCTGCGCAGATGAGCTACGACTACCGCCATCACTTTCATGAACGGCCGAGGGGCACTGGTAAGACCGCAGAGGAGCATGGTAAACTGAAAATGCTCCTGG
The DNA here is from genome assembly GCF_964261635.1 of Lissotriton helveticus. Classification (NCBI taxonomy): domain Eukaryota; kingdom Metazoa; phylum Chordata; class Amphibia; order Caudata; family Salamandridae; genus Lissotriton; species Lissotriton helveticus. The sequence continues at coordinate 419,639,148 of NC_136060.1, read as the reverse complement.
CCTACCGTGAACCGCAGATACCGCCGGTGGGCCGGCAGGACAGGGATGTGAAAATATGCGCCCTGCAAGTCCAACGCTACCATCCAGTCTCCAGGATCGAGGGCAGCCAAGACCTCAGCCAGAGTCAGCATCTTGAACTTTTCCTTCTGGAGGAAGCGATTGACATTCCAGAGGTCCAAGATAGGACGCAGACACCCTTTGTCCTTCTTGGGAACCAGAAAGTAGTGGGAATTACAACCACTCCCTACTTCTGGCCCCGGAACGCACTTGATGGCCCCCTTGGCCAAGAGGGCCATGACTGCCTCTTGGAGAAGAACTAAATGATCCCCCGCCATGCAGAGGCACCGAGGCAGCATGGCTGGAGGGGAGGACTGAAAGGGAAGGGAGTAACCCTTGCGTATTAGCTGCAGCACCCACTAGTCCGACGTGATATCGCGCCAGAGGGGGAGGTGATGGCGGATCCTGCTACCCACCGGTGTGGAGTGCTCCACGAGGCTCGGACTAGGAAGGCTTGGAGGTAGGAGCAGCGGGGGTGGAGGTGGACTGACCTCCATGCTGATTCCCAGACCCGTCCTTGCAGAAGTCGCGACCACGGCTGCGCTGAGGCTGGTTCTGCACAGGCTTGTTGAAGGAATGTGCCTGAGTGCCTCTGCACTGGCCACGAAAGGAACAAAAACCAGGAGTGTCCGGATTCTTTGCAGAAAGACCCAAGGACTTGGCCGTGGCCCGCGAGTACTTAAAACGCCCCAATGCACAGTCAGCCTTAAAGCCAACGAGGCGGCTGCCATCAAAGGGCATATCCATGAGCGAGCCCTGGACATCGGGCGAGGACCCAGTCGAACGCAACCAGGCATGGCGTCGCAACGCCACCATCTTAGAAATCGCCCTGCCCAACGAGTCTGCAGTGTCCAAACCACACTGAATGGCGAGCATAGCCGCATCCTTACCTTTAGCAATCGCCTGAGAAAGGACAGCCTGGACCTCCTCAGGGCACTGAGGCAACACTTGAGCAACGGAATCCCACACTGCGTGGGAGTAGTGGCCCAACAAACAGGCGGTGTTTACCAAAAGCAGCCCCAAGCTGGCCGGAGAGAACAACCGCTTACCAAACTGTTCCAGTTTCTTAGAGTCCTTGTCCGGGGGAGCCGTAGGAAAGGCACTGTGCTATGTTGAGGCCTGTATAACCAGACTCTCAGGCATGGGATGAGTGGTCAGAAAGGCCGGGTCACCAGGTGCCGGGCGGTGGCGTCTGGCGACGTTTTTATCCACCGGGGCCTCCGTGGCCGGCCGCGACCAAGTGCCCAATTGGACTTCGGTGAGGACGTCATTGAAGGAAAGCAAAGCCTCTGACGAAGTAGACGCTGACTGGAGCACCTAGGTGAGGAGGTAAGTTTTGAGGTCCACCGTGGGGAAGTAGAGGTTGAGGGCCTCAGCAACCCGACGGAGCACCATCGTGTAGGAAGAGCCGTCTTCCATCGTAGGCGGGGAGAGGCAAACCTCGGGTCAAAAGAGACATCGAGATCGCCGACGTCTTCCAGATCGTCCACCCAATCCTGCTCAGAGTCACACTGCCGGGCAAGAGGGTGCTTGGATCCTTCCCAGTCCTCCTCTGCATCCGGTGCCAGAAGGGCCGGTCGGGGCGGAATGGCCGGCGAAGGAACAAACGGCGTCAGAAACGGCGCCGTCCGGGGCCGTGTCGGCGCCGCCTCCTAATGCGGATCACAAGTCGGAACAAAATGATCCTGGAACCGGGGCAAGGGAGGGATAAAGGGCACCCAGTGCGGAGCCGAGGGTGGCGCCAGAGCCGGCAACGCTGCACCTCATGGCGCCGGGGCTGGAGCCGGTGGCGTAGCTGCCGGGCCAAGAGGATCTGGACATGGACCCGCAGGTGCGACGGCGGGAGCCCGAGGCCTGAAAAGGCGATCCACGATAGCAAGAAACTCTTGCACCTGTTCGGGAGTCGCCAATGGACCCAGGTAGAACGGATAGACCGAGGAACTCCCAGGCTATACAGGAGCCACAGGGGGTTGAGCCCCCGTCCCCCTTGTCCGCCTCCGAGGAGCGACGGGGGGATGTCGGAGTGCAAACACACTTCTTCAACTTCTTTTTTATGACGTCGCTTACCAGAATCCGACGGCGAAGACTTGGAGCCCGAGGTGCGATGGCTCCAGTCTCCCGAGCGGTCCCGGAAAAGGCCCCTAGAACCAGAGCGGCGGTGAGAGGAATGCCAGGCCTCCAGCAATTTCCGGCGTCGCTCCCGCAAGGCCTTCTGGGCCATGGCTCGACAGTCCCGGAAGTCGTGATCAGTCTTCAGGCAGTAGAGGAAAACATCTAGAGGGTCCGGCAGGCCCCACAAGACTTAAAGCCAGGCATCCCTACATGCACCAGGAGAAAAAAGGGGAGACAAAAGTCTCAAAATAGTAGTAAAAAAGTAACTAAGGTACTTGCTCAATCCCGATCTGCGCTTGCTGGCGCGGAAAAAGAAAGAACGGACGTCAGCGCGCATGGGTGGCGCCTAAGTAGTCTCCGTGACGTCATCTCGGCGCATACGACGCCAGCGACGGACGCGGAGCCGCAGGACCCCACCTACTGACGTGCAGGGGTACTGCTAAGCAAAACTTTCCGGATCCAGTCTGACGCCTGGAGGAAGGTAAGGAATCTATCACCAACGTGTCTCTTTCAGATGGGGTGAGATATAGGGCTGGAGATTGAAAGCTCCCTCAGTAGAACTGGCTCCTTCCTTAAGCTACTCGAAAGGGTTGAAAGTGACATTTGTTGGACCTCAGAGCTTGTTTCTGCATCCGACTTGATAGCGTGAAGATAATCGGCAGACAAGTTACTAACTTTCGGTAACGCCTTATTTGGTAGAGACACGATCTAGGCACAAATTCCTTACCTGTGAATTTCCCAGGTATCAGACTGGATCCATAAGATTTTTCATCAAGTAATACCCGTGAATGCTGGTTGGCGCTGTCTCTGCCGCTGTGAAGTCTGCGTCAACTACATAGGCACACTGACATTAATTACTTTTCATGACTTTCCATGCCAAAAGCGAGGAGCCATGAAATGCACTGACATTGGTGTGTTTCTGAACAACTAGGGCCCTGAAAGGGGCTCAGCCCCTGTCCGCAGGGGAGGAGGGTGAGGTGGGTCGGGAAGGAATCTGCAGCTAGACCAGGCCTCTACCAAATAAGGCATTGACAAAGGTAAGTAACTTGTATATCTGATAGAGACATCTAGCTGCAGATTCCTTACCTCTGAATAGATACCAAAGCAATACCATACCCAGAGGAGGAACAAGATTCGACCAGGCAGTCCTGCAGGACAGAGCAGCCGAAAAAGGCCATCCCTTCTTACTTGAATGTCCAAGAAGTAGTGTTTGGTAAACATGTGCACAGAAGCCCACATTGCTGCCCGACAACCACACTGCAATGCCGTGGTAGATGCCTCAGCTCTGATGGAATGAGACAGAGAACGAGCCATCGTGAGATAGTCTTCTTCTGCACCACACAATCTTTCTTTGACCCAGCATACCTCACAAAGAGTTGGTCGCCCAGCCAGAACTCCTTAGTGCTGTCCAGGTAAAACAATAACGCTCTTTTTGGGTCCAGATGGTGGAGTAGCTCCTCTTGTTTATAGGAGTGTGGAGGTGCATAAAAAGTGGGCAAGGTCACAGATTGCCCCACATGGAAAGCACCAACTTATCAGGCAAGAAGGTCAAATAAGGAGGCTTGGATGACAAAGCCTGCAATTCGCTCACCCTCCTGGCAGAATTTAATGCCACTAAAAAGGCTGTTTTGATGGGAAGCAGCAAGGGGTAAATTGTGTAGAGGTTATACAGAGCACACATCAGGATGGTGAGAACCGAATTATGGTCCCACTGAGGCATGATAAAGGGGCAGGTGGAAACATATGGAAGCCCCTTAAGAAATCTATCTACAAAAGGGGGTTTAAATAAAGAGGGTTGGTATGGCAGCCTCAAGAAGGCATAACATGCCTGAAGGTACCCTTTGAGTGTCCAGAGCACAGTCCTGCTGGGTAACGGTTAAAATAAAGGTAAGGTCTTGAGAGAGGGCAGCAGAATTTGAATTAATAGATCTTTCTGTACAATATTTTACAAATTTATGCCACCAGCATGAGTATGCAGTCTTGGTAGAGGGACGAATGGCTGCCAAAAAAACATTAGACTTTGGGAGTGAGGTAGAATGCTATCAACTGCTGAAGCTCAATCTCCAAGCAAGAAGATGTAGTGTTGACAGGTTTGGGTGGAGGACCCTCCTCTGCTGCTGTGTTAATGCCCTACTGTTCCAGCCACATTCAAAGATGTAAGGCCTCTTGACATAGGGTCCCGACCCCACCCTGTTTGCTGCAGTACTACATGGCAGTGGTTTTGTCTGTGAACAGTTGAACCAGCTTTGCCTTGATTGATGGAAGAAAGACTTTCAATGCCAAGAAAATTGCTTGAAGATCCAGTAAGTTGATGTGGAGTCCAGATTCTACCAGAGACCAGAGTCCTCTGATCTCCACCTCTCCCAGATGGCCGCCCCATCCCAGGAGTGAAGCATCTGCCACTACTGTGTGGTCTGGTTGGGGAAGGGAAAAGGGTCTGCCTCTGACCCAATCGTGGTCTGTTAGCCTCCACTGTAGCTCCTGTGCCGTTCTCTCTGGGTTCTGGACCATGAGCAATTTCCCTGATGCTGCACCCAATGGAACTTCAAGTCCCACTGCAGAGCCCGCATATACCATCTAGTATGTGTCAGTAGCAGGATGCAGGAGGCCATGAGGCCCAGCAGTCTCACAGTCATTCTTCCCAAAATCCTGGATAGAGGCTGAAACATCGGTATCAGAAGCTAAATATCCTGGACTAGCCATTCAGAAGAGGCCCGAAACCGCTTTATGTCCAGAACTGCTCCGATGAAAACAAGCATCTGAGAGGAAGTCAGGTGTGACTTTGGCATGTTGATTAAGAAACCCTGTGAAAGCAGGAGGGTCGCTGTAGTCTACAGATGGGAGATGAATGGCTGGAGAAAACTCCTATTCAACGGCCAGTTGTTAAGATAGGAGAAGACTGGCACCCCTGATCCGTCGCAGATGAGCTGTGACCACTGCCATCACCTTGGTGAACACCAGAGGGACACTGGTAAGGCCAAAGGGGAGCACGGTGAACTGAAAGTACTCATGGCCTACCATAAACCGCAGGTAGCGTGGATGGGCAGGAGGGACAGGAATGTAAAATATCGGCATCCTGCATGTCCAACGCTGCCATCCAGTCTCCTGGGTGCAGGGCAGACAAGACCTAAGCATTTTGAACTTTTCCTTTTTAAGAAAGTAGGTGAGGCCTCGCAGATCTAGGATATGGCGCATGCCCTTTTCCTTCTTCAGGACAAGTAGCTGGAATAGCAACCACAGCCTACTTCTGGCACTGGAACCCTCTCTATGGCTCCCTTGGCCAAGAGAGTCATGTCTTTCTCATGAAGCAAAGTCAGGTGATCCTCCGTCAGCCGGTCGTAAGTTGGATATGAAGGGAGGGGTAGTCTCGCAGAGGAAGGGGGTAGCTCCTTTGGACTATCTGATGAACCCACCTGCCCGGCGTGATGTCCTACCAGTGGTGGAGGTGATGGCTGATCCTACCACCAAGTGGCCCCCCATGATCTTGAAGGGCTGGACTAAGGTTTGGAGGCTAAGGTTGCAAGCGGCGTGGGGTGAACAGACCTCCAACCTCTGGCCGCCAGACCCAGGGGCCTGAACGAGCCTTGCCCATGGCCACACAGAGGTTGCTGAACTTGTGCGGTTTTGTGGCTGGGATATGCTAGGCGTGGCTGAAAGTCCTTTGTGTAACCACAAAAGGCAGACTGGAAATGAGTGGCCACTTGAGCCCCGAGGACATGGCCATAGCACAGGAGCTCTTAATGCACTCCAGCACCATGTCTCTGGAGAGACGTGTGCCATCCAGGGACATGTCCATGAGAGGGGCCTGGACAACCCCTGACAAGCCAGAAGTCCTCGACCAGGTATGGCGTCTAACAGCTGTCATTGAAATCGCTCTGCCCAGTAAGTTGGTTGTGTCATGCCCCCACAACGGATTGCGAACTTAGCTGCATCTCTCCTGCCTAAACACCACTTGGGAGAGGAAGGTCCGGGCATCATTAGGACCTGAGGTAGCACTTGCGCAGCTCTTACCAGAAAGTGAGGGAATAACTGGAGGTAGAGGCTTTGACCACCAAACTCTCGGGTGTAGGGTTGTTTGTGAGGAAAGATGGGTCAGCCGGTGCAGGGCGATGGTGGTGGGCAATTGTCTTATTCACAGGAGCCCGTGTGCTGGGCTTGGACAAGATGCTGAGTAGGACATCAGTTAAAGCATCCTTGAAAGGCAGCAAGGGTTCCGATGAGGAGACAAGGCTGCAGGACCTCCATCAAGATGTTCGTCTCTCCTTCCACAGAGGGGAGCTCAAGGCTCAGGTTCTCAGCTGCCCTTCTTACCACCATAGAATATGATGCTCCCTCCTATGTAGCCACGGTAGGTGGAGAAAGAAGTCCAGAAATCTGGAGAGGTATCCAGTCTGCTGGCGTCACCCAGTTCCTCACACCAGTCCATGTTGTGGTACGGCTGGTCTTGTAAAGGGTCCAGTGACCTCTCCCAATCTTTTTGTTTATACATTTTTTTTATTAAAGAATCAAAAAACAATAATACCATAAAAACAGAGCACAAAAACTAAATACCTCATACATACAGTCAACAAACGCAAAAGAGACAGTACAGATAATGATACGGGCCCATAGTGAGAATAAACCATTATAGTGTTTCTTTATCAACATTGAATGGGAAGTCATCTTCAAAGGGGGCACACAAAAACCCTCTGCTTTTGTTCCAAGGGCCCCATATTTCGATCCATTTGCCTGGGCTTCCTCTGCTCTCATATATCACCCTTTCAGCCTGCCTGCATGCACCAGTCCATGTTTTCGGTCCAGTCCTTGTTGCAGGGCATGACTCCCCCTTCCATGTCCTGGCTATATTACGTTTTGCTATAATACAACCCAGAGAAACCCATAGTTGTTCGGTGCGATATCGATCGGTGGTGTCCCAAATGTTTAAAATACAGAGTCGAGGGGAGGGTTCAATTGATTTATGACATATTAGGACATAGTAGACTCCACTCCACTACTGTTGAAGAAATGGACAGTCCCTCCACTGTTGCAAGAAAGTACCTAAGGAGCCACAGCCTCAGGGGACAGAGTGGGGAGATCGTCAGACCCATTTTAACAAGTGCTGTGTTGGTGTAATAAACCATGTGAAGTATTTTAAGTTGTATCAACTTAAAGCGGGACCGGATTTCCACCTCCTTGGGAGATGCCAAGGCCTCCCTCCATTCCTGGTCAGGCATTTCCCACATGTCGTCTGACCACTTTGCGCAGAGTTTATCGAGAAGCTCCAGTAAGTTATTAAGTATCTTGCGGTAGGTCAGAAAGATGGCTTTATCTGGAAAGTAGTCGTCAAGGAGCCTGTCCTTGAGAGGTGAAGAGACGGGCAATTCGGAACCCTTGGGGATGGCTTTATTTAATGCACTACGCACCTGAAGATACTGGAACGTTTACCCCTCATGTAACTGATACTGTGCTTGCAATTACCCTTCCAGCCTAGCGCGGCAGTCGCTGTATGCCAGATTGAGACTGTGGTGGAGGTAGGGGTAAAGATGGGTAACTGCTTGGGCCCCCATATAATACCCTCATGTAATTGCCCGCTGTCATATTATATCTATCAAGTCTATACGCGGGGTCTGCGATGGGCCGGTGAGCCCAGTGGTTGAGGACCACTAGTTGGGAGGTCCAGTGATATAGTTTAATTCCAGGGAGAGCAATACCTCCATCGTACCAGCTACGTGTGAGTTTTGTCAGGGCAATTCGGGCCGCGCCTACGTTCCACAATAATGAACAGACCTCGGAATCAGTCGTTTGGAAATATTGAACGAGGACAGGATAGGGTGCATTATGTAGGGCATATAGGAAGCACGGGAGTGTCATCATTTTGAAAAGGGCAGCTCTACCCAACAGTGTAAGGGGTAGTGTCTTCGAATGCTGCACCTCCGCCCGAAGGCGATGCAAGGGAGGGCTAAGGTTCTTCTGGTGGAAGACGGCTGCATCTCTCGTGACATATATGCCCAGGTAGCGAAAGCCGTCCGTGACTATGCTGGCCGTGTAGCCTGTAGGGAGCCTTGGGGGCTCCCCACTGAGGACATATATCAATGACTTGTACCAGTTGATGGTGTAGCCAGAGTATTTCTGAAAAAGAGTGAGAATGTGTAGCACCGTGTGGAGGGAAGCCCAGGGTCTGGCCAAATATAAAAGAATATCATCCGCATAGAGGAGGATCCTGTCCGACCAATCCAAGGCACAATTCAGTTCATGGATAGAGGGGTCACCTCTGATTCATAAGGCCAAGGACTCCAGTGCTAGGGTGAACAGCAACAGTGACAGGGGGCAGCCCTGTCTTGTACCCTTTCCCAACTCAAAAATTGCCAATCTGCCACCATTCACCGAGACGCAAGCCAAGGTGTTGGTATATAATAAACACACCCAGGACATAAAACGCGGGCCAAATCAGGACTTTTCCAGAGCAGTGAACAGAAAAGGCCACTCCATCATGTCAAACGCCATTTTGGCGTCCAAGGACACAATTACCGTGTATTTTTGTATGGTGGGGGCTCTCCCCAGTACTCTGACGAGGGGACGGAGATTGAGAGCCGTATTTCTGTCTGGCATAAAACTGGATTGATCCAAATGTATTAAATGTATGGAGGGGCGAAGAGCCAGAAGTTTGGCTAATATTTTGACCTCTGGGTCAAGATGGGAAATCGGTCGATACTGATCTGGAGGTTTACTGTTTTTATGTATGACCGCAATGTTAGCCAATCGCTGTGTTTCGGGCATGATTCCACGCTCCACACTCTCATCATACATTCTCACTAGAAAAGGAGACAATACCAAAGAGACTGCTTTATAAAGCTCGACTGGAAGACCACTGGGACCCATGGCCTTCCCGGAACATAGTGCACCAATCGCCTTAGACACCTCCTCAGAAGTCAAGGCAGTGTCTAGTTCCGCAACATCCGTAGGTTTTAACCTCGGCAGGGGGAGAGTGGAAAGCAGGCCAGCTGCTTCATCTTGGGTGGAGGTGGATGTGGGGACATAGAGGTGCTCAAAATGGCTAGCAAAACTCTCAGCAATCCCATCTCGGTCGCAACGTCGCACCCCATCTGGAGTCACAATTTCAGCCACCCACCTATTGGTTAACTCGCGCTCATCTAACAATGCCAACAATTTACTTGCCTTGTCTCCGATTTCATATACCCGATATTGAGTTGTTCGGTAGTGCGCTTGGGCTGCCTCACTGGCTATATCGTTAAACTCCTTTTGTTTCACTGCAAGTCCGTGGGAAGTGTTAGGGGAGTGGATGTGATGAGTTCGCATTCGAGGTTGGTCACCTCTAGTTCTATACCCTCTAGTTGCTTACTTTTCACCTTCCGGTGACCCGCAAGTGCCTCAACCCCGCACCAGCGAATAACCGTCTTATATGCTTCCCATAGCGTCACATCCGATGTAACAGAGCCCTCATTTTGGGCAAAATAGTCAGACGTGGCCTGTACCAATTTATCCCAAATCTCCAGAACCTGAAGATACCATGGGTTGAGGGCCATCTGCCGATGGGATCGGGATGGTGCACCACCGTAGTGGGCCAATACAGGAGAATGGTCAGATATGCCCCTGGGCAAAAAGTTGATATCACTAAACATAGAGAGCTGTGTGGCTTGGCAGAAGAGGTAATCAATACAGGACATGCTCCTGTGGACCCCGGAAAGGAAGGTGTACTGCCGATCGGAGGGGTGGTGTGTGCGCGCCACACATCCACCAGTCCCATTGCCATTAGGAAGTCGGACACGAGTTTCCCCTGTGGTTCACTGTGTCTGGGTGCTAAATGATCCAAATCCCCAGCCAGGGCGGCATTACAGTCTACTCCCAGTAAAATGTCCCCTTCGGGTAGAGTCAACATATGGGGGCCCAAATCAGTCAGAGTGGAGGAGTGGAGTTTAGGGGGGTATGTTGAGTGAGGTCACGTTGAGGGAGCGACCCTCCCACCGCCCAGACACTGTAACAAAGCGGCCAGCAGGGTCGCGTGCAATTATTTTGAAATGAAAGGGATGCGTGTGCCAGAATACCCACCCCTCTGGACCCTCGTGTGTAACCCGCGTTGGCAAGTAATTCATAACCCCACAGATTTAGTGAGCAGTATGTGGTGCCAGGAATAAGTGTTTCTTGAAGCAACACGAGGTCAGGTGTGTGACGTTTAAGATATTGCAAAACTAACCCCCGTTTTATCCGGTCGCCCAATCCGTTCACATTCCAGGAGATTATTTTGAGTCGACCCAGGGGGGCAGAGGCCATAGTAATATCACTCATGTACACCGGAGAATAGAACACCCCCCCTCCAGGGCCTATTAAATGACAGTGCGTAATGGGGCGTATCGCCCCACCAGGAGATGAGAGCCCCCAGAATGTGAAAAATATACAGGTTGGGTCGTCGCGTGTGTCAATTACTCTACCATTGTGTGTGATCATAATAGACAGACTGCTTAAAAACCAAGACAAGAAACAAAAATCGAAAAACCCCTTAATAAAACACCCTGGAACTCCCCACCTGCCTCCCTGCAATGTGGATTTAGAACTGCCCACTACCCCAATTTGCAGAGCGCTTGTAGACCCTTAACTAGTGCCATGTAGAGGGGAACGCTACACAACCAATCTACCCCAAGATTCGACCCTAAGAGCAATCAATGTCGCTCAAAAGAAAACATAATAAATCTTGTAGCCTCCCCAGGAACACACCACTTCAAATATTTCAGGTGATATGTTCCTCCATCCCCCCCCAAAAAACCCATGTCACAAGCAAACATGTCCTAACAACAAAAGAACCGGGGGTCTATAACGGAGCTTCAAGTACTCCGAGCTGCTGCAAAACTCCTACATAAGTGAGTTAGGCGCTAATAGAGCTACATAAGTCTCTATATCAGAATGTGTGCCAGGGCAAACCTGTCGAAGGACCTACTGAGATTGTTGGCAAGACCCGTACAGAGATGTGTTGGATTCCCATCAAATAGGTATGTAGATCAAGTGTTCTCATTTGGTTATACAAAAATGGGGTGGTGTGTCTCTTGATCAATGAGACCCATCCATCGCCCTTACTCAATTGGGTCGCACCATCAATCGCTAAGGTACCCATGAACAAATGATAAAGATGGGATCGAGTGCAGTGCAAAAATCAAAAGATGTGTGAGTTAAAAACATGGGGTAAAAGGATCAATAGGCGAAAAACTCTAATGTAATTTGTCCTTTCCCTCAAACAAACAAGAACAATGCAGAGGAAGCAGTCTAAACATATGACTGCATTTACAAGGCCAACATGTTTCAGCCGGTAGGGACAAGATCCCATGGCTTTCTTCAGGGCCAGAGTTCTAAGCATTTGCTACTGCATACATAAAGTGAACGTAACGACAATCTGTAAAGGATATACATAAATAGTCCAAAATCGTGTTCCTCTGTACCAAACGGTGTCTCTTACATCTGTTAACAAGAAACAAGAAATAAATTGTAGTAAGTCCTATCAAAACAGGAAAGACCTGGCACTGGCTTCTACTAATTAAGCCAATTTATTTTACTAATGTTACTCACCTGAATAGTACAGGGAGTGTACCTCACCTCTCCTGGAACCCAGCTCAGGAAAAAGGAGGCCCCGCTCTGTGAAGGCAAGGAAGGGGTAATGAACGGAAGGGTGGACAGTACTACTCTATCTCTCCCTCCAATACATAATATAGCCCCTATAACAGTCAAGCTTCACAGAGCCACAAAAAATCCTAAGGGTGGAGTAAGTCACAGAGCCCATAAAAGTCCCAGGTTCCCAAGATCCATCACTTAATGTAAAAAGCTTTCCTCTAAATATGAGTGTCCTAAATAGGATGGAGCTAAACTGTAGCAGGTTTAGATCTAGGCTAGCAAAGGTTTGACAGACCAAGCCTGGTCTCATATCCCAGAAACATAGGTTAACCAGTCTATGCCACCCCAAAAGAAAAAAGGCCAAGAATAAATCCTAATGAGCCACTAACCTGTCCGGCGTTGTCTCATCGCAGGACCCGAGCTTGGTGGAAGGCAAAAAATGGCTGCCCACAGGACGCTTATAAAGGATGTTCGGAAGCAGAGTGCCTCCCAACCTCCAAAACCGAGGAGCGTGGCCAAGGGCATCTCGACCCTAAGAGCAATCAATGTCGCTCAAAATAAAACATAATAAATCTTGTAGCCTCCCCAGGAACACACCACTTCAAACATTTCAGGTGATATGTTCCTCCATCCCCCCCCCGCAAAAAACCCATGTCACAAGCAAACATGTACCATAGCCTGAGAGCTGTCAGTGTGGGAGACAACACATGTGGTAAACAATGTTCGGAAGCAGAGTGCCTCCCAACCTCCAAAACCGAGGAGCGTGGCCAAGGGCATCTCAGTCCATGTGATAGCTGATCACCAACTAGGAGGTTTGGGCCCAAACGTGTGTTAAGGCAACCAATACATGCGTCGCAGGAACTGAGTCAATCTTTCCTTGAGGACGTTCAGATCCATGCGACTGGACTGGACCATCACGATCTATAGCGGAGCGCCACCTCTCGAGCCAGTCCCAGGCCTCCTCCGGGGGACAGGAAGAACAGTGACTTACCATCGGAATGCACATGCAGCTTCGTTGGGAAGAGCATGGCATTCTTCAGATTGTGGCCCTGGCGAGCTCGCTTTGCTTCCAGGAAGGAGCAGCGTTTCTGCTGCACTTTGTAGGTGAAGTCTGGGAAAACAGTGGCGTTCGAGTTCTCAAATTTTAGAGGAGGGCCTCTTCTTGCCTCTTGATGGATGATGTCCTGGTCACGAAAGTTGAAGATCTGCGCGGCAGAGAGCCCGGCTTTGGAGGGCCACCAGGTACCCTGGAGGCGCGCTCAAATGAGAAATAGTTGGAGAGGGACGGGGGTTGGAGATGATTTTTAATCAGGTCTTCGACGAACAGGTCAGCGGCCTGTCTCCCCGCTCATTTGGGAACCCCCAGGATGCGCACGTTGTTTCTTGTCGTGCACCCTTTGTAATCTTACAGACGAGCCTTAAGATCGGTCATCTGGGCCTGCAGTTGCTTGACCGTCGATTCCAGCTGCGTTGTGGAGTGCATGAGTGTGGTGATAGAGCCCTCTTTCGCCTTGACCCTCTCCCCCATATTCTACAGGTTGGCGCGGATATGGTTGACATCGATAGAAACAGTGTCAATCTTGAGTTCCAGTGCCGTACGGACTCCCTTGACCGCTTCCATAATGTCTGTGTTGGGCCACCATCTTCAGATTGTTGTTTCGCCGCCACAGCATCCCGCCTCTCCTCCAAGTCTTCGGGCCTGGAATGGGCACATTTGGACAGTTTTAGCATAGTGGATGCTTTGGGGCCCCTAGCTGTGGGCATCACATCTTTTTCACCACAGGAGGAAGTGTTAAAAAGCAGTGCCCCACCACTCTACACTGGCCGGTGGTTATTTCATGTGGTGCCCCTAACCCCTGTGGAAAGTTGTACTGAGATGGCCCCTCTCCATGTGCACCAGTGCATCAGCACCCTATTCCCCCTGCCTCCAGACAATCATGCAAGGCCTTTAGCGGTGGGTATGGCATTCATGAACAGTCATTAGCCTCCAAAGCGCATTTTGGAAAGCAGCGTGTTCCACACACCCTATTATGGTGAGAGGGCCTCAGTGGTGGTGGTTCCTCAATGTGTGCTCACAAATAATTCTGCACCAAATGGGCTCCCTGGGTGCATAATGGCCACAATGGGGGAGGGGAGAGAAAAAACATCAGAAATGTGGGCCGCCAGAAGTGGAGAGAGGCCCTGTGTCACAAGCGCCAGGTGGCCAAATGAACAAGAGTACGGAGGAGTCGCCACGATGTCTGAGGCTGTGCGCGGCCTATTGCGTGTACCGGAGCCCACCAGGCCACATCGTTTTACCCGCTGGCTGCAGGGAGTTCATAGGTGCCGCCACCGGAGTCCCAGAATGAATATTCAGGCGACAAGGTGGCAGCAATCAGGCCGAAGGTGAGTGGAGACGCGCATTAGTGGCACGCTCCGGGGTCCACAGGTCCGAGTCTCAGCAGCCGATGTGATGCAGAAGGACGCCCAGAGCCGCTGCCACCGGATCCTCCTCTGCCTCGCAACACTTCACACTGTAAAGCACAAAATCTTTGCTTGGGGTGGACGGATTCAGATCGTTCTTCGAGCGGGTCGCCCCAAGACGTTAGGGAGCACCAGGTCCGTAGTAATGGTGGGCTTATCGGATAGTTTATGCAGATGTGGGGGAGTCTAGCGAGGTGCCGAACGGAGCTCTACTCCAGTGCTGCCATCTTGGGTGCCGGCTGGCCACGCCCCCCCCCTCGCCCAATCTTCCTCCAATTCTAGCCATTCAGAATAGGGCTGGGGAAACAACCCAGAACCCAAGGGCTCTAGCGGCGCTGTTCTGGCTCCAGAACGTTTTGGAGTCTTATCTCCAGGAAACGTTGCAAAGGTATGACCGCTGGTCCAGATCCATGGGAGGGGCATTGGCACCAGCATGGAACCCGATGGAGCCCCATCTGAGCCACCGAAGCCTGAAGGCGTGCCGTTAGGGTCAGGCCTCCCAAATATGAGGCACACGGCGTCCTAAAACTCCTTAAGCTGGGTGGGGGTTGTTCCGGCGCTGGTTGATAGGAATAATGGATAGAACAGCAAGGCTCCTCTGACATGTAGGCCAACGAATGGGGAGAAATCACAGCACATTTCGACTTATGTTTCTTGTGCATCTTCCCTGACCGACTCAAAGACTTCAAGTAGGAGGACAAAGACTTGGGGCCTGGACCTTCCTGTCGACCAGGAGGAGACCTTAAGGACACGGACGCGGTGCCAGGTCATAAGCAGCTTTAGGGATTGCTACCTCAAATGTTTTTGGAGCCATGGCCCAGTAGTTGGAGTACGGCTTTGAGTCGGTCACGCTCCCGGCACCAAAGACAAAGTGTGGCGCAGCACAGCTTGTATCCAGAAGTATTCTTAGACATGTTGAAAACCTACAGCCTAAAAAATGTTACACAAAACGTTGAAAATGCCTCCCAAAAAGTGACAGAAGTTAGCTCTTTTCACGGATATGTGCTGGCTGACATGTATACCGGCTCCTGTCAGATGTGCTGCCAGGCTATTTGTGAATACCCTTGGTGCAGATTGTGAGAAGTTGGCCTGATATATGATGCTCACTGGTTCTAGTGATCACCTTGTATCAGTCCAAACAACCCTTATGGTGATTGGTTGTAAGTCAACCTTATAGACCAGCTATCCTAATGGTATCATGGACAGAGCAGTCTTAGGCTAAACTCTTTTGGCATGTGAAGACAGCTGTTTTACCACATATAACCCCTTGAATACCAGATGAAAGGACACCACACAGGTTGTTATAAAAATAAACCATATATTTATTACTAGCAAAACACCTCTGAACTCTTTATGAGGTCAGAGGGCTAAGCACATGACAAGACTCTTAAGAAAAATACGATAAGTTGCACAAATTACAATGGTGCCCTAGGGGCACGACAAACCATATACTAAGTAAATGGTATAAGGAAATCGATAGAGGAAATGAGGATGCCCAGATGCTGTAGGATTGCTGGGACTACACTACCCTAACCTTAGGTAAGTAGCAGGAGGCCCACGGGACGCGTGTGCAGAGTGTGAACTCACACGCGAGATGCGGAACAAAGTCAATGGGCAGAACAAATTACGAAAAGGTAAGTAACAGACAGTTCCGACTAGTTAGGACTAAAACGACTGGATATCTGGACACTAGGAGAGTCAATCTACCCTTGAGCACCGAAATGCTCTTGTTACCTCACCCACGGGCTGCGGGTGCATAGGTGTCAAAGTGTGTCGGGTTTCCGTGTCGAAGTCTATGGAGCCTTGAAGAAAGATGCTGCAGGCGACCAGGAGGAAGATGTCCGGTGCGATCCACGGGTGGATCAAGGAAGAAGAGGACTATGAAAGCAGAGGGGACAGTGTTCAAAGTCACTAGCCAGTGACCGGAGTGGAACCAGGAAGGAACCAGATGCTGTCGTCGCGATCAGGTGAAGAGTGGACACTTGTCTCTGCAGCCACGTGGACCAGGAGGTGTATTCGACAACCAGGATGGAGGCACGAGCTGTCCCACGCAGGCTCTCGCTGTCGGCGGTGTCGGATCCGGATTTGGCGTCAACAGACCTTGGCAAAAGCAACCCACGTGGTGAGTGGAAACGGCGTCTGGTGCGGACCTGGAGGGTCCGGGTTGCTCCTCTTTTGGAAGGGAGCAAGGGCCAGTCTGAAGCAACCAGACCAGCAGTGTAGATTTCGTGGATCGTCGTCTAGGAGGCCACTAGCCAGCCGGCAAGTGACCAGACAATGCGTCGAACAGCAACCAAGCAAAAGGACCCCACGCAGATCTCCTGGATGCTGGAGGGCTGGTCTTCGGTGCAGGAGCTGCTCGGGGCTGGGGCTTCTCAGTCCCCAAAGCACTTACTCGAGGATGCCTCTGAAGTCGTGCTGGAAGCGAAGTGCAGTTTCTTCAAGATGGCTTTCCCACGTGTCTCGTCACACCCACGGATCTCAGCTGTGCTGCAGATGTAGGTTGAGGTCGGAGAGGTCTGGAAGTCCGGATCTCGTCGGGCTCTGAAGTCTGGTTCCGGCAGAAGGACGACAAAGTGAACCCCTAGGACGCTTGATGGTGCCTGCAGTTGCAGGGTGGACACTCCTTGCCCACAAGGGAGATTCTTCGGTCTTCTGGGGAGCAGAACGTCGAAGTCCAGAGTTTCTTCTTTGTAGAGTTGTTCAGGATAATCTAACTTGGAATGGGACCAGCTCCTACCTTTATCCTGCTAAAGGGGGCTGTACTGGTGACTAGGTCCCTCCCATGGGTGGGACCAGGAAGGGGGGTGGTTACACCCCCTATCCTTTGTCCGGTTTCGCGCCAGAGCTGGGGCTGGAGTGCCCCAGCAACTGGTTTGAACCGGGGTATGCACAGGGACACCTTGTGTGCCCCAGGCTTGTCTCATTCCTTTCAGCCCTCCCTACCTCAATACACAAAATCCTGTCTGGGGTGGTGCTAGCACCTCCCAAGGCAGGAAACCCTATTGTCCAGGCCTCCCTCGCTGGAAGGACTCCCAGCAGCAGGAGGTCAGACTTGTGTCTGTGGTGGCAGCATCCATTTTGTGATGCTGAGGCTTCGTTTAAATTTAAACGGGGTTCACAGTTACATACATGTCGTGTCCCTCTAAAAGGGTGGAATGCTACCCCCGTCGCCAGAACTGGCGAGGGGGTAGTATTCCAATTCGTATGACACCTTACTCGACATGTTTTGATAATGCTATACCAAAGTTAGCAATAACCGCGAGGATTATAATACACTTAAGAGTATATGGTATAGCGTTATCATGGAACAGCTATAAGGACTTGGTTACGCAAGCTGCAGTCAGGCTCAGCTCATGCTAGAGCACCATCTCACGTAATTCCAAGCACTCTGCCTTCAGGATTGATAAGGCCTGCCATAGGAGTGACTGATAGGAATATATGTGTCCATTTTGGGGTTGGATATAGGTATACTATATCTACAGCAAAGGGTGATTACACCACCTTGCCCCAGCTGTCTTGCCAGCCAGTTGCGTCTGTTTAGATGGCCAGCCAGGGGTGGCATAATACATGCTTCAGCCCATGGTAGGCCTTGGGTTCACCTATGCCCTGGGTACCTAAGGTACACTGTACAGGGGCTGATAAGGTGTCCCAATACCAATTGGTAAATGCACCTAAAGTACATGGATGTTAATTTAGAGAGAGAACAGCTAGGCTGTGGGTCTGATTAGCAGGCCCACAGCCAGGGAAAGTCGTAAACCAGTGAAGCAAAAAGCAAAAATCTGGGGTGACCATAGGATTGTAGACCCTACTCTCCTACACAGATTTTGTCGCGAATGTCAGGACTCTGAATTGGTAGTATACTCTGTCCATGAGGAATCAGAGGTATTTCTTGTGACTGTAGTTCATTGATATGTGAAGACAAGCAGGCATCTTTTAGGTATAATGTGGTCATAAAGTCTCTCTTTCGTAGGAGCGGGCTCACTTCTTGTAACATAATTTTTAAATGGTGCATTCGTATTAAATCATTTCGGTACCCAAGGTCTAGGATCAGTCTCAGTGTTAAGTCCCGTTTTGGTACCAGGAAGTATGCCAAGTAGATGCTACCGCCTGTTTCCCCTGTGGTACTCTCCATATGGCCCACTTAAATTTTTTTTAATAATAATGCACAAGTTACTTACCTTCGGTAACGATATATCTGTAAGAAACAGTAGTTAGTATTAGATTCCTTACCTTAGAATATCCCTAGGCGTCAGACTGGATCCGGAAAATTTTGCGTAGCAGTACCCCTGCGCGTCGTCTGCGACTCCGTGTCCGTCGTCAGGATGACGTCGTCGGAGTACTTAGACGCCGCCCTCGTGCGCTGATGTCAGTTCTTATACACCGCTTTTCCGCGCCAGAAAACGCAAAGAGCCATGATAAAAACCAACACTGGTGCCATAAAACTAGGGCCCTGAAAGGGGATGACCTTAACCCTAGATATCGGTTCGCAGAACGGGGAGGATGGGTGGGGCGGTAAGGAATCTAATACTAAGTACTGTTTCTTACAGATATATCGTTACCGAAGGTAAGTAACTTGTGCATCTGAAAGAAATAATTTAGTATTAGATTCCTTACCTTAGAATAGATACCCAGCAATACCAACCCCGGTGGTGGGTCTGCGAACCAATGATCACACAGAAAGTCCTGGAGAACGGAAAGGCAGAAAAAGCAATCTCTCCGTACTTGGCTGTCCAGACAGTAGTGTCTTGCGAACGTGTGCAGCGAGGCCCACGTAGCTGCCTGACAGATGTCCTGCAAGAACTACCGCCCCATCTCGCTCCTCCCGTTCCCGGCCAAAGTCATCGAGAAGACCGTCAACAAACAGCTGGTCGCCTTCCTCGAGACGAATGGATCCCTCGACCCCTCACAGTCTGGCTTCCGAGCGAACCACAGCACTGAGACCGCCCTCATCGCTGCCACCGATGACATACGAACTCTGATGGACAACGGAGAAACAGCGGCCCTCATCCTCCTGGACCTCTCCGCGGCTTTCGACACTGTCTGCCACCGCACCCTAGTACAGCGCCTCGGCAACATCGGAATCCAGGACAAGGCACTGGAATGGATCACCTCCTTCCTCGACGGAAGAACACAGAGAGTCCGCCTACCACCGTACAAGTCAGAGGCCACCAAAGTCATCTGCGGCGTCCCTCAAGGATCCTCACTGAGCCCCACCCTCTTCAACGTCTACATGAGCCCCCTCGCGGCCATCGCACGCCAACACAACCTCAACATAATCTCCTACGCCGACGACACCCAGCTGATCCTCTCCCTGACCAACGACCCCGCCACCGCCAGAGCCAACCTGCACGAAGGGATGAGAGAGGTAGCCGAATGGATGACGACCAGCCGCCTGAAACTGAACTCGGACAAGACGGAGGTCCTCATCCTGGGCTCCTCGCCCTCCGCCTGGGACGACTCCTGGTGGCCCCCCGCCCTGGGCACCGCACCCAAACCGACGGACCACGCACGCAACCTGGGCTTCATCCTGGACTCCTCCCTCTCCATGACCAGACAAGTAAACGCCGTCTCCTCGTCATGCTTCAACATCCTGCGCATGCTACGTAAGATCTTCCGGTGGATCCCCACCGAGACGAGGAAGACGGTCACCCAGGCCCTCGTCACCAGCCGACTGGACTACGGCAACGCCCTCTACGCCGGAACCACCGCCAAGCTCCAGAAGAGACTCCAGCGGATCCAGAACGCCTCGGCCAGACTCATCCTCGACATCCCCAGACGCAGCCACATCTCCGGACACCTGAGAGATCTGCACTGGCTCCCGGTCAACAAGAGAATCACCTTCCGTCTCCTCACCCACGCGCACAAAGCCCTACACGACCAAGGCCCGAGCTACCTCAACAACCGGATCAACTTCTACACTCCCAAGCGCCTCCTCAGATCAACCAGCCACGCCCTCGCCGCCGTCCCCCGCATCCGAAGAGCGACAACAGGAGGAAGGTCCTTCTCCTACCTGGCCGCCAAGACCTGGAACTCACTCCCAACCGACCTGCGCCTGACCCAAGACCACCTCTCCTTCAGGAAGAAGCTCAAGACCTGGCTGTTCGAGCAGTAACGGCACCCCCCCCCCCAACCCAGCGCCTTGAGACCCTACGGGTGAGTAGTGCGCTCTATAAATGACCTGATTGATTGATTGATTGATTGATTGCAAGGGGACTCCACGACCCAGGGCAGTGGTAGCCGCCGTGGCCCAAGTAGAATGGGCCCTCAGCACAACAGGAGGCTCCTTCCTCGCCAAAGAGTAGCAGATCTTGATGCACAACACGACCCACCGAGAGATGGTTCGTTTGTGCACCGCCCGATTCTTCTTAGCGCCCACGTAACCAACAAAGAGTTGGTCATCCACCCGGAACTGGCGTGTGCGACCCAGATAAAATGAGTGATGGATCAAGCCCTGATCTTTTGACTGGGTAGGAGTGTTGTGCTTAATTCAGATACTCTGTCCATCACCACCCCCTTTATGAATCGTTTTGGCCACCACAAGTGTGGAAGGGTATGCTCAGATGTGAGTCCCTTGCTCACTGCACCATCAGGATTCAAGCAAGCCGGGCCGAAGACGGCTGTAATGCCAGAAACCGGTCCCCGGAAGCTTGTTTCCTTTCTAGTAAAGAATTGGCTTGGTAGTTTGGTCTGCCCTGTTCCCATGATGCACTGGGCCAGGGTCAGACTAATTTGCATGTAGCCAGGTTCTGAGCTGGGATGGTGCAGTGAGCTAAAAAACGGTGATGGATCTGATCTGATCTTTTGACTGGGTAGGAGTGTTCTGCTTAATTCAGATACTCTGTCCATCACCACCCCCTTTATGAATCAGATAAAATGAGAGCGCACGTTTTGGGTCCAGACGGTGGAGCCTCTCTTCCTCTTTCGAGGGATGCGGAGGTGGAAAGAAGGTGGGCAAGGTGATGGACTGCCCGATGTGGAAGGCTGTGACCACTTTGGGCAGGAAAGAGGGTCGCGTCCGCAACACAACTTTGTCCGGATGGACAGAAAGGAAAGGAGGTTTAGAAGAAAGGGCCTGGAGCT
The DNA here is from genome assembly GCF_964261635.1 of Lissotriton helveticus. NCBI lineage: Eukaryota > Metazoa > Chordata > Amphibia > Caudata > Salamandridae > Lissotriton > Lissotriton helveticus. Next base: position 419,617,839 of record NC_136060.1, on the reverse strand, counting down.
CACTCACTCTCCTGGCAGAGGTGATGGCAACCAGGAATGCAGTCTTAAGGGTAAGAAGACGAAGAGGACAGTTATGAAGTGGCTCGAAGGGAGCGCACATTAGATAGGTCAGAACAAGGTTCAAGTCCCACTGAGGCATCACGAAAGGAACAGGAGGAAACATATGAGTGATGCCCTTCAAGAACCTATTTACAACTGGGGACTTGAACAAAGAGGGTTGATCAGGTAGCCTTAAGAAGGCGTAAATGGCAGAAAGGTAGCCCTTGATAGTGCCCAGAGCAGAGCCCTGCTGGGCAAGAGAAAGAAGAAAGAGAAGGACCTCAGAAAGAGGGGTAGATAGTGGATCCACAGCCTTTGCCACATGCCACAAATTTGTTCCACCTGCAGGCGTATACCGATTTTGTGGAGGGACGCCTGGCTGCCAGAATAACAGCACAGACTTCAGGAGGCAAGTCAAATGGTCTCAACTGTCGCCGCTCAATCCCCACGCATGGAGGTGGAGGCTGGACCGGTTCAGGTGGAGGACCGTCCCCTGCTGCTGCGACAGAAGGTCCTCCTGAAGAGTCAGACGAATCGGGAGATCGTTTGACATGCTGAGTAGCTCGGGATACCAGTATCTTCGTGCCCAGTCCGGAGCCACAAGGATGACTTGGGCCCGGTGGCACCTGATCTTCTTCAGCACTCTGGGCAGAAGTGGTATAGGCGGAAAGGCGTACAACAGACCGCAACTCCACTCGCGTCGAAAAGCGTCGCCGAGCGAGTGCCACCTTGGAATTTCCAACGCGCAGAACTGATGACATTGCGCGTTCTCTTCTGTGGCGAATAGATCTAACCAAGGCTCTCTTCACTGCTGAAAGAGACCTTGCGCCATGTCAGAGTTCAGACGCCATTCGTGATCCATCATGCACCGACGACTAAGATTGTCCGCCCTGGCGTTCAGGGAACCTGCCAGGTGTTGAACCACCAGGGTCACGCCCTGATGTTTCAGCCATTGCCAGAGGCGCAGAGCCTCCTGGCATAGGGTCCACGACCCCACCCCGCCCTGTTTGTTGGAGTACCACATGGCGGTGGTGTTATCCGTGAACACCTGCACTACATTCCCCCGGACAGAGGGGAGGAATGCCTTCAGTGCAAGCCGGATCGCTCGCAGCTCCAGAAGGTTGATATGGAGCCGGGACTCTGCCGGAGACCAGAGTCCTCTGATCTCCGCCTCTCACATGTGCCCCCCCCCCAGCCCTGGAGGGACACATCCGTCACAACTACGTGCTCCAGTTGGGGTAGGGAAAGGGATCTGCCACTGACCCAATCGCGGTCCGTGAGCCACCACTGCAAGTGTCTTGCAGTACCCTCCAGGATCAAGACGTGGTCGGACAAGTTGCCCTGATGCTGGGCCCACTGAAACTTCAGGTCCCACTGCAGAGCCCGCATCCGCCACTGGGCGATATGCACCAGAAGGATGCAGTAGGCCATCAGCCCCAGAAGCCGCAGCGTCAACCTGATCGAGACTCGGGATAATGGCTGAAAGATCGGAATCAGAGCCTGAATATCCCGTACCCAGTGTTCGGGAGGATAAACCCGAAACTGCGCCGAGTTTAGAACCACTCCAATGAGGAGGAGCATCTGGGAGGGACACAGGTGCGACTTCGGCACATTGATGGAGAACCCCAGCATGTGCAGGAGGTCGGCCGTAGTCTGGAGGTGGCTGACGACTGTCTGGGGCGAGCCCGCCTTCAACAACCAGTCGTCGAGGTAGGGGAAGACTAAAACCCCTAGCCTGCGCAGATGACCTGCGACCACCGCCATCACTTTCGTGAACACCCGTGGGGCGCTGGTAAGGCCGAAGGGGAGCACGGTAAACTGAAAGTGCTCGTGGCCTACCGTGAACCGCAGGTAACGCCGGTGGGCCGGCAGGACGGGGATGTGAAAATAAGCGTCCTGCAAGTCCAACAATACCATCCAGTCTCCCGGGTCCAGGGCAGCTAAGACCCGAGCGAGAGTCAGCATCTTGAACTTCTCCTTCTGGAGGAAGCCGTTGACGTTCCGCAGGTCCAAGATAGGACGTAGGCCCCTTTGCCCTTCTTGGGAACCAGAAAGTAGTGGGAGTAACAACCACACCCTACTTCTGGCCCAGGAACGCGCTTGATGGCCCCCTTGGCCAAGAGGGCCGCAACTTCCTCTTGCAGAAGTTTCAAGTGATCCCCCGACCCGCGGTGGCTCTGCGGTGGCATGGCCGGAGGGGTCGCCTCGAAAGGGAGTAGTCCTTTCGGACAATTTGCAGCACACACCTGTCCGACGTGATGGAGTGCCAGTGGAGGAGATGATGGCAAACCCTGCCCCCCACTGGCGTCAAATGGGCCTGAAAGCTCGGACTAGGAAGGCTTTGAGGCGGATGCTGCGGGGGTGGATGTGGACTGGCCGCGCCGTTGTCCCCCGTTACCGCCGCGACGGGAACCACGTCCGCCGCCGCTCTGAATGGTAGTCTGTGGCCCGTGGCTGGCAGGATGTTTGGGGGCACCCCTTCCGTGGCCACGAAAGGAGCGCTGGGCAGAAGATTGCTTGCGCGGGGCCGACAGGCCCAAGGACTTGGCCGTAGCCCTGGAGTCCTTAAAGTGTTCCGGCGCACTATCTGCCTTGCCACCGAAGAGGTGGCTGCCATCGAATGGCATGTCCATAAGGGTGTTCTGGACCTCAGCCAGGCGTGGCGGCGAACTGCTACAGACGTGGAAATCGCTCTTCCTAGCGAGTTCGTGGTATCCAGTCCACATCATATTGAATACCGCGCTGCGTCTCTTCCCTCCGCGGGGGCTTGAGCGATTTTCACCCGGGCCCCCTCCGGGCACTCAGGCAGCACTTCCGCGACCGTATCCCACAGAGAGTGGGTGTAACGGCCCAAGAGGCACACGGTGTTAACCGACCGCAATCCCAAACTAAGGGGTGAGAACATCTTCTTGCCGAATTGTTCATACCTCTTGGATTCCCGATCTGGTGGCGTCGTTGGGAATGCGGATTGGGAGGTAGAGGCCTGGATAACCAGGCTCTCTGGAGTTGGGTGGGTGGACAAGAAACTAGGGTCGCCCGGGGCAGGGCGGTGGCGCCTAGCGACGTTCCTATCTACAGGGGGACCTGTAGTGGCCTGGACCAGGTGCCCAACAGGACGTCCATGAGGGGGATGTATGACTTTACAACGCATACTTTTACATCGCATGCCTTTACAACGCGGTATTTACAACGAATACCTTTACAACGCATAGTGCTTTGGGGTGCTGGATAGTGAATAGTTTAATTTACTATTCCAACTCCAGTCTCCGTGGACACTAGGGAAGGTGTTGGACAGTAAATTATACTTATTCCCTATCCTAGAGCGCCCCCAGCGCAATGCGTTGTAATGGTTTGCGTTGTAAAAGTTGCGTCGTAAAGGCACTGCGTGGTAAAAGTTGCGTTGTAAAGGATGTTTCCCCCATGAGAGTCTCATTAAATGGCAGTAGAGGCTCTGGCGAGCTTACCTGCGGTTTAAGGACCGCCGTGAGGATGTTGGACCTCACCATTAAAGGATGGACCCAGATCCTCGAAGAATTCCTCTTCGGCCGGCGCCGAGCGACGCCGCTCCGGTGCCGGATTCGGACAGAGGGTTGGACTAGGGACCCGCACGACGCCGAGGGTGACACCCTAGTGGTCGACGCCGGCGGGGTCGTAAGGTCAACCAGCAGCGACCCGGATCTGAAACTGGATCCAGTGGGGCCTTGCGGCGTCGGGACCGAAGTCGCCGACGGCGCCGGGGCCGATGCACCCGGCCCACTTGGGCTCCCAGTCAGGGCCGCTGGGCCCAAAGGCGCCGCAGGACCCGACGGAGGAGTGAACGACCTCATGGCCATGAGGAAGGCCTCGATCTCCTTCCGGTGTCGTGTTCTGCCCAGGGACCAGCGGGTATGAAGCAGGCCTCGAACCCCCGGCCGCGTCACCCAAGCGTCGGGGGGGAGTCAGAAGAGCGATGTTGTCTCTTCGACTTCTTGTGCCTCTTACGTGTGGACTTGGAGCCCGACGAGTGGTGTCGACTCGCGGAGCTGTGATGACTCTGGCCCCGCAACAGGTCCCTCGACCTCCTTCCGGACCGGGACCTCGAAGAGCGCGGGGCCGATTGACGGAGCTCGAGGCGCTTACGGGACCGCTCCCGCCTAGCCTTCGACGTCAAGGCCCGGCAGTCGGGCACGACTTGTCATCGTGGTCGGGCCCCAGGCAATATAGGCACCGGCGATGGGGGTCGGTAACCGACATTAGTCAGTTGCAGTCGGCACAGGGCTTGAACCCGGGCATCCCTACCGGCACCGATGGAGTCGTAGACTCGAAACGGATCCAAAAAGGATCGGAAAAGCTTAGTCAAAAAATGACTAAAGGGTACCACTTTTTCCGGACCTGCGCTTGCTGGGGCGGAAAAAAGAACGGACGTCAGCGTGCGAGGGCGGCGTCTAAGTACTCCGACGACGTAATCCAGGCGCCAACGACGGACGCGGAGTCGCAGATGACACCTACCGACACGCAGGGGTACTGCTACGCAAAATTTTAACGATCCGGTCTGACACCTGGGGATATTCTAAGGTAAGGAATCTAATACTAACCGGTTTCTTTCAGATTATTGCATTTTCATTCATCATCTATATGTCCTGCTTTTGAGGAAAGGATTATTCCTTTTTCTGGCTGTGGCCACTATAATAAGAATCTGCCGGTACGTTCACCTTGATGTACATGGGTCTCGAGGAGAAGGCTTATATTCTTTCGAGGAGTAATCACCAAAACTGTGGCAGGTTCCTTAACACCATCAATGCTACAGGGATTAATCCTCCATGCTGATGATTGATCAATCCCATTGTTCATGACGAGCTCACCTCGTCATGAGCACACTAGTAGTGTACTGCATGACGAGCTGAGCTCGTCATGAGCATGGAAGGGGTTAATGCCTTCCTTGCCCTGTTCTTAAATACTTGGGAGCATGGGCAGGTATAGGTTCGCCTAGTCAATTGTACAAGGAGAGGTTGTCCAGAGACAAAGGCCTCTGAGGGTAGCTGTTGACTCCTTCCTCAGGGACTGGCCATCAAGATAATGCTACTCTTCATCAAACAGGCTCTGCTTCACTGCCCCGCTAGACTGTTATACCTTATGCAGTTCTGGCGTTGATCTCGCCGCCATGGCTAACAGATCTTCTCCCAGATCCCTCAGCTTGGAGGGTTTCGTTGGCATACGAAAGGGCATAGAGACTTGTTTAGAAGTCAGGCCTCCATGATGGTCCTTTGGTTCGGATCCATGGGGCTGTATTTGTGGCAACCTTTTGTCGTCAATTGTTTCAACATCAACGTGGCCTTCGGGACTTTTACTGCCTTCCTCTTTTTGGTATCCCTCAAGGCTTCTGCTCTTTCGACTTAGACAACGCCCCCTTCGGCATCCAACTCTCCTCCCTGTGCCAGCTTGACTTCTTGGATGTTTTCTTTGTCATCGCTGGAGGGTCCCAAGTCCTTCATGAATACTTGTGGTTTCTGATTGCCCATGCCATGATGAGAGTCGCTGCTTCTTTCTGCTGAGACTGTTAAAAATGTTGTCTGTGCCTGGAAGGTGCTCTACTAGTAGATGGATTTAGTGATGAATTGCCCAATGCCAAATGGTCTGAGAATGGCATGACAGTTGTAGAGTGTGTGGCCACCCCTGTTTTTGTATATAGTGCATTTTTGTCATATTGTCCATCTAGATTAAGACAACTTTCTTTACCAGGTGAGGTAGAAAACCTTTCAACACAAGTTGAACTGCTTACAGCTCTAGGTAGTTGATGTGATAGTGCAGTTCCAAAGGCCCTGACTGTCAACTGTTGTAAGTGTGCCACCCCCCATCCTTTGAGAGATTCGCTTGTTGTGAGCACTGTGAGAAGTTGGCCTGATATATGATGCTCACTTGTTCTAGTGATCACCTTGTATCAGTCCAAACAACCCTTATGGTGATTGGTTGTAAGTCAACCTTATAGACCAGCTATCCTAATGGTAGCATGGACAGAGCAGTCTTAGGCTAAACTCTTTTGGTATGTGAAGCCAGCTGTTTTACCACATATAACCCCTTGAATACCAGATGAAAGGACACCACACAGGTAGTTATAAAAAATAAACAATATATTTATTACTAACAAACACCTCTGAACTCTTTATGAGGTCAGAGGGCTAAGCACATGACAAGACTCTTAAGAAAAAAACAGTAAGTCGCACAAATTACAATGGTGCCCTAGGGGCACGGCAAACCATATACTAAGTAAATGGTATAAGGAAATCGATAGAGGAAATGAAGATGCCCAGAGGCTGTAGGATCGCTGGGACTACACTACCCTAACCTTAGATGAGTAGTAGTGCAGAGTGTGAACTCACACGTGAGATGCGGAACAAAGTCAATGGGCAGAACAAATTACGAAAAGGTAAGTAAAAGACAGTTCTGACTAGTTACAACTAAAACGACAGGATACCTGGACACTAGGAGAGTCAATCTACATATGAGCACCGAAATGCTCTCGTTACGTCACCCACGGGCTGCGGGGGCATAGGTGTCAAAGTGTGTCGAGTTTCCGCGTTGAAGTCAATGGAGCCTTGAAGAAAGATGCTGCAGGCGACCAGGCGGAAGACGTCCGGTGCGATCCAAGGGTGGATCGAGGAAGAAGAGGACCTGAAAGCAGAGGGGACAGTGTTCAAAGTCACTAGCCAGTGACCGGAATGGAACCAGGAAGGAACCAGATGCTGTCGTCTCGATCAGGTGAAGAGTGAACGCTTGACTCTGCAGCCACGTGGACCAGGAGGTGTCTTCGACGACCAGGATGGAGGTACGAGCTGTCCCACGTAGGCTCTCGCTGTCGGCGGTGTCGGATCCGGATTTGGAGTCAACAGGCCTTGGCAAAGGCAACCCACACGGTGAGTGGAAACGGCGTCTGGTGCGGACCAGGAGGGTCCGGGGTGCTCCTCTTTAGGAAGGGAGCAAGGGCCAGTCTGGAGCAACCAGACCAGCAGTGTAGATTTCATAGATCATCGTCTAGGATGCCACTAGCCAGCCGGCAAGTGACCAGACAACGCGTCAAGCAGCAACCAAGCAAAAGGGCCCCACGCAGATCTCGTGGATGCTGGAGGGCTGGTCTTCGGTGCAGGAGCTGCTCAGGGCTGGGGCTTCTCAATCCCCAAAGCACTTACTCGAGGATGCCTCTGAAGTCGTGATGGAAGCGAAGTGCAGTTTCTCCAAGATGGCCGGTCCCACGTGTCTCGTCGCACCCACGGGTCTCAGCTGGGCTGCAGATGTGGGTAGAGGTCGGAGAGGTCTGGGAGTCCGGGTCTTGTCGAGCTCTGAAGTCTGGTTCCGGCAGGAAGGACGACAAAGTGAACCGCTAGGACGCTTGATGGTGCCTGCAGTTGCAGGGTGGACACTCCTTGCCCACAAGGGAGATTTCTTCAGTCTTCTGTGGAGCAGAACGTCGAAGTCCAGAGTTTCTTCTTTGTAGAGATGTTCATGATAATCTAATCTGGAATGGGACCAGCTCCTACCTTTATTCTGCTAAAGGGGGCTGTACTACTGACTAGGTCCCTCCCATGGGTGGGACCAGGAAAGTTTCGCGCCAGAGCTGGGGCAGGGATGCCCCAGCAACTGGTTTGAACCGGTGTATGCACAGGGCACCTTGTGTGCCCCAGGCATGTCTCATTCCTTTCAGGCCTGTCCTACCCAATACACAAAATCCTGTCTGGGGTGGTGCTAGCACCTCCCAAGGCAGGAAACCCTTTGTCCAAGCCTACCTCGCTGGAAGGACTCCCAGAAGCAGGAGGTCAGACTTGTGTCTGTGGTGGCAGCATCCATTGTGTGATGCTGAGGCTCTGTTTAACTTTAACTGGTGTTCACAGTTACATACATGTCGTGTCCCTCTAAAAGGGTGGAATACTACCCCCGTCGCCAGAACTGGCGAGGGGGTAGTATTCCAATTCGTATGACACCTTACTCGACATGTTTTGATAATGCTATACCAAAGTTAGCAATAACTACGAGGATTATAATACACTTAAGAGTATATGGTATAGCATTATCATGGAACAGCTATAAGGACATGGTTCCGCAAGCTGCAGACAGGCTCAGCTCATGCTAGAGCACCATCTCACATAATTCCAAGCACTCTGCCTTCAGGATTGATAAGGCCTGCCATAGGAGTGACTGATAGGAGTATATGTGTCCATTTTGGGGTTAGATATAGGTATACTATATCTACAGCAAAGGGTGATTACACCACCTTGCCCCAGCTGTCTTACCAGCCAGTTGTGTCTGTTTAGATGGCCAGCCAGGGGTGGCATAATACATGCTTCAGCCCCTGGTAGGCCCTGGGTACACCTATGCCCTGGGTACCTAAGGTACACTGTACAGGGGCTTATAAGGTGACCCAATACCAATTGGTAAATGCACCTAAAGTACATGTGTGTCATTTAGAGAGAGAACAGCTAGGCTGTGGGTCTGATTAGCAGGCCCACAGCCAAGGAAAGTCGTAAACCAGTGAAGCAAAAATCTGGGGTGACCATAGGATTGCAGACCCTACTCTCCTACAAGCACGACTTGTGGAAAAGGGTCAATGAACTAGATTGGTCAGCTGAGCCTGTGCTCAAATTCACCGATTTGATAAGCATTCTTGTAGAGGGCGCATGTTTAGTCTTGCACGAGGCACTATCATGACACCATCATCCCTAGTAACTGCATGAATGTTCTGGCCAAGATGCTGGTTGACTTGAAACGGTTATAAAAGTGTCTGTAAATTCTGAATGCTGACTGGATTGGGATTATGCTAGAGCTATGTGAGTGTTTAGAAGGACTCCTAAATATGTTGTGTCTGATTGGGTTGAAGAAGGGATTTCTGTGTATAGACTGCGAATCCCAACTGATGCAGAAGATTTCAAGTAATCTGAGTGTGATGCACACATCTGAGATGCAAGTTGGCTTTTATGAGCTAATCGTCTAAGTATGGGAAGACATGTATTTCTTGTTGTCTCAGCTGTGCTGCTATTACTGCTGCTAGGCACTTGGGGCCCGAATCACAGAACTAACTTGAGACAAAATCCTAAACTTACTACATTTTGGTATTCACAGAAGGCACTTACTCATTTCGGTATTCACAGAAGTTAGGACTCCTTAATGCCTTCTGTGAATACCGAAAGTCTTAAAGTTAGTAGTCCTAACTTTCCTACTCCTAAACTGAGAAAAATCCTAACTTTAAGACTTTCAGTATTCACAGAAGGCATTTAGGAGTCCTAAAGTTAGGACTCGCAACTTCTGTGAATACTGAAACGAGTAAGTGCCTTCTGTGAATACCAAAATGGTAGTAAGTTTATTATTTTGTCTTTAGTTAGTTCTGTGAATCGGGCCCATGGTGAACACTGGCTACAGTGGTTACTCCAAACGGAAGCACTTTGAACTGATGATTTTTCCCCATCACAAATCCGAGGTATTTGCAATGTGCTGGATGAATGGGTATATGACAGCATGCGTCATTCAAATCTAGCATTGACATACAGTCACCTTGTTGCAAAAGTGGAAGTACTTGTTGCAGAGTGACCATGTGGAAGTGTTCTGACATTATGTATAAGTTTAGGAGTCTGAGATCCAAAATCAGTCTTAATGAACAGTCTTTTTAGGGAATTAGGCAGTATAGGGAATAAACTACTGTTCTTTGTTGTAATGGGACGAGTTCTATAGCTCCTTTTGTTAGAAGAGCTTGTCCTTCCTGTTTGAGTAGATGTTTGTGTTCTAAAGACAGCTTGTGAACACAAGGGGAGATGTTGGGAGGGTTGCTTCTGAGTTCCAGCCAGTAACCATGTTGGATAATATCCAACAGCCGAATGGGTAGAAACTGATGGTCTTCCCCTTACAGATGATGAATGTTCAGGGGGAACACTGTTTGTTATTAGTGGGTGGGGTACTTGATGGTGTACCTCTGCCTTTGAAATTGTTACCTCAGTTGCCACCTCTTGAGTAAGGAGACTGTGCCAGTGTTTATATGAAAATGTGGAGGCCTCGGAGGTATAATTTTTGGAGCCAATTCTATAGAACGAGCGATGAAAGGAACCGCTTTTGGACGAAGACTTAACGGCACGCATTGATTTTGCCACTAAGGTGTCCGTTTTCATCTTTTCTAGTGATTGGTCTACCGGAGGTCTAAAAAGGTGTTCTTTGTGGAATGGTGCATTAAGAATAGTCTGTTGAACCTATGGTTTATAACCAGAGACTCGGAGCAATGCACACCTCTTTACTAAAATGCTGGTATTGAGTCCTCTAGCTGCAGTATCTGCAGCACCTAAAGCCCATTTAATGGATGGATTCGAAATAAGCTTGCATTCCTTAATTATTTCTTGGCCTTGGGTTTTTTCCTTCTGTGAGCTATTGTAATAATTCTTCCATGTCATCCCAATGTGCCCTATCGAACAAGTTACTTACCTTCAGTATATCTGTAAGAAGCATAGGTTAGTTATAGATTCCTTACCTTAGCATATTCCCCCAGGCATCAGACTGGATCCCGAAAGTTTTTTCATCAACAGTACCCCGGCATGTCGGAAGGCGGCATCGGTCGACTCCGCATTAATCATCGTGGTTGCTAGGATGACGTCGCAGTTGCGACTTAGACACCACCCTCGTGCACTGGCAGGTCTTTTCACGACTTTCCATGCCAGAGCACAGAGCCATGCAAGATACTGATCATTGGAGCACAAAACTAGGGCCCTGAAAGGAAATCCTTAATCCTAGAAGTCATTTCCCACTGTTGAGTCCTTGACCACCTCCGAGTGAAGACACCAATCGTGATCCATCATGCACCTGCGGCAGAGTTCGTCCACCCTGGCATTCAGTGAACCTGCCAGGTGTTGAACCACCAGGGATATGCCCTGATGTTCCACCCATGTCAAGAGGCCCTTCGCCTCTTGACAGAGTCCACAACCCCACCCCGCCCTGTTTGTTGTAGTACCACATGGCGGTGGTGTTGTCCGTGAACACCTGCACTTATCTTCCCCAGACAGGAGGAAGGAATGCTTGGAATGCAATACAGATCACCCGAAGCTCCAGAAGGTTGATGTGGAGCCAGGACTCCACCAGAGGCCTCTGGTCTCCACCTCACCCATGTTACCACCCCATCCCAGAAGGGATGAGTTTGTCACCACAGTGTGCTTTGGTTGGGGAAGGGAGAGAGAGATCTGACGTTGACCCAATCCTGGTTCGTTAGCCACCACTGCAATTGCCTTGCAGTGCCCTCCAAGATCTGGACGCAATCAGACAGATTTCCCTGATGCTGCGCCCACTGGAACTTCAGGTCCCACTGCAGAGCACGCATATGCCACCTGGCATGCTCTACCAGCAGGATGCAGAAGGCAATGAGGCCCAGCAGCCTCAGGGTCATCCTGACCGGAACCCAGGATGGAGGCTGAAAGATCAGAATCATAGCCTGAATATCCCCAACTTGTTGTTCAGAAGGATAGACCCGAAACTGCATCGTGTCCAGAACCGTTCGGATGAAGAGGAGCTTCTGAGAGGGAATCAGTTGTGACTTTGGCACATTGATGGAAAACCCCAGAAAATGCAGGTCAGTCGGTCGTAGTCTGGAGGTGGGAGACAACAGCCTGGGGCGAGCCCGCCTTCAACAGCCAGTCGTCGATACAGGAGAAGACTGCAACCCCTGATCTGCGCAGATGAGCTGCGACCACAGCCAACACTGTCGTCAACCCACGAGGGGCGCTTGTAAAGAAAAAGGGGAGCATGGTAAACTGAAAATGCTGTGGCATACCGTGAACCGCAGGTAGTGCCGGTGGGCCAGCAGGACGGGGTTCTGAAAGTAAGCGTCCTTTAAGTCTAACGCTACCATCCAGTCTCCAGGAAAGGACCTGAGCGAGTGTCAACATTTTTAACTTCTCCTTCCGGAGGAAGCGGTTGACGTTCCTGAGATCCAAACTAGGGCGCAGGCCTTTGTCCTTCTTGGGCACCAGAAAGTTGTGGGAATAGCAACCACGACCTACTCCCAGGACAGGAACGCACGCGACGGCTCCCTTGGCCAAGAGTGCCAAAACTTCCTGTTGGAGAAGGGTCAGATGATCTTTAGACATACAATGGCAGTCTCTAAGGGGATGGAGTAGCCCCTTCGGACTATCTGCAAATCCCACCTGTCCGACGTGATGGCGAATCCTGCCACCCACAGGCATTTGGTGGCCCTAAAAGGTCAGACTAGGAGGCTGCTGCAGAGGGGGCTGTGGTGGACTGGCCCGCCTGCTGGCCCCCAGAACCAATTGTGGTTGTTCGCACATCCCCAGCCGCGCTGGGGCTGAACAGCTTGTGCTGGCCTGTGGCCCCGGAGGTAACGTGGTGGGGCACCCCTTCTGTAGCCACAAAAGGGGCGTCAGGCAGACTGTGCAGGGCGAGTGGTGGGGTGGCCTAAGGACCTGGCTGTAGCTCTAGAGTCCTTAAAGCGCTCTAGCGCGTGGTCTGCCTTTTCGCCGAAAAGGCTACGGCAATCAAAGGGCATATCTATAAGAGTAGATTGCACGTCTCCCCAAAAAACAGTCCACCTCAACCAGGCATAGAATCGAAGGGCTACCGACGTGGAAATCACCCTGCCTAGAGAGTCTGTGGTAGCCAGTCCACAGCGGATGGTAAACTTCGCTGCGTCTCTCCCCTCAGCGACTGCACGGGAAAGCACAGCCCGGGCCTCCTCCGGGCACTGTGGCAGCACTTGTGCTACCGTATCCCACACAGAGTGGGTGTAACGGCCCAACAGACCAGCAGTGTTTACCGACCACAGTTGTAAGCTGGAGGAAGAAAACATATTCCCAAGATGGCCCAGTTTTTGGGATTCCCGATCGGGTGGTGCGTAAGGGAATGCACCCTTGGAGGTGGAGGCTTGGACCACCAAGCTCTCAGGGGTAGGGTGTTGGAAGAAGAAAGTTGAGTCACATGGGGTTCAACCAGGGCCGGGCGGTGACGTTGAGCAATCGTCCTGTCCACAGGAGCCCCAGTGTTGGGCCTGGACCAGGTGCCCAAAAGGACGTCTGTGAGGGCTTCATTAAACGGCAGCAGATGCCCTGAAGAGCTCGCTGCCAGTTGAAGCTCCTGCGTCAGGAGGTTATTCTCGACAGCCACTGTAGGTAGCTTGAGGTGGAGAACCGCAGCCATCCTATGCAACACCACTGATTATGAGGCTGCCTCCTCTGTAGCCACGGTAGGAGGATACAACATGCCATGGTCTGGGGAGGTATCCAGACCACTTGCTTCCCCCAGGTCCTCTCGCCAGTCCGGTTCATAACCTAGCTGGTCGGTTAAAGGGTCCCCAAATCCCTCCCAGTCCTCCTTACCCTCTTCTGGCTGCCAATCTGGTCTAAAAGAGCCTGGGTAGAACGTGGGCACAAAAAGTTCCCATTGGATCCAGCGTCGGAAGACAATGGTCCGGCTCCGTGTCTACCTCGAGATGGGGCTGGGGTCCACGTCCACTGGTGACACAGCAGACGTCAGTGGAGGTGTTACGAGGTCAACCAGCACTGATCTGGATCCAGGCTTGGACCATGCGGTGTAGAGGTCGAAGCAGCCAGAGTCAGGATGCCTAAAGATGGCATGCATCGCTTTGTAGAAAGCTCGAAGCTGGGCAGGGGTTGCTCTGGGTCCCAGTAGTGGAGGGAAGCCTGGAGCAGACCCTGCAGGCTCCTCAAGCGGAGCCGGATGAAGGGCACCATCGGCATCTCTCATCGCGTCAGGCGACAGATGAGAAGTCGAAGAGCGACGATGCTTCTTCACCTTCTTCTTGTGCTTCGACTTACCTGCCCCAGAGTGCGAAAACTGGAAAGAAAAATGATGTTGGCTCCGCGGCCAGTCCCTCAACCTCCTATGTGACGGGACCTCGAAAGCAGCGGAGCACGACTTGGTGTTGGGGGTCGCGCTCCAGGTAGTTTAGGTACATGTGGTGCGGCTCAGTCAGTCGGTTACAGGAACCGAAAGCCTTGAAGCCGGGCATCCCTCGTGCACCAGGAGTCGAAGCACTCAAAAAAATGAAGTTGACAAAAGTCAAGAATAATGAGTTACGTAACTTCGGTAAAAAAAATGTTTCTGGTAGAGACACGGTCTAGCTGCAGATTCCTTAACTTAGAATATCCCCAGGCGTCAGACTGGATCCGGAAAACTTTTTCCCCAGCAGTACCTCTGCACAACAGGGGGCGGCGTCACCTGGCTCCGTCCTGATGTCGTCCACAGAAGTGACATCAATGGCGCTATACAAGACCCCTTTGGCGTGCTGACGCACAAGTTACTACTTGTGTAACGATATATCTGTAAGAGACATTAGTTAGTGATAGATTCCTTACCTTAGAATATCCCCAGGCGTCAGAACGGATCCGGAAATTTTTGCGTAGCAGTACCCTTGCGCGTCGGTAGGCGTCGTCTGCGGCTCCGCGATGACGTTGTCGGAGTACTTAGACGCCGCCTCGGCGTGCTGAAATCAGTTCTTAGACACAGCTTTTCCGCGCCAGAAACGCAGAGCAATGTTAAAAACCAACACTGGTGCCATTGAAACTAGGGCCCTGAAGGGGATGACCTTAACCCTAGATATCGGTCCGCAGAACGGGGAGGATGGGTGGGTCGGTAAGGAATCTATCACTAACTAATGTCTCTTACAGATATATCGTTACACAAGTAGTAACTTGTGCATCTGAAAGAGACACGTTAGTGATAGATTCCTTACCTCAGAATAGATACCCCAGCAATACCAACCCCGGTGGTGGGTCTGCGAACCAATAATCACACCAGAAGGTCCTGGAGGACGGAACGGCCAAAGAAGCCATCCCTCCGGATTTGACTGTCCAGGCAATAGTGTCTTGCAAACGTGTGCAGCGAGGCCCACGTAGCTGCCTGGCAAATATCCTGCAAGGGCACTCCCCGGCCCAGGGCAGTTGTAGTCGCCGTGGCCCGAGTGGAATGAGCCCTCAATCCAACAGGGGGCTCCTTTTTAGCCAAGGAGTAACATGCCTGGATACACAAGATGATCCACCGAGAGATGGTCCGCTTGTGCACCGCCTTTCCCTTCTTAGCGCCCACGTAACCAACAAAGAGTTGGTCATTCACCTGGAACTGGCGTGTGCGATCCAGATAGTAAGAGAGCGCACGTTTTGGGTCCAGACGGAGGAGCCTCTCTTCCTCTTTCGAGGGATGCGGAGGCGGAAAGAAGGTGGGCAAGGTAATGGACTGCCCGATGTGGAAGGCCGTGACAACCTTGGGCAGGAAAGAGGGTCTTGTCCGCAACACAACCTTGTCCGGATGGACAGAGAGGAAAGGAGGTATGGAAGAAAGAGCCTGGAGCTCACTCACTCTCCTGGCAGAGGTGATGGCAACCAGGAAAGCAGTCTTCATAGTAAGAAGACGGAGAGGACAGTTATGGAGCGGCTCAAAGGCAGCACACATTAGGTAAGTAAGAACAAGGTTCAAGTCCCACTGGGGCATCACGAAAGGTACAGGGGGAAACATATGCGTGATGCCTTTCAGAAAACGAGTTACAATAGGGAACTTTAACAAAGAAGGTTGATCAGGCAGCCTCAGAAAGGCTGAAAGGGCAGAAAGGTAGCCCTTTATAGTGCCCAGAGCAGAGCCCTGCTGGGCAAGAGAAAGAAGGAGGAGAAGAACCTCAGAAAGAGGGGCAGAAAGTGGATCCACAGCCTTTGCTGTGCACCATGCCACAAACTTATTCCACCTGCAGGCGTATACCGACTTTGTGGAGGGACGCCTGGCTGCCAGAATGATATTACAGACTTCAGGAGGCAAGTCAAATGGCCTCAACTGTCGCCGCTCAATCACCAAGCATGGAGGTGGAGACTGGACAGGTTCGGGTGGAGGACCGTCCCCTGCTGCTGCGACAGAAGGTCCTCCTGAAGAGGCAGACGAACCAGGGATCGACTGACATACTGAGTAGCTCGGGATACCAGTACCTTCGTGCCCAGTCCGGAGCCACAAGGATGACTGGGGCCCCGTCGCGCTTGATCTTCTTCAGCACTCTGGGCAGAAGTGGTATAGGCGGAAAGGCGTACAACAGACCGCAAATCCATTCGCGACGAAAAGAGTCTCCGAGCGAGTGCCGCCTTGGAAATTCCAACGCACAGAACTGATGACATTGTGCGTTCTCTTCGGTGGCGAATAGATCTAACCAAGGCTCTCTTCACTGCTGAAAGAGACCTTGCGCCATGTCAGAGTTCAGACGCCATTCGTGATCCATCATGCACCGCCGGCTGAGATTGTCCGCCCTGGCGTTCAGGGAACCTGCCAGGTGTTGAACCACCAGGGTCACGCCCTGATGTTCCAGCCATTGCCAGAGGCGCAGAGCCTCCTGGCATAGGGTCCACGACCCCACCCCGCCCTGTTTGTTGGAGTACCACATGGCGGTGGTGTTGTCCGTGAACACCTGCACTACATTCCCCCGGACAGAGGGGAGGAATGCCTTCAGTGCAAGCCGGATCGCTCGCAGCTCCAGAAGGTTGATATGGAGCCGGGACTCTGCCGGAGACCAGAGTCCTCTGATCTCCGCCTCTCCCATGTGGCCCCCCCCCAGCCCTGGAGGGACACATCCGTCACAACTACGTGCTCCAGTTGGGGTAGGGAAAGGGATCTGCCACTGACCCAATCGCGGTCCGTGAGCCACCACTGCAAGTGTCTTGCAGTACCCTCCAGGATCAAGACGTGGTCGGACAAGTTGCCTTGATGCTGGGCCCACTGAAACTTCAGGTCCCACTGCAGAGCCCGCATCCGCCACCGGGCGATATGCACCAGAAGGATGCAGTAGGCCATCAGCCCCAGAAGCCGCAGCGTCAACCTGATCGAGACTCGGGATAATGGCTGAAAGATCGGAATCAGAGCCTGAATATCCCGTACCCAGTGTTCGGGAGGATAAACCCGAAACTGCGCCGAGTTTAGAACCACTCCAATGAAGAGGAGCATCTGGGAGGGACACAGGTGCGACTTCGGCACATTGATGGAGAACCCCAGCATGTGCAGGAAGTCGGCCGTAGTCTGGAGGTGGCTGACGACTGTCTGGGGCGAGCCCGCCTTCAACAACCAGTCGTCGAGGTAGGGGAAGACTAAAACCCCTAGCCTGCGCAGATGACCTGCGACCACCGCCATCACTTTCGTGAACACCCGTGGGGCGCTGGTAAGGCCGAAGGGGAGCACGGTAAACTGAAAGTGCTCGTGGCCTACCGTGAACCGCAGGTAACGCCGGTGGGCCGGCAGGACGGGGATGTGAAAATAAGCGTCCTGCAAGTCCAACACTACCATTCAGTCTCCCGGGTCCAGGGCAGCTAAGACCCGAGCGAGAGTCAGCATCTTGAACTTCTCCTTCCGGAGGAAGCCGTTGACGTTCCGCAGGTCCAAGATAGGACGTAGGCCCCTTTGCCCTTCTTGGGAGCCAGAAAGTAGTGGGAGTAACAACCACACCCTACTTCTGGCCCCGGAACGCGCTTGATGGCCCCCTTGGCCAAGAGGGCCGCAACTTCCTCTTGCAGAAGTTTCAAGTGATCCCCCGACCCGCGGTGGCATGGCCGGAGGGGTCGCCTCGAAAGGGAGTAGTCCTTTCGGACAATTTGCAGCACACACCTGTCCGACGTGATGGAGCGCCAGTGGAGGAGATGATGGCAAACCCTGCCCCCCACTGGCGTCAAATGGGCCTGAAAGCTCGGACTAGGAAGGCTTTGAGGCGGATGCTGCGGGGGTGGATGTGGACTGGCCGCGCCGTTGTCCCCCATTACAGCCGCGACGGGAACCACGTCCGCCGCCGCTCTGAATGGTAGTCTGTGGCCCGTGGCTGGCAGGATGTTTGGGGGCACCCCTTCCGTGGCCACGAAAGGAGCGCTGGGCAGAAGATTGCTGGCGCGGGGCCGACAGGCCCAAGGACTTGGCCGTAGCCCTGGAGTCCTTAAAGCGTTCCGGCGCACTATCTGCCTTGCCACCGAAGAGGTGGCTGCCATTGAATGGCATGTCCATAAGGGTGTTCTGGACCTCAGCCAGGCGTGGCGGCGAACTGCTACAGACGTGGAAATCGCTCTTCCTAGCGAGTCCGTGGTATCCAGTCCACATCGTATTGAATACCGTGCTGCGTCTCTTCCCTCCGCGGGGGCTTGAGCGATTTTCACCCGGGCCCCCTCCGGGCACTCAGGCAGCACTTCCGCGACCGTATCCCACAGAGAGTGGGTGTAACGGCCCAAGAGGCACAAGGTGTTAACCGACCGCACTCCCAAACTAAGGGGTGAGAACATCTTCTTGCCGAATTGTTCATACCTCTTGGATTCCCGATCTGGTGGCGTCGTTGGGAATGCGGATTGGGAGGTAGAGGCCTGGATAACCAGGCTCTCTGGAGTTGGGTGGGTGGACAAGAAACTAGGGTCGCCCGGGGCAGGGCGGTGGCGCCTAGCAACGTTCCTATCTACAGGGGGACCTGTAGTGGCCTGGACCAGGTGCCCAACAGGACGTCCATGAGGGGGATGTATGACTTTACAACGCATACTTTTACATCGCATGCCTTTACAACGCGGTATTTACAACGAATACCTTTACAACGCATAGTGCTTTGGGGCGCTGGATAGTGAATAGTTTAATTTACTATTCCAACTCCAGTCTCCGTGGACACTAGGGAAGGTGTTGGACAGTAAATTATACTTATTCCCTATCCTAGAGCGCCCCCAGCGCAATGCGTTGTAATGGTTTGCGTTGTAAAAGTTGCGTCGTAAAGGCACTGCGTGGTAAAAGTTGCGTTGTAAAGGATGTTTCCCCCATGAGAGTCTCATTAAATGGCAGTAGAGGCTCTGGCGAGCTTACCTGCGGTTTAAGGACCGCCGTGAGGATGTTGGACCTCACCATTAAAGGATGGACCCAGATCCTCGAAGAATTCCTCTTCGGCCGGCGCCGAGCGACGCCGCTCCGGTGCCGGATTCGGACAGAGGGTTGGACTAGGGACCCGCACGACGCCGAGGGTGACACCCTAGTGGTCGACGCCGGCGGGGTCGTAAGGTCAACCAGCAGCGACCCGGATCCGAAACCGGATCCAGTGGGGCCTTGCGGCGTCGGGACCGAAGGCGCCGGGGCCGATGCACCCGGCCCTCTTGGGCTCCCAGTCAGGGCCGCTGGGCCCAAAGGCGCCGCAGGACCCTACGGAGGAGTGAACGACCTCATGGCCATGAGGAAGGCCTCGATCTCCTTCCGGTGTCGTGTTCTGCCCAGGGACCGGCGGGTATGAAGCAGGCCGCGAACCCCCGGCCGCGTCACCCAAGCGTCGGGGGGAGTCAGAAGAGCGATGTTGTCTCTTTGACTTCTTGTGCCTCTTACGTGTGGACTTGGAGCCCGACGAGTGATGTCGACTCGCGGAGCTGTGATGACTCTGGCCCCGCAACCGGTCCCTCGACCTCCTTCCGGACCGGGACCTCGAAGAGCGCGGGGCCGATTGACGGAGCTCGAGGCGCTTACGGGACCGCTCCCGCCTAGCCTTCGACGTCAAGGCCCGGCAGTCGGGCACGACTTGTCATCGTGGTCGGGCCCCAGGCAATATAGGCACCGGCGATGGGGGTCGGTAACCGACATTAGTCGGTTGCAGTCGGCACAGGGCTTGAACCCGGGCATCCCTACCGGCACCGATGGAGTCGTAGACTCGAAACGGATCCAAAAAGGATCGGAAAAGCTTAGTCAAAAAATGACTAAAGGGTACCACTTTTTCCGGACCTGCGCTTGCTGGGGCAGAAAAAAGAACGGACGTCAGCGTGCGAGGGCAGCGTCTAAGTACTCCGACGACGTAATCCAGGCGCCAACGACGGACGCGGAGTCGCAGATGACACCTACCGACACGCAGGGGTACTGCTACGCAAAATTTTAACGAACCGGTCTGACGCCTGGGGATATTCTAAGGTAAGGAATCTAATACTAACGGGTTTCTTTCAGATTATTGCATTTTCATTAATCATCTATATGTCCTGCTTTTGAGGAAAGGATTATTCCTTTTTCTGGCTGTGGCCACTATAATAAGAATCTGCCGGTACGTTCACCTTGATGTACATGGGTCTCGAGGAGAAGGCTTATATTCTTTCGAGGAGTAATCACCAAAACTGTGGCAGGTTCCTTAACACCATCAATGCTACAGGGATTAATCCTCCATGCTGATGATTGATCAATCCCATTGTTCATGACGAGCTCACCTCGTCATGAGCACACTAGTAGTGTACTGCATGACGAGCTGAGCTCGTCGTGAGCATGGAAGGGGTTAATGCCTTCCTTGCCCTGGTCTTAAATACTTGGGAGCATGGGCAGGTATAAGTTCGCCTAGTTAATTGTACAAGGACAGGTTGTCCAGAGACAAAGGCCTCTGAGGGTAGCTGTTGACTCCTTCCTCAGGGACTGGCCATCAAGATAATGCTACTCTTCATCAAACAGGCTCTGCTTCACTGCCCCGCTAGACTGTTATACCTTATGCAGTTCTGGCGTTGATCTCACCGCCATGGCTAACAGATCTTCTCCCAGATCCCTCAGCTTGGAGGGTTTCGTGGGCATACGAAAGGGCATAGAGACTTGTTTAGAAGTCAGGCCTCCATGATGGTCCTTTGGTTCGGATCCATGGGGCTGTATTTGTGGCAACCTTTTGTCGTCAATTGTTTCAACATCAACGTGGCCTTCGGGACTTTTACTGCCTTCCTCTTTTTGGTATCCCTCAAGGCTTCTGCTCTTTCGACTTAGACATCGCTGGAGGGTCCCAAGTCCTTCATGAATACTTGTGGTTTCTGATTGCCCATGCCATGATGAGAGTCACTGCTTCTTTCTGCTGAGATTGTTAAAAATGTTGTCTGTGCCTGGAAGGTGCTCTACTAGTAGATGGATTTAGTGATGAATTGCCCAATGCCAAATGGTCTGAGAATGGCATGACAGTTGTAGAGTGTGTGGCCACCCCTGTTTTTGTATATAGTGCATTTTTGTCATATTGTCCATCTAGATTAAGACAACTTTCTTTACCAGGTGAGGTAGAAAACCTTTCAACACAAGTTGAACTGCTTACAGCTCTAGGTAGTTGATGTGATAGTGCAGTTCCAAAGGCCCTGACTGTCAACTGTTGTAAGTGTGCCACCCCCCATCCTTTGAGAGATTCGCTTGTTGTGAGCACTGTGAGAAGTTGGCCTGATATATGATGCTCACTAGTTCTAGTGATCACCTTGTATCAGTCCAAACAACCCTTATGGTGATTGGTTGTAAGTCAACCTTATAGACCAGCTATCCTAATGGTAGCATGGACAGAGCAGTCTTAGGCTAAACTCTTTTGGTATGTGAAGCCAGCTGTTTTACCACATATAACCCCTTGAATACCAGATGAAAGGACACCACACAGGTAGTTATAAAAAATAAACAATATATTTATTACTAACAAACACCTCTGAACTCTTTATGAGGTCAGAGGGCTAAGCACATGACAAGACTCTTAAGAAAAATACAGTAAGCCGCACAAATTACAATGGTGCCCTAGGGGCACGGCAAACCATATACTAAGTAAATGGTATAAGGAAATCGATAGAGGAAATGAAGATGCCCAGAGGCTGTAGGATCGCTGGGACTACACTACCCTAACCTTAGATGAGTAGTAGTGCAGAGTGTGAACTCACACGTGAGATGCGGAACAAAGTCAATGGGCAGAACAAATTACGAAAAGGTAAGTAAAAGACAGTTCTGACTAGTTACGACTAAAACGACAGGATACCTGGACACTAGGAGAGTCAATTTACATATGAGCACCGAAATGCTCTCGTTACCTCACCCACGGGCTGCGGGGGCATAGGTGTCAAAGTGTGTCGATTTTCCGCGTTGAAGTCAATGGAGCCTTGAAGAAAGATGCTGCAGGCGACCAGGCGGAAGATGTCCGGTGCGATCCAAGGGTGGATCGAGGAAGAAGAGGACCTGAAAGCAGAGGGGACAGTGTTCAAAGTCACTAGCCAGTGACCGGAATGGAACCAGGAAGGAACCAGATGCTGTCGTCTCGATCAGGTGAAGAGTGAACGCTTGACTCTGCAGCCACGTGGACCAGGAGGTGTCTTCGACGACCAGGATGGAGGTACGAGCTGTCCCACATAGGCTCTCGCTGTCGACGGTGTCGGATCCGGATTTGGAGTCAACAGGCCTTGGCAAAGGCAACCCACACGGTGAGTGGAAACGGCGTCTGGTGCGGACCAGGAGGGTCCGGGGTGCTCCTCTTTAGGAAGGGAGCAAGGGCCAGTCTGGAGCAACCTGACCAGCAGTGTAGATTTCATAGATCGTCGTCTAGGATGCCACTAGCCAGCCGGCAAGTGACCAGACAACGCATCAAGCAGCAACCAGCAACCAAGCAAAAGGGCCCCACGCAGATCTCGTGGCTGCTGGAGGGCTGGTCTTCGGTGCAGGAGCTGCTCAGGGCTGGGGCTTCTCAATCCCCAAAGCACTTACTCGAGGATGCCTCTGAAGTCGTGATGGAAGCGAAGTGCAGTTTCTCCAAGATGGCCGGTCCCACGTGTCTCGTCGCACCCACGGGTCTCAGCTGTGCTGCAGATGTGGGTAGAGGTCGGAGAGGTCTGGGAGTCCGGGTCTTGTCGAGCTCTGAAGTCTGGTTCCGGCAGGAAGGACGACAAAGTGAACCGCTAGGACGCTTGATGGTGCCTGCAGTTGCAGGGTGGACACTCCTTGCCCACAAGGGAGATTTCTTCAGTCTTCTGTGGAGCAGAACGTCGAAGTCCAGAGTTTCTTCTTTGTAGAGTTGTTCATGATAATCTAATCTGGAATGGGACCAGCTCCTACCTTTATTCTGCTAAAGGGGGCTGTACTACTGACTAGGTCCCTCCCATGGGTGGGACCAGGAAAGTTTCGCGCCAGAGCTGGGGCAGGGATGCCCCAGCAACTGGTTTGAACCGGTGTATGCACAGGGCACCTTGTGTGCCCCCGGCATGTCTCATTCCTTTCAGGCCTGTCCTACCCAATACACAAAATCCTGTCTGGGGTGGTGCTAGCACCTCCCAAGGCAGGAAACCCTTTGTCCAAGACTACCTCGCTGGAAGGACTCCCAGCAGCAGGAGGTCAGACTTGTGTCTGTGGTGGCAGCATCCATTGTGTGATGCTGAGGCTCTGTTTAACTTTAACTGGGGTTCACAGTTACATACATGTCGTGTCCCTCTAAAAGGGTGGAATACTACCCCCGTCGCCAGAACTGGCGAGGGGGTAGTATTCCAATTTGTATGACACCTTACTCGACATGTTTTGATAATGCTATAACAAAGTTAGCAATAACTACGAGGATTATAATACACTTAAGAGTATATGGTATAGCATTATCATGGAACAGCTATAAGGACATGGTTCCGCAAGCTGCAGACAGGCGCAGCTCATGCTAGAGCACCATCTCACATAATTCCAAGCACTCTGCCTTCAGGATTGATAAGGCCTGCCATAGGAGTGACTGATAGGAGTATATGTGTCCATTTTGGGGTTAGATATAGGTATACTATATCTACAGCAAAGGGTGATTACACCACCTTGCCCCAGCTGTCTTACCAGCCAGTTGTGTTTGTTTAGATGGCCAGCCAGGGGTGGCATAATACATGCTTCAGCCCCTGGTAGGCCCTGGGTACACCTATGCCCTGGGTACCTAAGGTACACTGTACAGGGGCTGATAAGGTGACCCAATACCAATTGGTAAATGCACCTAAAGTACATGTGTGTCATTTAGAGAGAGAACAGCTAGGCTGTGGGTCTGATTAGCAGGCCCACAGCCAAGGAAAGTCGTAAACCAGTGAAGCAAAAATCTGGGGTGACCATAGGATTGCAGACCCTACTCTCCTACAAGCACGACTTGTGGAAAAGGGTCAATGAACTAGATTGGTCAGCTGAGCCTGTGCTCAATTTCACCGATTTGATAAGCATTCTTGTAGAGGGCGCATGTTTAGTCTTGCACGAGGCACTGTCATGACACCATCATCCCTAGTAACTGCATGAATGTTCTGGCCAAGATGCTGGTTGACTTGAAACGGTTATAAAAGTGTCTGTAAATTCTGAATGCTGACTGGATTGGGATTATGCTAGAGCTATGTGAGTGTTTAGAAGGACTCCTAAATATGTTGTGTCTGATTGGGTTGAAGAAGGGATTTCTGTGTATAGACTGCGAATCCCAACTGATGCAGAAGATTTCAAGTAATCTGAGTGTGATGCACACATCTGAGATGCAAGTTGGCTTTTATGAGCTAATCGTCTAAGTATGGGAAGACATGTATTTGTTGTTGTCTCAGCTGTGCTGCTACTACTGCTGCTAGGCACTTGGGGCCCGATTCACAGAACTAACTTGAGACAAAATCCTAAACTTACTACATTTTGGTATTCACAGAAGGCACTTACTCATTTCGGTATTCACAGAAGTTAGGACTCCTTAATGCCTTCTGTGAATACCGAAAGTCTTAAAGTTAGGAGTCCTAACTTTCCTACTCCTAAACTGAGAAAAATCCTAACTTTAAGACTTTCAGTATTCACAGAAGGCATTTAGGAGTTCTAAAGTTAGGACTCCTAACTTCTGTGAATACCGAAACGAGTAAGTGCCTTCTGTGAATACCAAAATGGTAGTAAGTTTATTATTTTGTCTTTAGTTAGTTCTGTGAATCGGGCCCATGGTGAACACTGGCTACAGTGGTTACTCCAAACGGAAGCACTTTGAACTGATGATTTTTCCCCATCACAAATCCGAGGTATTTGCAATGTGCTGGATGAATGGGTGTATGACAGCATGCGTCATTCAAATCTAGCATTGACATACAGTCACCTTGTTGCAAAAGTGGAAGTACTTGTTGCAGAGTGACCATGTGGAAGTGTTCTGACATTATGTATAAGTTTAGGAGTCTGAGATCCAAAATCAGTCTTAATGAACAGTCTTTTTAGGGAATTAGGCAGTATAGGGAATAAACTACTGTTCTTTGTTGTAATGGGACGAGTTCTATAGCTCCTTTTGTTAGAAGAGCTTGTCCTTCCTGTTTGAGTAGATGTTTGTGTTCTAAAGACAGCTTGTGAACACAAGGGGAGATGTTGGGAGGGTTGCTTCTGAGTTCCAGCCAGTAACCCTGTTGGATAATATCCAACAGCCGAATGGGTAGAAACTGATGGTCTTCCCCTTACAGATGATGAATGTTCAGGGGGAACACTGTTTGTTATTAGTGGGTGGGGTACTTGATGGTGTACCTCTGCCTTTGAAATTGTTACCTCAGTTGCCACCTCTTGAGTAAGGAGA
Source organism: Lissotriton helveticus (assembly GCF_964261635.1). NCBI lineage: Eukaryota > Metazoa > Chordata > Amphibia > Caudata > Salamandridae > Lissotriton > Lissotriton helveticus. The sequence continues at coordinate 419,592,542 of NC_136060.1, read as the reverse complement.
CTGTGCCAGTGTTTATATGAAAATGTGGAGGCCTCGGAGGTATAATTTTTGGAGCCAATTCTATAGAACGAGCGATGAAAGGAACCACTTTTGGACGAAGACTTAACGGCACGCATTGATTTTGCCACTAAGGTGTCCGTTTTCATCTTTTCTAGTGATTGGTCTACCGGAGGTCTAAAAAGGTGTTCTTTGTGGAATGGTGCATTAAGAATAGTCTGTTGAACCTATGGTTTATAACCAGAGACTCGGAGCAATGCACACCTCTTTACTAAAATGCTGGTATTGAGTCCTCTAGCTGCAGTATCTGCAGCACCTAAAGCCCATTTAATGGATGGATTCGAAATAAGCTTGCATTCCTTAATTATTTCTTGGCCTTGGGTTTTTTCCTTCTGTGAGCTATTGTAATAATTCTTCCATGTCATCCCAATGTGCCCTATCGAACAAGTTACTTACCTTCAGTATATCTGTAAGAAGCATAGGTTAGTTATAGATTCCTTACCTTAGCATATTCCCCCAGGCATCAGACTGGATCCCGAAAGTTTTTTCATCAACAGTACCCCGGCATGTCGGAAGGCGGCATCGGTCGACTCCGCATTAATCATCGTGGTTGCTAGGATGACGTCGCAGTTGCGACTTAGACACCACCCTCGTGCACTGGCAGGTCTTTTCACGACTTTCCATGCCAGAGCACAGAGCCATGCAAGATACTGATCATTGGAGCACAAAACTAGGGCCCTGAAAGGAAATCCTTAATCCTAGAAGTCATTTCCCACTGTTGAGTCCTTGACCACCTCCGAGTGAAGACACCAATCGTGATCCATCATGCACCTGCGGCAGAGTTCGTCCACCCTGGCATTCAGTGAACCTGCCAGGTGTTGAACCACCAGGGATATGCCCTGATGTTCCACCCATGTCAAGAGGCCCTTCGCCTCTTGACAGAGTCCACAACCCCACCCCGCCCTGTTTGTTGTAGTACCACATGGCGGTGGTGTTGTCCGTGAACACCTGCACTTATCTTCCCCAGACAGGAGGAAGGAATGCAATACAGATCACCCGAAGCTCCAGAAGGTTGATGTGGAGCCAGGACTCCACCAGAGGCCTCTGATCTCCACCTCACCCATGTTACCACCCCATCCCAGAAGGGATGAGTTTGTCACCACAGTGTGCTTTGGTTGGGGAAGGGAGAGAGAGATCTGACGTTGACCCAATCCTGGTTCGTTAGCCACCACTGCAATTGCCGTGCAGTGCCCTCCAAGATCTGGACGCAATCAGACAGATTTCCCTGATGCTGCGCCCACTGGAACTTCAGGTCCCACTGCAGAGCACGCATATGCCACCTGGCATGCTCTACCAGCAGGATGCAGAAGGCAATGAGGCCCAGCAGCCTCAGGATCATCCTGACCTGAACCCAGGATGGAGGCTGAAAGATCAGAATCATAGCCTGAATATCCCCAACTCGTTGTTCAGAAGGACAGACCCGAAACTGCATCGTGTCCAGAACCGTTCGGATGAAGAGGAGCTTCTGAGAGGGAATCAGTTGTGACTTTGGCACATTGATGGAAAACCCCAGAAAATGCAGGTCAGTTGGTCGTAGTCTGGAGGTGGGAGACAACAGCCTGGGGCGAGCCCACCTTCAACAGCCAGTCGTCGATACAGTAGAAGACTGCAACCCCTGATCTGCGCAGATGAGCTGCGACCACAGCCAACACTGTCGTCAACCCACGAGGGGCGCTTGTAAAGAGAAAGGGGAGCATGGTAAACTGAAAATGCTGTGGCATACCGTGAACCGCAGGTAGTGCCGGTGGGCCAGCATGACGGGGTTCTGAAAGTAAGCGTCCTTTAAGTCTAACGCTACCATCCAGTCTCCAGGAAAGGACCTGAGCGAGTGTCAACATTTTTAACTTCTCCTTCCGGAGGAAGCGGTTGACCTTCCTGAGATCCAAACTAGGGCGCAGGCCTTTGTCCTTCTTGGGCACCAGAAAGTTGTGGGAATAGCAACCACGACCTACTCCCAGGACAGGAACGCACGCGACGGCTCCCTTGGCCAAGAGTGCCAAAACTTCCTGTTGGAGAAGGGTCAGATGATCTTCAGACATACAATGGCAGTCTCTAAGGGGATGGAGTAGCCCCTTCGGACTATCTGCAAATCCCACCTGTCCGACGTGATGGCGAATCCTGCCACCCACAGGCATTTGGTGGCCCTAAAAGGTCAGACTAGGAGGCTGCTGCAGAGGGGGGTGTGGTGGACTGGCCCGCCTGCTGGCCCCCAGAACCAATTGTGGTTGTTCGCACATCCCCAGCCGCGCTGGGGCTGAACAGCTTGTGCTGGCCTGTGGCCCCGGAGGTAACGTGGTGGGGCACCCCTTCTGTAGCCACAAAAGGGGCGACAGGCAGACTGCGCAGGGCGAGTGGTGGGGTGGCCTAAGGACCTGGCTGTAGCTCTAGAGTCCTTAAAGCGCTCTAGCGCGTGGTCTGCCTTTTCGCCGAAAAGGCTACGGCAATCAAAGGGCATATCTATAAGAGTAGATTGCACGTCCCCCCAAAAAACAGTCCACCTCAACAAGGCATAGAATCGAAGGGCTACCGACGTGGAAATCACCCTGCCTAGAGAGTCTGTGGTAGCCAGTCCACAGCGGATGGTAAACTTCGCTGCGTCTCTCCCCTCAGCGACTGCACGGGAAAGCACAGCACGGGCCTCCTCCGGGCACTGTGGCAGCACTTGTGCTACCGTATCCCACACAGAGTGGGTGTAACGGCCCAACAGACCAGCAGTGTTTCCCGACCACAGTTGTAAGCTGGAGGAAGAAAACATATTCCCAAGATGGCCCAGTTTTTGGGATTCCCGATCGGGTGGTGCGTTAGGGAATGCACCCTTGGAGGTGGAGGCAAGGACCACCAAGCTCTCAGGGGTAGGGTGTTGGAAGAAAAAAGTTGAGTCACATGGGGGTCAACCAGGGCCGGGCGGTGACGTTGAGCAATCGTTCTGTCCACAGGAGCCCCAGTGTTGGGCCTGGACCAGGTGCCCAAAAGGACGTCTGTGAGGGCTTCATTCACAAAATGCCCTGAAGAGCTCGCTGCCAGTTGAAGCTCCTGCGTCAGGAGGTTATTCTCGACAGCCACTGTAGGTAGCTTGAGGTGGAGAACCTCAGCCATCCTACGCAACACCACTGCTTATGAGGCTGCCTCCTCTGTAGCCACGGTAGGAGGATACAACATGCCAAGGTCTGGGGAGGTATCCAGATCACTTGCTTCCCCCCCAGGTCCTCTCGCCAGTCCGGTTCATAACCTAGCTGGTCGGTTAAAGGGTCCCCAAATCCCTCCCAGTCCTCCTTACCCTCTTCTGGCTGCCAATCTGGTCTAAAAGAGCCTGGGTAGAACGTGGGCACAAAAAGTTCCCATTGGATCCAGCGTCGGAAGACGCTGGTCCGGCTCCGTGTCTACCTCGAGATGGGGCTGGGGTCCACGTCCACTGGTGACACAGCAGACGTCAGTGGAGGTGTTACGAGGTCAACCAGCACTGATCTGGATCCAGGCTTGGACCATGCGGTGTAGTGGTCGAAGCAGCCAGAGTTGGGAATGCCTAAAGATGGCATGCATCGCTTTGTAGAAAGCTTGAAGCTGGGCAGGGGTTGCTCTGGGTCCCAGTAGTGGAGGGAAGCCTGGAGCAGACCCTGCAGGCTCCTCAAGCGGAGCCGGATGAAGGGCACCATCGGCATCTCTCATCGCGTCAGCCGACAGATGAGAAGTCGAAGAGCGACGATGCTTCTTCACCTTCTTCTTGTGCTTCGACTTACCTGCCCCAGAGTGCGAAGACTTGAAAGAAAAATGGTGTTGGCTCCGTGGCCAGTCCCTCAACCTCCTATGTGACGGGACCTCGAAAGCAGCGGGGCACGACTTGGTGTTGGGGGTCGCGCTCCAGGTAGTTTAGGTACATGTGGTGCGGCTCAGTCAGTCGGTTACAGGAACCGAAAGCCTTGAAGCCGGGCATCCCTCGTGCACCAGGAGTCGAAGCACTCAAAAAAATGAAGTTGACAAAAGTCAAGAATAATGAGTTACGTAACTTCTGTAAAAAAAATGTTTCTGGTAGAGACACGGTCTAGCTGCAGATTCCTTAACTTAGAATATCCCCAGGCGTCAGACTGGATCCGGAAAACTTTTTCCCCAGCAGTACCTCTGCACAACAGGGGGCGGCGTCACCTGGCTCCGTCCTGATGTCGTCCACAGAAGTGACATCAATGGCGCTATACAAGACCCCCTTGGCGTGCTGACGCACAAGTTACTACTTGTGTAACGATATATCTGTAAGAGACATTAGTTAGTGATAGATTCCTTACCTTAGAATATCCCCAGGCGTCAGACCGGATCCGGAAATTTTTGCGTAGCAGTACCCTTGCGCGTCGGTAGGCGTCGTCTGCGGCTCCGCGATGACGTTGTCGGAGTACTTAGACGCCGCCTCGGCGTGCTGAAATCAGTTCTTAGACACAGCTTTTCCGCGCCAGAAACGCAGAGCAATGTTAAAAACCAACACTGGTGCCATTGAAACTAGGGCCCTGAAGGGGATGACCTTAACCCTAGATATCGGTCCGCAGAACGGGGAGGATGGGTGGGTCGGTAAGGAATCTATCACTAACTAATGTCTCTTACAGATATATCGTTACACAAGTAGTAACTTGTGCATCTGAAAGAGACACGTTAGTGATAGATTCCTTACCTCAGAATAGATACCCCAGCAATACCAACCCCGGTGGTGGGTCTGCGAACCAATAATCACACCAGAAAGTCCTGGAGGACGGAACGGCCAAAGAAGCCATCCCTCCGGATTTGACTGTCCAGGCAATAGTGTCTTGCAAACGTGTGCAGCGAGGCCCACGTAGCTGCCTGGCAAATATCCTGCAAGGGCACTCCCCGGCCCAGGGCAGTTGTAGTCGCCGTGGCCCGAGTGGAATGAGCCCTCAATCCAACAGGGGGCTCCTTTTTAGCCAAGGAGTAACATGCCTGGATACACAAGATGATCCACCGAGAGATGGTCCGCTTGTGCACCGCCTTTCCCTTCTTAGCGCCCACGTAACCAACAGAGTTGGTCATTCACCTGGAACTGGCGTGTGCGAGCCAGATAGTAAGAGAGCGCACGTTTTGGGTCCAGACGGAGGAGCCTCTCTTCCTCTTTCGAGGGATGCAGAGGCGGAAAGAAGGTGGGCAAGGTAATGGACTGCCCGATGTGGAAGGCCGTGACAACCTTGGGCAGGAAAGAGGGTCTTGTCCGCAACACAACCTTGTCCGGATGGACAGAGAGGAAAGGAGGTATGGAAGAAAGAGCCTGGAGCTCACTCACTCTCCTGGCAGAGGTGATGGCAACCAGGAAAGCAGTCTTCATAGTAAGAAGACAGAGAGGACAGTTATGGAGCGGCTCAAAGGCAGCACACATTAGGTAAGTAAGAACAAGGTTCAAGTCCCACTGGGGCATCACGAAAGGTACAGGGGGAAACATATGCGTGATGCCTTTCAAAAAACGAGTTACAATAGGGGACTTGAACAAAGAAGGTTGATCAGGCAGCCTCAGAAAGGTAGCCCTTTATAGTGCCCAGAGCAGAGCCCTGCTGGGCAAGAGAAAGAAGGAGGAGAAGAACCTCAGAAAGAGGGGCAGAAAGTGGATCCACAGCCTTTGCTGTGCACCATGCCACAAACTTATTCCACCTGCAGGCGTATACCGACTTTGTGGAGGGACGCCTGGCTGCCAGAATGATATTACAGACTTCAGGAGGCAAGTCAAATGGCCTCAACTGTCGCCGCTCAATCACCAAGCATGGAGGTGGAGACTGGACAGGTTCGGGTGGAGGACCGTCCCCTGCTGCTGCGACAGAAGGTCCTCCTGAAGAGGCAGACGAACCAGGGGATCGACTGACATACTGAGTAGCTCGGGATACCAGTACCTTCGTGCCCAGTCCGGAGCCACAAGGATGACTGGGGCCCGGTCGTGCTTGATCTTCTTCAGCACTCTGGGCAGAAGTGGTATAGGCGGAAAGGCGTACAACAGACCGCAAATCCATTCGCGACGAAAAGAGTCTCCGAGCGAGTGCCGCCTTGGAAATTCCAACGCACAGAACTGATGACATTGTGCGTTCTCTTCGATGGCGAATAGATCTAACCAAGGCTCTCCCCACTGCTGAAAGAGGCCTTGCGCCACGTCAGAGTTCAGACGCCATTCGTGATCCATCATGCACCGGCAGCTGAGCTCGTCCGCCCTGGCGTTCAGAGAACCTGCCAGGTGTTGAACCACCAGGGTCACGCCCTGATGTTCCAGCCACTGCCAGAGGCGCAGAGCCTCCTGGCAAAGGGTCCACGACCCCACCCCGCCCTGTTTGTTGCAGTACCACATGGAGGTGGTGTTGTCCGTAAACACCTGCACTACACTCCCCTAGAGGGGAGGAATGCCTTCAGTGCTAGACGAATCACCCGCAGCTCCAAAAGGTTGATATGGAGCTGGGACTCCGCCGGAGACCAGAGGCCTCTGATCTCCGCCTCTCCCATGTGGCCTCCCCAGCCATGGAGGGACGCGTCCGTCACAACTACGTGCTCCAGTTGGGGAAGGGAGAGGGATCTGCCGCTGACCCAATCGCGGTCTGTGAGCCACCACTGAAGCTGTTTCGCAGTGCCCTCCGAGATCAGGACATGGTCGGAGAGGTTGCCCTGATGCTGGGCCCACTGAAACTTCAGGTCTCACTGCAGAGCCCGCATCCGCCACCGGGCGTGATGCACCAGAAGAACGCAGGAGTCCATCAGCCCCAGAAGCCGCAGCGTCAACCTGACCGAGATCCAGGATAAAGGCTGAAAGAGTGGAATCACAGCCTGAATATCCCAAACCCGCAGTTTGGGTGTATAAACCCGAAACTGCGCTGAGTCGAGAACCGCTCCGATGAAGAGGAGCTTCTGAGAGGGGCACAGGTGTGACTTCGGCACATTGATGGAGAACCCCAGCTGGTGCAGGAGGTCTGCTGTCGTCTGGAGGTGGCTGACGACTGTCTGGGGCGAGCCCGCCTTCAACAACCAGTCGTCGAGGTAGGGGGGGGAAGACTGAAACCCCTAACCTGCGCAGATGAGCTGCGACCACCGCCATCACCTTTGTGAACACCCGTGGGGCGCTGGTAAGGCCGAAGGGGAGCACGGTAAACTGAAAGTGCTCATGGCCAACGGTGAACCGCAGGTAGCGCTGGTGGGCCGGCAGGACGGGGATGTGGAAACAAGCGTCCTGCAAGTCCAACGCTACCATCCAGTCTACTGGGTCCAGGGCAGCTAAAACCTGAGCCAGTGTCAGCATTCTGAACTTCTCCTTCCAGAGGAAGCCGTTGACGTTCCGTAGGTCCAAGATAGGGCGTAGGCCCCCTTTGCCCTTCTTGGGTACCAGAAAGTAGTGGGAGTAGCAACCACACCCTACTTCTGGCCCAGGAACACGCTCAATGGCCCCCTTGGCCAAGAGGGCCTTAACTTCCTCCTGCAGAAGTCGCAAATGATCCCCCGATACGCGGTGGTATGGCTGGAGGGGTCGCCTCGAAGGGGAGGGAGTAGCCCCTTCGGACGATTTGCAGCACCCACCTGTCCGATGTGACAGTGCGCCAGTGGAGAAGGTGATGGCGAACCCTGCCCCCCCACTGGCGTCACATGGGGGGAAACAGCCTGAATAACGAAGTATGAAAAACGACTGACCTGAACAACGAACCCCAAACAACGACCAACCTGTTAACCACGACATCCTTAACTACAACTTACACAAACAACGACTTTCATAAACCACGAAAAAAAACGATCTTGTGACTGGCCAATAGATGGCACTATTGTAATAACAATGACAAGCCTTTCCAGACTGGGTCCCGCTCCTGGCAGATGAGGCTTTTGTTGAAGGTTGTCAGGTAGGCCTTTTAAATGTATTATGGAACGTGTAACGAGATGTCATTAAGAAGTTTGTAGTCCTATGGGATTTTAATGTTGTTTTCTTATATTAAGACCCATCCCCCTTGGATTTTCAGGTGGTAATACTATTTCTGTGTAATAGTTAAAATTTTCTGTAACAATAAAACAGCAAGCTGAACACAGTGCAAGCATAAGCTTTGAAATAAAAGTGTTTTTCCAGCAATAACAACAGTGCACATGATTTGCAGAAATAGAGTTATACATACATTTATAGAGTAAGGCCATTTCCGTTTAGGGGCATGGGTATGAACAGCATAACAAAGAAAGATCTCAGGTGTGTTATTTGAATCAGTTTGCATTTCACTAATTCACCGGCCGAGAACCAACACAAAAACAAATGAATGAATCACTCCTTTAGGGAAGCTTGTTGGCTAAAGCAGAAAGACCACGGAGCATTTAAAATTTGTTGTGCATGGAAGTTTTGCGAATGTACTTTTGCAATCAAACGAGGGTATTTTAGTCTATGTATCCCAAAGAAAGCTATTGGGTAACTTGCATTTAATAGAAGATACTTCTCTGTGATATTGTTGCAGAAACTCATTTAAGAAGAGGGACTTTCTGGAACGTACGAAAAAACAGCAAAATACAAAACAACTGGGCATGAGAGATAGCTCTAGACCTATAATGCCTCTGTTGCAAATGTTGTTGAACTGTTTCATCCAGAACGCAAGAATGACTTATTACATTGGCTGATGTTAAGTGTTTGAGGTCATTATTACACTTGAAGTCTTTAGTGATGCAGTGTTTCAGAATTCTAATTTCAATGAAGCTTGTCCAAGCCCAAACCCGCACCTGTAGTTCTAGCGACTTCCACATCTGGGTAGACTCGACTACTAAACTTCCAGACTCCACCCACTGAATGCCATTAGATTCATAGGTGCCGCGCAATTAGTGAAAACACCCACTCATAAGGCCGGCCAGTGGCTACGCCCTAGAACTGATTCGGAAATCATCCAAGCTTATTAATAACCACGCTGCTTCAGACCTACTATGATCTCAACACTTTCTGGGAAAATGTGAGAGCTCCAATGCTCACAAAAATCTAAATACTTTACAAAAGACTAAAATCAGCTACTGAAACAGCAAAACCATTACACCAGAGGGAAGTGGTATAATCGGGTAATGAGCAATTTGAAATATTTTCGTGGTTTAGGAACTCGTTAACAATGTAGTGGTTTGGCATTACTCGTGGTTTAGCCTTAGTGGTTTGGGAATTCGTTGTTTAGGCAGTAGTTATTTAATCACATATCCGTCACATGGGCCTGAAAGCACGGACTAGGAGGGTTTTGAGGCGGATGCTGCGGGGGAGGGTGTGGACTGGCCTCGCCGTTGTCCCCGACCGCCTCCACGGCTGTTTCCACGGCAGCCACCGCGTTGGATGTTAGTCTGCGGTGCGTGGCTGGCAGCACGTGTGGGGGCGCCCCTTCCTTGGCCACGAAAGGAGCGAAAGGCACCCGTTTGCAGGCGCGGGGCCGAGAGGCCCAAGGACCTGGCCGTAGCACTGGAGTCCTTAAAGCGCTCAAGTGCATGGTCTGCCTTGTCGCCAAAAAGGTGACGTCCATCAAACAGCATGTCCAGGAGTGTATTCTGGACATCGGCCGAGAAATTGGCAGACCTCAACCAGGCGTGGCGACGAATCGCCACCGTCGTTGCCATCGCTCTGGCCAGTGAGTCGGTGGTATCCAGCCCACACCGGATAGAATACCGCGCTGCATCTCGGCCCTCCACAAGGGCCTGGCCGAGTTTAGCCCGTACCTCCAACAGGCATTCTGGCAGCACGTCCGCTCCGCGATCGTATCCCACAGAGAGTGGGTGTAGCGGCCCAAGAGGCATGCGGTGTTGGAAGACCGCAGTCCCAGACTTAGGGAGGAGAATAGCCTTTTGCCGTATTGCTCATACCTCTTGTGATTCCCTGTCAGACGGAGCCGACGGGAATGCGGTCTGGGAATTTGAAGCCTGGATAACCAGGCTCTCAGGGGTGGGGTGGGTGGACAGGAAACAAGGGTCGCCCGGGGCCGGGCGGTGGCGTCTTGCCACGTTCCTATCTACAGGCGAACCTGTAACGGGCCTGGATCAAGTGCCCAAAAGAACGTCGGTTAAGGCCTCATTAAACGGCGGTAAAAAGTGTACCACTCTTAGGCCAACCCCCCTCCCCCGACGGGGTGAACTCAAGCCTGTCTCAACACCAGGGAAAAAGGCCAAAGCAAACGTGCACATACAAGACAATGGCTCAAGGAACCCAACGGATCCCCAACTATGACACAAACACAGTAGGAAGAACAAGTGGCAACAGAAAGAACCGATACAGAGCAGACTGGGGCATCCCCAGGGACGGGTGTTCACGTCCAACACGGCAGACGGCGCTCAGGGCAGAAGGAAGGCAAAAAGAGGAGCCAAAGCTACACAATAGCAAACGAATACTACACATAGGGTACGTCACATCCCTTTAAAAGCAAGGGACCCCTCTTGCGACAAGTTCATAGGCAAAGGTCAAAAGAAACACAAACAGCTGGCCCAGCTGCAGTAAAGTAAAGGAAAAATAACCCTGGATGAACAGCCATACAATCTTTGAGCCAACCTCTTGAACCCAGAGACAAACACAGTCACAAGAAAACACAGATCCAGCATAGGGGACTAAAACCACTATGCAATCCTGAAAAGAGACGCTGGACTGCCAATTCTGCATGGTCGTCAAACAAATGGGCACCATTAAAGAGCAGATCTGGGAGTCGCACCCGAACATTTTCGGGGAAACTGCCATCGCGTAGCCAAGCATGGTGACGCAGGGCAACTGAGCTGGCCATAGCTTGACTTCCGAGTCAGTGGTGTCCATGGCCAACAGGATGGTAAACTGTGCCATGTCACGGCCATCCCGAACAAGCTGGAGCAGGTCAGCACGAGGGCACTCCGGCAAAGAGGGAAGGAGCAGCTCGAAGGAGTCCTAAAGGGCAAAAGTAGCCCGAGCAAACGCGCAGATCATGTTTAGGGATCGAAGGCCAAAGCTGGTGGATGCAAAAACATTGCGGCCACACGGCTCCAACCACCTAGACTCCTGAGTGGAAGGACGCAACAGTGGAGGACAAGATGGAAGCGCAGCCTGGACTACCAGCCCATGAGCCCTAGGATGAAGGGGAAAAACAGGCAGGGTCATCTGGAGCCGGTCGGTGGCAGTGCGCCACAGCACGAGCCACGGGGTTACCAGACGAGGGTCTGGCCCAAGTCCCCAGAAGGACATCATATAATGACCTGCCAAAAGGGGAAAGAGGCTCCACATCCACTGAGCCATGGTGAAGAAGATCCAACAAAGGAGACTGACATGTGCAGCACTATTATCTGCCCTCGCAAAGTCAACGCTGGCCTCCGTGGCCATCCGAGGGGGACACAGCAAGTCAATCGTTGGGGAGGGCTGCAGGCTAATACACCCTCCCAACAACAGAGGCCCTGCAGAGAAAACAGACCGCCAGTGCCCAATGGGATTCTGCTCCGTGACGCATGGGAACACCCATGTAGGTGGGGAGCCCACTGGGGTCACGTACTCCAACAGAGGGACAACCGGGGACGAATCAGTGCCAATGTCCACCATAGAGGGCTCATCCACCCGGTGTCAGACTGGCGTCGATTCGACCTCCACCAAGGACGGAGCCTGCGGTTAGGAACGAAGTTGACTGAGTCGAACTCCGCGCTGCAGCCACATACAGCGACGATGCAGGGAGCCCCACAGGACTGTGCTAAGACGTGTCAGGTGGGCTAGACGTCAGAGTGGGATGCCAATCGAGGCACTCGGTCGGCACCGAGGGCGAACCCGCCGGCAAACTCCCGACCTGAGTCCCTACCCCCAGTGTGGGTCTCGAAGGTGCTCCAGGAGAGGGGTGACCTAAAGATGGCCTGCAGAGCCCTGGAATAGACTTCCATCTGGGTCAGAGTCGCCCCAGCAAACGGTGGATAGGTAGGGGTAGACTCTGGAGGGCGCGCGTCCGGTGAAGACCGGGAGCTGTGGCCCCCAGCGTCACGCTTGTGCGAGGTCGAAGACCTCCGTGACTTCTTCCAGTGCATACATGAGGCAGGCGAATGACATCCACGGGAACGACTAAGATCTGTCCCAAACAGAGAACTCGGCACGGGAGGAAGTACGGCGCCTTTTGGAGCCCTCCACCTGTGACAGAAGCCAGGGCCACGAGGACTCTGACCGGGACAACCGGGCAGACAACAGTTTCATCTGCCGTTCTCACAGGGACTTTGGCTTCAGTTGCCGGCAGGCGTCTCACTCAGCGGAGTCATGGTGCTCGCCCAAGCACCACATACAGTTCTTAAGCGGATCTGTCGCCGACATCTGCCACAAACAGGACGCATACTACTTGAGTCCTGCAGGCATCGGGACACACTGTTGCAGACCCGAAAGGCATTACCAAGGCCTGAAAAAATGGCCAGAGGAACCGCTCAACTCCGGATCTGCGTTGGGATGCAGAAGACGAAAACAGACATCCGCACGCCGAGGGGGTCTTATATGGCTCCAATTACGTCACATCCGTGGACATCCGTGGACATCGTCAGGACGGAGCCAGGCGACGCCGCCCCCCCCGGCGTGCAGAGGAATTGCTGGTGAAAAAGTTTTCCGGATCCAGTCTGACACCAGGGGATATTCTAAGTTAAGGAATCTGCGGCTAGATGTCTCTATCAGATAAAATCAGTCAAAAAGTGACTGGAGGTACCGCTCTCTCCAGATCTGCACTTGCTGGCGTCTAAGTAGCTACCGCAACATCTCGCCAACCACAACGCCGACGACAAACGCAGTCTCGCGACACCACCTTCTAATGCGCAGGGGGTACTGCTGACGAAAAAAACTTTCCAGATCCAGTTTGACGCCTGGAGGAATATTCTAAGGTAAGGAATCTATAACTGTTTCTTTCAGATATACCTAGCTAAAAGCCCTTGAGTGTTAGCTATTCTCCAATGATTGGCTCATTGAGCAGCTACTCTATTTCCAGAGGTGCCTACTAACTGACTCCTTCTGAGCTTTTTGAATTTGCTCTTTTATTTGCGTGTGGAACTACCAGTGAATCTAAAGGCAACTGACCCTTAATAAATACCGGGTCAGATGGAGGCGCTTTGTATTTTTTATCTACTCTAGGTGTAAGAATATGCGACCTACCAGGATCTTTAAAGATTTTGTCTGCATGCCTCATCATGCTCCATCTCTTCTTGTTCGGCCTCTTTGCCGAAGATATCAGAAGTTTCTTCGACAGACTGTCGCTGCATGTCTGTGCGTCGAGTGAGACGACCCTATAGTCTTTTTCGAATGGAATGACCTAAACGCTTCGCAGTCTTCCTCTTTATTCTCAGGGGAGAGACAAAGGTTACAGGCCTTATGAAGATCGGTGTGTGGGTATTTAGAAAGGTACCTAGGACAGAATTGGAATGGTGTCCGTTCCATCTTTTGGAAGACTGGATGAAGGATCTTCAAAGGCCTTAGTCAGAGGTTTTTTATGGATAGTGAGTTTTCCCCAGCTGTTCGACACGCAGATGTTAATGTGTTCGAAAACAATACAGATGACGGTAGAGTGAATTGAGAACCGAAGGGTTCCAAATTTACGGTGTTGAATCAGAGCACCGAAATATACCGTACCAGATGGCGGGAGAAAAAAACCCAATGGAGTCGATACCCATGCGCACTATCACAGAAAGGAGGAGTGACCTTACCTCGTGACTGCAAGTTGTTTTTCTTCGAAGAAGTATTATCCAAACATCTGGACCCAACACTAGATGGCAGGAGTATGCAAAGCATGTGCCTTGCACAGAGGATTTTCCATATCCCTTCTGTTCTCCTCCTCTGCATTCTCTGGCTATGTGTGCTCCAGCAACGGGGTCCCTCTTCCTAAAGTGCTCTCCTCCCAGGCTTCGATGTTTTCTCATGGCCTCCAGTGATTTTTTTGTGTTTTCCAGAGCCATTTTACCTTCCCTTCAGATTTATGAAGTCCTTAGAGCTCCTCAGGTTTTTTTTCCAGACCAAACAGGCAAAAAAAAAAACAAAACTGAAGCTGGCAGCAACGAACAGGAACTTCTGGGAAGCCATCTGATATCACAAAAGGGAATGGACTTACTACTAAAGGGTGGTCAGCAACACCCACACAAAAAGAGAAGGACAAAACATTATCACAGACCCAACCAATAGCTGGCAGAACAGATGCTGCAATGGTGATGTTACAGTTCTGGGCCGTAAGACCTGGGATCTTGACTGTGAACCTGGGCACCTGAAAGAACGGGAAACATACTTTACAACGCAACTTTTACCACGCAGTGCTTTTACATCGCAACTTTTACAACGCAATCCATTACAACGCATTGCGCTGGGGGGCGCTCTAGGATAGGGAATAGATTTAATCTACTATCCAACACCTTCCCTACTATCCACGGGGACTGGAGTTGGAATAGTAAATTAAACTATTCACTATCCAGCACCCCAAAGCGCTATGCGTTGTAAAAACTGCGATATAAAAGCATGCGTGGTAAAAGCATGCGTTGTAATGTCATACATCCGAAAGAACAGACCAGGCAAGGCACATGGTGAGATGCAGTAGGCTGAATAGCAGGAGTCTGTTATAGAAATATTGAAGGTCCAGTTGATCCTAGAAATCTTTTATAGTAGTCTGCAAACGAAGAGCGGACCAAAACGAATACTGAGGAACCTGTATCAATGGCTCCTGATACAGAGCCTGATCGTCATAGGAACGTTATTTTGCAAAGGTGTCCGTGTACCTATTTTTTGATGGCTCTAGTTGCCGATCTTGGAATGTATATTATCATTTCAAATAATCATTCTCTTGGCATTTGACATTTAGATTGAGAGTGCTTCCCGACTGTTTGTAGTTTGGTTCTTCTCCAAGGATGAATTGGTTAACAAGGTCACAGTTCTGACCTTCGATAAGCTATGCATTTCCTTCAAACTGCTCATTGTTTACTGTGGGACTCTTACTTCAACAGGGAAGATTCAAGCATGTGAATCTATGAAAGATTCGACACTGGAGTATAATGAATGTTTTACAGAGGGACCTGGTTTTATCGTTTAGAAGTTGCTTTAGACCATTTTCACAACCACTCACAAAGCTCACACACTGGTAAACATTAAAAAGAAAAAGTACAAAACAGCAGCTTAACTTGATGCATTTCTATTCCATAACAGAAAAACATAAAAAAACTATTTAACAAGTGGAAATTATTCAGTTAATTAAATAGACTTTTACCATTGACAAATCAATACATTCCTATATACAGAACATTAGGGTTATACTTCATATGCAAACCCCAAATGTAAAATTAGGAACCTGCCTATTTACATTTTTATTGAACTCCTGAAAAACAAAAAAAGCAAATTACTGGTTTAGTATCTGTACAAAATCGGTCTCACAAAACTCCAATCGCCACTGGTTCCACATCTCTTCAGCAAAAAAGTACAAAAAAATGTTTGCAACATATCAAAAGATATTCTTTGTTTCATTATTACAGCATATCATTTTAGAATAAACAGCTTAAATGTACATACTAAAAAATGCCTCACGAGGTATTTTGTTTTGTACAGTCTGAAGAGCATTTTGGTGTTCGCGGACACATTTATTACATTTTCTGATGTGTACATACTTTGTAAACAGTCTAATATACACTGGTTCAGAAGACAAAGTTCCACAGTACTTTTCAAAGAAAAATGAGGTAAAGTCCAAGTTCATATATTCTGCCTTCTGTAAGAAACAGCTGCCAATCAAAGTCCAGTTCTACAGTACTGGAAACCGTCTTCTTGTCCTTATGGCTTGCCAAGGTTTGATTCATTTGCTTTTAGTATTGCAACAGCATCTTTGGCAGCATGATATATAACATTCTTCACCTATGGAGAAAATACCAAAAATACAAAATGATACAAGGTTTAGCAATCTAATTTGTACCAGTCATAAAACTGATTCAGTACGCTTCCACTTTAGGCAATTATTACTTGGGGTGGGAGGCCAACAAATGTGCAAAACTACATACTGAATATTCACATAAAACAAACGCAGAACAATGGACTTACATCACTATAATGCCAGCATGGATGTTAATTGTTTTTCTGCTTCTCTACAGGTGTATGTTGGGAGACTACTAATATATTCAGAATGCATGCCCTAAAGTGGTCAACTAGCGGTTTACAGACCTCAAGGATGGTTAGGACTTTGGCAAAGATGTACTTCATGCATAAGCTCACCGTATATGCTTTTAAGCATAGTCACTAACATTTCAACTTGATAGGAAGCGTTACCTGCAATTTATCCTCATGGTTTGTGTGTGTATGAGATAGGTATCTGAATTCCTGAGTAAGCCAGAAGCAGTGCTTAACATGCTCAGGAGAAACAAAATCTTCAGCTACTTTTATACAGCTGTACAAGTTATGTACCTGTCAAAACAAAGACATTGTAAATTAGTATGCATGAGATACTGACCACATAAAATGTACAGCATTGAAAATGGAATAAACTACATTACAGCCTTACTTGGTGTGGAGCACCTGCTGGTATGAAAACAGCATCGCCTAAAAACTGCACAATCGCCCATCCTTGTACACCATACTCCTGGTAGAGCCGTTTCCTTAATGGCCGGTCCATATACCAACTCTGATCATGGATTGGATCATGATCCACAGGGTTTTCTTGGCCTTGTTCGTCAGATATCTGAAATAAAAACAGATTTTTATCTGCACAAGCAGGTTACCAAATTTGGAGCTCAAGATTGTGCGATTATCTCAAAATCAAAAACATACGACTAGGATGTTGAATCAGTTGAAACAATAAAAATATTCTTAATTTGAGTAATTAAAACCACCTACAATATATTGCATTGTTTTCCTGACCTATCTCCATGCAGGACGCCTGCAATCACACAGTTCTCTAAAACTCTTCTTTGTTCCTTCACCTTAGAAGAAATTAGTTCATCTGTAGCTCTAGTTCTCCAGCGCTGATATCTTTCATAGATTCATATGCTTGAAAAATTCCCTATTGTCAGGCTGGTAATCAAAGTCAATCTTCAATCAAGCCAACCCAACCCTACGATGTCAACCACAAGGACACTACAGCCACTGAACCTTAGCAAGGGCATCAATTTTAACACAAACAGAACTAAAGCGATAAGAGGAGCATGGAGTGTGTACCAATGACTAAAGACGTTTAAACTATCTACTTGCCTGAATAAACAAGTTTTACAGTTTTTCCAGAAAACAATGTATTCCAATTTAGCATGAAGTTGAGGAGGGAGACAGTTCCAGTGGTTTGGCGCGATATCAGAAGCAGCGCCTACTTTTTATTTTATCGTTTTGAGTTTTATATAGCACAAACTCGGGCCAAAGGTATCAGGGCGCATTACATGAGCACCAGTTATGTTACAGACAGATACATTCATTTTATTAGGCACAGGGAGATTAAGGGATTTGCCCAGAATCCCAGGACGTGGAGCGTCCCTGTTGAGAATCAAACACAGTTCTCCAGCTACGAGGGCGGCCGCTCTAGCCGTTAGACCACACCTTACTTGTTCTTGCTTGGCTACAACTAGATGTCCGGAGACGTTTTGCTGAAATAGAGCATAAAACACAAAAAGAATTGTAGCACTTTACCATTTAAGCCCATAAAAGTTAGACAGCAGCACTTGAACTGAACTCTGATTTACTTTGGGCCAGTATAGCGGTTTCAATAAGGGTGTCACATTTTGATGTTTTGTGGACTAAAATAAGTTACACACCATTTATTTGTTTTATTTCTTCAACTTGTGAATAACCCTATGTAGGAAGCTTGCTCTGTATATACTTTACCAAAATGAGGTATAGTGTGCACAGAGTCCAGTGGAACCCCAAAGGTAGGCAGACGTAAAAGTAGATCGCAATTTACTCTATTCGTGGTAGTGTCGGCGAGCAGTAAGTCTTTATCAGAGGGCAGTGTCAAGCATTTGTTGAACACACTTAGGCCGTAAATGATGTCACACACTCAGACCAATTTGCTTGCATCAAAAATATTAAATTATTTTATTTCTAGAAACAAGCCGAGCCTGGTGCAGGTAAGTGAAATAAATGCTTTGCAGAATCTAATGCAATGTTTTCCAGTTGAGTGCAGGTTCAACTGCAGTTGACTGAATTAAAAGGCAAGTCAATGTTTCGAAAGGAAAATGCTACTTACCAGTACACATCTGTTCTTGGCATGTAGAGTTGCAGAATATCATACTTTTGCATAGATCGCCATCTGGTGTTGGGCTTGGATGCTTGCACCTTGTTGTTGTCTTGGAAGAAGTCTTTGTAGTCACGAGATAGGTGACTCCTCCCTTGGACGATAGTGTGCATGGGCATCAACTCCATCCTTTCGCCATGATGGGAAATTATGGAGTTTGTAGGAAACAGAAAATATGTCCATGTGAATGTATCTAAGTAAGATAACACTTGAACAGATGATGGTCCCGGGGAGGCGGGTGGACGTATGATATTCTGCAGCTCTACATGCCAAGAACAGATGCATACTGGTAAGTAGCATTTTCCGTTCGAGGTAGGAGCTGTAGAATTCATACTTTTGCATATACTGTACAGCAGTGTTTCCCTTAGCGGTGGTCACATGTATCTGTTGTAGTGGTTCTGAAAACTGTTTTAAGAACAGCTTGGCCTACATAAGCCTGCTGCTTTGCCTGCACATCTACACAATATTGTTTGGTGAAGGTGTGTGTAGTAGATCATGTAGCTGCCTTACAAATGTCTTCAAGGGGAATGTTTGCCAAAAAATGCCATAGATGCCCCTAGTTTACGGGTGGAGTGTGCTCTAGGGAGAATTGTTAATATGTATTTTGCCTTTTGGTAGCATAATTGAATGCATTTAACAATCCACCTGGCAATGCCAGCATTAGAGATGGGGTTTCCTTTATGCGGTGGAGCGAAGGCTACAAACAGTTGGTTTGTCTAACAGGTTTAGTCCTGTCAATGTAATAAAGTAGAGCTCTTTTTACGTCTAGTGTGAAGAGCTCGCTCTGCTACTGAATCTGGGTTTTGAAATAACACTGGTAACTCCACAGATTGATTAAGATGAAAAGCAGAGATTACTTTGGGAAGGAATTTTGGATTGGTTGTATGAACCACTTTGTTACGATGTATTTGTAAGAATGGTTCTTGTAGGGTTAAAGCCTGGATCTCACTTACTCTCCTGAGAGAGGTGATTGCGACAAGGTAAGCTACTTTCCATGTTAGGAACTGCAGTCGCATTTGTGTAAAAGTTCAAATGGAGGACCCATGAGCCTAGTAAGTACAATGTTTAAATTTGACACTGGAGAGGGTGGCTGTGTGGGTGGAATTATCCTTTTAAGGCCTTCCATAAAAACTTTGATAGCACGTACTCTGAACAATGACAAATGTTGTCTGTTTTGGAGGTAGGCCACAAGGGCAGCCAGATGTAATCTTATGGATGAGTAAGCTAGATTACACCTTTATAGATGCAGTAAATAGCAAATGATGCTCTGAATTGAAGCATCTAGCGGGTCAATTTTGTTTTGATTTCAGTAAATGACGAAACATTTCCTTTTGGCTGCATAGCATGCTCTAGTAGTAGGGCGTCTGGCTTCATTAAGAATGTTCATACAATTGGGTGGGAGGTTGAGGTAACCAAACTCTAGGACTTGGGAGCTAGATTCAGTTGAGCTGGATCTGGATGTCTCATCTCTCCATGGTTCTGTATGAGAAGCTTTGGCAGAGAGCTGTAGTTTTTGGTGTGAAACTACTGAGTTCCAGGAGTGTTGTGAACCATGGTTGTCGGACCTATGTTGGAGCAAAGAGGATAATCTTGAGAGACTGTTTGACTTTGTGCACTACTAATGGAATGAGCGGGCGTGGCGGAAAAGCATACGCAAATTTAACTGACCAGTTCATCCATATCGCATTGCCCTTGGACAATGGGTGTGGATGCCTGGGGGCGAAGGTTGGGCATTTTGCGTTTGCGTGTGTGGCGAACAGATCGATGTCTGGGTGGCCCCACATGTGAAAAAATAGATGAAGAACTGGAGGATGAAGTTCCCATTCGTGTATCTGCTGTGTCTGATGACTGAGAAGGTCCGCAATCTGATTGTGTACCACTGGAAGATGTTCTGCTAGAAGGTATATCCTTTGGGGGATGGCCCATCTCCATATATTTTGCGCTAGTTGAGAAAGCTTCAAAGAATGATGTTTTTGTGTGTAACACATTGCTGTCATATTGTCTGTGCGGACATGGACAGTTTTGTTGATGAGATGTGTTTGGAATGATTTCAACGCTAGAAAGATTGCCGGTGATTGATAAGGAGCAGTTTTTTGTTGAAGGGTCCACCTTCCCTGAATTGTATGGTTTAGGAGATGGGCTCCACAGCCGGTGAGTGATGCGTCCGCCGTTAGCACTATCTGTGGAACTGGGTCTAGGAACCGCCGCCCTTTGGAAAGGTTTTGTGTGTTCCACCACTGCAGAGAGCGATGTGCGCAGTTGTCCACCAACACCAGATCTGAAAGTTGACCTTGAGGCTGGTTCCACTGACGTGCTAAGCATTCTTGTAAAGGGCACATGTGAAGTCTTGCATGAGGGACTATGAAAATGCAAGAGGCCATCATTCCTATGAGTTGCATAAACACTCGAGCTGGTAGTGAGTGTTGGGGCTGAAATTTTGTTAAGAGGGTTTGCATACTGGCTATCCTGACCGCATTGGGGGATGCAAGGGAAGTGTCTATTGTGGCCTCTAGATACTGATGTATGTGGGGCGGCTGGAGATGTGATTTGGTGAGGTTTATCGTGAATGAAATAGGATTTATATTGCACGATGGCTACCCTGAGGCCTCCCAGCACCGTGGACGAACACTAAGAGACAGGGGAGAGGAGGATTAGGTACAGTCATTAAAAAGATAGGTTTTTAGGAGCTTTCAAAATATCAGCAGGTAAGGCTCCTTCCGCAGATGCAATGGGAGGGGAGGGCGTTCCAAGAGTTGGTGGCGTTATAAGAGAAGGAGTGCCCGCCCCATCTAACTTTCCTTCTTCTGAGTGGGCGGCGAGGAAGGAAGACAGAGCGAAGATCTCTGGAAGGTTGGTAGGGGGTGATCAGGGATTGGATCACCTCTGGGCCATTCTTCCAGAAGGCCCTGTGAGTCAGACACATGGCTTTAAACTGGATCCTCGCCTTGATTGGCAGCCAATGGAGGCTCATTAGGGCTGGTTTTGCAGATTGCCATCAGGGGAGCTCAACGAGCATGCGAGCAGCACAATTCTGAATGATCTAATGCATGGCAGATGGAGGAGGTCCCAGATAAAGGGCATTCCCATACTCCAAGCACAAAAGGTATAGAGCATGAACCATGATTCGCTTGGAAAGGGAGGAGGGGAAGGATCATGCGAAGCATCCTCAGAAGGCCGTAGCATGTAGCTGAGATTTTAGCAGCCTGGTGACTGAAGCTGAGAGAGCTGTCAAGCCACATGCCAAGGCTCTTAATCTGGACCATCGGATCTGGTGCAGGACCGAGACAATTAGGCCACAGCAGGACTGAAGGAGGGGGAGTTGCAAAGGAGCATAAGCTCGGTCTTATCCCCGTTGAGTTTAAGGCATGAGAGTTCCATCCACTTGGCAACCTCCTTTAGGCAGGGACCTAGGATGCTAGATGATCTCTAGGGGTGGTTTAATGCCACTAAGAGCTGCGTGTCACCTGCATAGGTGATGATTTTTATGCCAAATGGATGGATAATCTCCGCCAGGGGTCTCATACAGATGTTAAACAGCGTGGGGCTCGGAGAGGAGCCCTGAGGCACCCCACAGCTGAGCAGCAACTGGTTGGAAACAACATCTCCTTCAAAAACCTGAAAGAACTGGTCGCTAAGGAAGGACTTTAGCCATGTTATAACAGTGCCGGTCACTCCCAAACTTTTTAGCCTGAAGATCAGAGTGTTATGATTGACAGTGTCGAATGCAGCACTGAGATCGAGGAGGATGATCGCTGCAGTACCTCCTAGATCCAGAATCTTTCTCTCCTCAGTTACTGAGACAAGGGCAGTCTCGGACCCTAGTTGAGGGCGACAGCCAGTTTGGGAATGATGGAGGAGATCGTTAGATTCTAGGAAATCTACCCGCGTACTATTTATAAGTTGTTCTAGAATCTTACTCATCCATGGAAGGAGAGAAATGGGACGATAGTTGGCTAAATTACACTGGTCAAGGGGAACCTTTCCAGATGAGATGGAGGAGTTGACAAGGTCAAGGATTACCGGGCGAGTGGTATCGGCAGCTAAAATAAGGGGCCGGGCAGGGTCAGTAGGGGAACCAGATTTTATTTTTGCCAGACCCCAGTGAGACAGGATCCAAAGGAGGGGGGAATTGCCCAAATGAAATATAGGTTCCAGCGGGTGGCCCCTGGGAAGGGGGTCACAGATTGTTGATTCTGGAAGGCTGGAAAGGACACGTAGATGTTTTGAATTTTCTGTTGGAAAAACTCTGCCAACTTTTTACACCTTATGAGTGCCCCCTCAGATGTTGGTTGCTTCCGAGGCAAATTGGAGAGGGTTTTGGCGATTCAAAAGATTTCTTTGGGGGAGTTTGCAGCTGAAATAATTTTCTCCTCATAAAAGGCAGCTCGGGCAGCCTTAAATTCAGATTTATAGGATCAGATTGCCTCTATATTTGAGTTTCCTAGATTCTGAATAATTTTGTCTCTAGGATCGTTCGAGTCTCCTACAGGATTGTTTTAGTTCTCTTCACTTTGGAGAGAACGAAGGAGCACTCTTCAGCCTGCCTTTTTTGTAGATGGGTCTCTTGGAGTGAACTACATCAAGGGAGTATTGGATCCAATGATTAAACTTTTCGTTGGCCAGAATGGGGTTAGGGTCACTAACTGGTCTAGTGGCTAGAAGAACTGAAATCCAGTGCTCAGTAGGAAGCTTGGACCAATTCCGTTCCAGTGCCGACATTATATTAGGAGCAAACATGGGTCCATGAATATCCCAGGTTAGGGGGGATCAAAACATGTTCTGACCATGGAAGTAGAGTGGGAATGCCTACAATGAGCTCTCGTAAATTGCTAAAGACAGGATCAAGTAGGTGACCTTTAATATGCGTAGGTTTAAGTACTCTCTGAGTGAGCTGGAGTGCAGAGAACTTAGTGGTCAGCTCCTTAGCCGTGTGGTCAGAGAGGTAATCTAAATGAAAGGTAAGGTCCCCAAGCACAGTGAAATTGGATGTTGCGCAGGCTAGGTTGGAAATTGTAGTAGGTATGGCAGTAAGGAATTGTCCTGGTGGCCCTGGAGGGCGAAAATTAATAGGCCAGAGAAGGTGTTAGTCGGGGAAAAAGCTATAGAGAAGGCCAAGCTTTCACAGTCCAGTAACTCATGAACCCAAAGTTGTGGAGCAGATGAATTGTTTGGTGAGTGTGGTGAACACACTGACTTTATGACTTGGCTTTTATTAGCCAGTCATCCAGGTATGGAAACACATGAATTTGTGTTCTGTGCCAGTAGGCGCCTACTACCGCCAGACACTTTGTGAAGACTCTGGGTGCTGTGGTCACTCCGAATGGGAGGACCTTGAATTAATAGTGCGGACTGTCCACTACAAACCTTAGATATTTCCTGTGAGCACGGTGTATAAGAATGTGGAAGTAGGCGTCCTTGAGAGTGGCAAGGAAGTCGCCTTGTTGGAGCAGTGGGAGAATCTGTTGAAGAGTGATCATGTGAAAACTATCTGATTGTATGTAGATATTGAGAGGTCTGAGGTCTAGTATTGGTCCGAGAGTACCGTCCATTTTTGGGATGAGAAAGTAAAGGGAGTAAACCGCTGTGCCTTGATGCTGGAGGGGAACTGGTTCTATTGCATGCTTTTGAAGAAGTGAAAGAACTTCCTGTTTGAGAAGCGTTAGATGTTCAGTAGACATTGGACGTTGTTTGGGTGGTATGGTTGGGGGAGTTTTGGTAAGTTCCAGGCAGTAACCATACTGGGTAATTTGTCTTACCCACCTGTCTGTAGTGATGGCGTTCCAGACAGGTAGGAACTGTGATAGTCGTCCACCGACCGGAGTGGAATGGTTTGGCGGGAGCAAAAGGAAGTCATTGTTTGGTTTTAGGGGAGGTTTGGTTGTGGTTACCTCAACATCTCCCCTTGTTATTGTTTCCCCTGTACCCTCCCCAAAAATATCCCTTATTGGTGGATATTTGTTTGGGACTCTTGTAGGAGGAGGAGGTAGTGTGTGTGCGGTTTTTGGATCTGCCCCAATAAAAGGAGCAACAAAAATGAACCTCGTGGTGTCTGAGATTGTAATGCTTCCATAGATTTTGCAGTGTCTGTCTTTTTTCATTTTTTTCTAGAGCTGTGTGCACAGCTGGGCCAAAGAGGTGTTCTTGATCAAACGGGTGATTTAAGATAGTTGTTTGCACTTCCTGTTTAAAACAAGAAATACGCAACCATGCATGTCTGCGAAGTAAGACACTGGTGTTCCTAGATCTAGATGCGGTGTCTGCTGCATCGAGGGCACATTTGATGGATGCATTTGTAATTAACATGCCCTCTTGGACCAAATCGTTGGCTTTAGCTTTGTATTGGTTAGGTAGATGTAGAGTAAGATCTTCTAGCTTATCGTAGTCAGCTCTGTTGTAACTGGCAAGCAATGCTTGTGCATTAGCGATTCTCCAGTGATTGGCTGCTTGGGACGCAACTCGTTTACTTGATGCATCCAGCAGCTTGGACTCTTTGTCTGGGAGTGGAGCATCATCAGAGGTTTGGGAATTAGCAAGTTTTCTTGCATTGGAGACCACTAAAGAATTTCAAGGGAGTTTTCCTTTAATGTAGACTCGGTTGTTAGGGACCGGCTTATACTTTATCAATTCGAGGATTGAGAATTGTGGTCCTGACAGGGTCTTTAAATATGGCTGGTGCATGTTTAATGACACCTTTAAGCATGGGCAATGACTATATTGTTTTTTGTGACTGAGCAAATGTTTTGTGACTGAGCAAATGTGTCCAGTAGGACGTCTTCTTCCATGAGGTCTGAATGAAATTGAACGCCATGGTATTGCGCAGCCTTATTAATGAGCGGACTAAACCCTATATTGTCATCTGGAGGGGATGGCTTAGATGGGTGTGCATGTGGGTCAGGAAGGTCTGGAGGATCTGTGGGATCGTTCTAATCGTCCCATGTTTCCTGTGGTGGAGTAGTGTTGCCATCATCAGGGTCATCTAAGAGATCCTTAGGTCTACCCCCATCCCCCAAATCATCCTGATCCTGTGGTGGTACGGGTGAGTATGGAGAGAGTCTAGGAGAGTGATAGGAGAGTGTATAGGGGACAGAGGTTTGGAAGCAAGAATAGGAGAAGAGAGTCTTAGGGGTGAAGTTGCAAAGTCTCCTCTTCACAGGTACCTCAGGAGAGTGTGAGGTAGCAGATTTCCTCTTGTTTGATGGGAGACCGACAAAAAGGCCTGTTTTAGGGTCCACATGTAGTGTCTTGTTTCGGAGCGACAGGATTGGTTGAAACAGTTCTTCCTGCTTGTTGTCCCCTTTCGGTGCAGATTTTTTCAGTTCTGAACGTGATTTGGATTTTGTCTCTGGAGCAGTAGGAGGGGTCTTGTGCTCCTTTGGCTTTGAAGTCTGTGCCCAGTCGGAAATATTCTTCGGATCCAAAGGCTTTTGGTGTTTGTTCGGTTCCGAGGCTTTATCGTCTTTCGGTGCCGAAGGGTTCGATACGAAAGCCTTTTTGGACGTAATGGGAATAGGGTGTATCCCCGATTTTGGTACAGAAGGTGTGTTATGGGTACTGATATGCAGCTTGCTCGCACCAGAGCTGCCGGAAGGCTTTTCCTTTTTCTTCGGAGCCGGGCCCAGAGGCGGGGCTTCTGACGTTTTCCCTCGGTCTCGACTAAGGCCTTCAGGCAGAGTTTTGACCAGAGCCTTTTGTTTTTCGGGTGAGGCAGGGGCATTTGTACTTGCGCGTCGACCTGGAGTGATGTGGTCATCGGAGTCATCAGCTTCGGAGACTATTTCGAGCTCCTCTCAATCCTCTGGAACGTCGGGCCTTCATTGAAAATGTTGTCTGGCACTGGCGCAGCCTGTTGAGCCATTACGTGTCGCCGAGCCCGGCGATAGTCTTTTTAGATCGAAACGAGGCGCAGGCTTGGCAATCCTTTTCCTTGTGTTCGGGCGAGAAGGATTAGTTACTTACCTGTAATCCTAGTTCTCTTCCAGGGGTATCCTCATCAAAGTCATAAGCATTAGAATATTCCCACCCATGTGCGGGACCCCGGAAAAACTATATTATATATATATATATATATATATACACATATATATATATACACATATACATGCAATAGCAGCCAAATCACATCAGAGCTGAAATATGCTGTGAAGAATTTCCACCATACATGAATAATATGCATTAGAAACATGAGAAACAACACCAAAGATTGTTTAGAAACTGTTTTAATGCTTAGGCAGCAGTAGAAATTCTTATAACTCATTGAAAGCATAGAAAGCTCCCAGGCTGCATTTCAAACACAGAGTCTAAAAAGACTGAAAAGCTAACCTGTAGCTGTATACAAAAAACTGACACCGTGTGCAGGAAGGTGGATATCCGACTATGGTTACCCCCAACTTTTTGCCTAGTGTTTTGCTGGTTTTTGACTTAGTTGGCCTGGGATCCTGCTATTCAGGCCCCCAGGCTTCCTGCTCTCTCTGTTAAAATGGACTCCATGTACCTTAGGTACATATCTAATTGGATACTGGGTCACCTTATCAGCCCCTGTACTATGTACCTTAGGTATCCAGGGCATAGGTGTACCCAGGGCCTACCAGGGGCTGCAGCATGTATTATGCCACCCCTGGCTGCCCATCCAAATCTGACACAACTGGCTGTTACGACAGCTGGGGCAAGGTGGTGTAATCACCCTTTGCTGTAGATATAGTATACCTATATCTAACCCTAAAATGGACACATATACTCCTATCAGTCACTCCTATGGCAGGCCTTAACAATCCTGAAGGCAGAGTGACAAATGGGGGTGGGGTCGCACACTACTCACACACCGGCGGGGTCGCCCCTAAGGACTCTGGTCAATGTAGTAAAGTGTTTGCGATGCATCATCTTTCGATCTTCTGCTATCTTCGCCATCCCTGGACACGTGTTTCGGGGTATTACCCCTCATCAGCAGGGATAGGCCGTGTACTGGGGTTGCCGATGGCTGCCAATATCTGCCAGGTATAGTACCACTCAGGCGCGTAGGTGCGGGATCCCAGGCTCGTCAGCCCGCTGCTCAAGGGAGCTTTAAAGTTACAAATGGGGGTGGGGTCGCACACTACTCACACACCTGGTAGATATTGGCAGCTATCGGCAACCCCAGTACACGGCCTATCCCTGCTGATGAGGGGTAATACCCCGAAACACGTGTCCAGGGATGGCGAAGACGGCGAAGACAGCGAAGATAGCGGAAGATCGAAAGATGATGCATCGCAAACACTTTACTACATTGACCAGAGTCCTTAGGGGCGACACCGCCAGTGTGTGAGTAGTGTGCGACCCCACCCCCATTTGTAACTGAAGGCAGAGTGCTTGGAATTAAGTGAGATGGTGCTCTGGCATGAGCTGAGCCTGTCTGCAGCTTGCCGAACCAAGTCCTTATAGCTGTTCCATGATAACGCTATACCATATACTCTTAAGTGCATTATAATCCTTGCGGTTGAATGCTAACTTTGGTATAGCATTATCAAAACATGTTGAGTAAGGTGTCATACGAATTGGAATACTACCAGTAGCTGAGATCCGTGGGTGCGACGAGACGTGGGACCGGCCATCTTGAAGAAACTGCACTTCGCTTCCAGCACGACTCCCGAGGTGAACTCGACCAAGTGCTTTGGGGATTGAGAAGCCCCAGTCCCGAGCAGCTCCTGCACCGAAGATCAGCCCTCCAGCATCCACGAGATCTGCGTGGGGCCCTTCTGCCTGTTTGCTGCTCGACGCGTTGTCTGGTCACTTGCCGGCTGGCTAGTGGCCTCCTAGACGACGAACTTTGAAACCTTCACTGCTGGTCTGGTTGCTCCAGACTGGCCCTTGCTCCCTTCCAAAAGAGGAGCACCCCGGACCCTCCTGGTCCACTCCAGACGCTGTTTCCACTCACCACATGGGTTGCCTTTGCCAAGGCCTGTTGACACCGATTCCGGATCCAACACCGCCGAAAGCGAGAGCCTGCGCGGGACAGCTCGGGCCTCCATGCTGGTCGCCGAAGACACCTCCTGGTCCACTTGGCTGCAGAGACAAGCGTCACCTCTTCACCTGATCGCGACGCCAGCACCCGGTTCCTTTCTGGTTCCACACCGGTCACTGGCTAGTGACTTTGAACACTGTCCCCCTCTGCTTTCAGGTCCTCTTCTTCACCGACCCACCCTTTGATCGCACCGGACATCTTCCTCCTGGTCGCCTGCAGCATCTTTTCTTCCAGGCTCCATAGACTTCAACGCGAGAACCCGACACGGACACCTATGCACCCGCAGCCCGTGGGTGAGGTAACGAGAGCATTTCGGTGCTTAAGGGTAGTTTAACTCTCCTAGTGTCCAGTTCCACAGACGTTTTAGTCCTAACTAGTCAGGATTGTCCGTACTCACCTTTTTCTTGAACTGTACTGTCCATAGACGTTGTTACGCATCTCGCGTGTGAGTTCACACTCTGCACACGCGTCCTGTGGGCCTCCTATTACTTACCTAAGGTGAAGATAGCGTAGTCCCAGCAAACCTACAGCCTCTGGACAGCTCGATTCCTTCTATCGATTTCCTTATACCATTTACTTAGTATATGGTTTGTCGTGCCCCTAGGGCACCATTGTAATTTTGTGCAACTTATCGTATTTTTCCTAAGAAATTGTCATGTGCTTAGCCCTCTGACTTCATAAAGAGTTCAGAGGTGTTTGTTATTAATAAATATACTGTTTATTTTCATAACAACCGGTGTCCTTTCATCTGGTATTCAAGGGGTTATATGTGGTAAAACAGCTGGCTTCAAATGCCAAAAGAGTTTAGCCTAAGACTGCTTTGTCCATGCTACCATTAGGATAGCTGGTCTATAAGGTTGACTTACAACCAATCACCATAAGGGTTGTTTGGACTGATACAAGGTGATCACTAGAACTAGTGAACATCATATATCAGGCCAACTTCTCACATTGGTGTGCAGCGGTTGGGATTTGAGCTTGCTGTTGTTTTGACCAAATATAATCTTGAAATATCATTTGAAAGATCACATAAGGTACCATAGGTACATATAACAAGCTTAGAAATACTCTGAGTTCTACTGAACCAGCTGTTGTAGTAGAAAGGGCCTAGCACACCCTGACTACAACTCTTAGCAAGAGATCAGTAGGAAAACCCATAGTGTAGGTAAGTGCATCACTTGCACCTCACTAGAAAGCATGTCTACCCATGGAGAGACTTCAGAGACTCCCCTAGTGGTTAGTGACCCTCCACAGGTCCTTTCCAGATATGCAGCACTCAGTTTCTAGGAGATGAGACAATTGTGTACCTCCAGGGGACTGAAACAGGGTTCTAACCCTACCACCTCCTTTCCGTTAGGTCTCTTAGAGACATATGATGCTAGAAGGGCTTCTAACACAGGCCCCTCTAATCCAGATGGGAGCATGCCCCCCCTTAGAAGGTGAAGCTGGTGATCCAGACTCTAACCCCCCTGAAATAGAGAATGTAGATGGTAGGGGAGAGGGAAGCTTATCTGAGGATGAGGCAGACAATGGGCAACCTTTAGTCAGCAGACTTACAAGGGCCAACTTAGACCTACATAGGGATAGTACTAGGGGACCCCCAGTGCTATCCAAGAGCAGGCCTAACTTTGGGGTTAGAAGAGATAGATCTCATTCTAGGGACTCCAATAGAGCTGTGCACTCCCGTGCCTCTCATGCATCTGCTCAGAGGAGAATGACTTCCCCTCAGAGGAGAGAGCATGAGGCAAAGATGAAGGAGGCTAATCTGAGGATTCAAAGGGAAGAACTTGCCCTTGCCAAAGAGAAGCTTGCCTTTGCTAGAGAGCAACAGTTGAGTGGGGTAGTCCCCACTCGTGGCAGCAATATCCCTAGGGATAAAGAAAGGGGTTTTGATACTAGAAACCTGAGCAAAATAGTGCCCTCCTATAAGACAGGAGATGATATCCACAAGTGGATAACTGCTCTGGAGAGGGCCTGCAAAGTACAGCAGGTACCCCAGAGTCAGTGGGCAGCTATATTGTGGCTCTCCTTTGTAGGCAAAGGTAGAGATAAGCTCCTCACTGTTAGAGATGAGGATGCTAATGATTACCAAGTCCTGAAAACTGCACTGATTGATGGGTTTGGCTTAACAACTGAACAGTACAGGTTAATGTTCAGGGATACCCAGAAAACTCAGGCTCAGGATTGGACTGACTTTGTTGATTGTGCCACTAAGGCTTTGGAGAGCTGGTTACTGGGAAGGAATATGCTACTTACTAGTATGCATCTGATCTTGGCATGTAGGGCTGCTGATATTCACATCTTATGCATAGATCGCCGCCTAGTGTTGGGTTTGGATGATTGCACATTGTTGTCCTGGAAGAGTCTTCGAAGTATCACGAGATAGGTGGCTCCTCCCCTGGACTACAGTGCGCATGGGCATCCTCTCCATCCTCAGATTGTTTTTCGCCATTGTGGCAGGGATGGAGTATGATACAGTAAGTGATGTCCATGCAAGAGATTAATTCTTAGTACTACAGCTGCGACAGGCACCGGGGAGGAGGGAGGGCGATGTGAATATCAGCAGCCTACATGCCAAGAACCGATGCATACTGGTAAGTAGCATATTCCGTTCGAGGCATGTGGGCTGCTGAATTCACATCTTATGCATAGAATGTATAGCAGTTTCCTCCTAGCGGCGGTTGCCCGTGCCAGCTGCAGCAGACTGAAAAAGAGCTTTGAGTACAGCCTGCCCTACAGCTGCCTGCTGTTTGGAGTGTACATCTACGCAGTAGTGTTTGGTAAATGTATGTATGGTGGTCCATGTGGCTGCTCTACATATATCCTCCACAGGAATGTTACCTAGGAAAGCCATGGATGCCCATAACTTGCGCGTGGAATGCGCTCTTGGGGGAACTGTTAATGTGCGTTTAGCTTTTTGATAACATATCTGTATGCACTTAACAATCCATCTGGCTATACCTGATTTGGAAATGGGGTTGCCTTTGTGTTGTGGAGAGAAGGCAACAAATAGTTGCTTAGTTTTCCTGAAAGCCTTTGTCCTGTCTATGTAATGCAGGAGAGCTCTTTTAACATCTAGCGTATGCAGTGCTCGGTCTGCCACCGAGTCTGGATTTGGGAAGAAAACGGGCAGTTCTATGGTTTGGTTAATGTGGAACTGCGACACCACCTTAGGCATGAATTTAGGGTTGGTACGCAGCACTACCCGATTAGCATGAATCTGTATGAAAGGCTCTTGAATAGTTAGGGCTTGAAGCTCACTAACTCTTCTTAGCGATGTGATTGCCACTAGAAAAGCCACTTTCCATGTCAGAAATTGTAGCTCACAAGAGTGAAGAGGTTCAAAGGGTGGTCCCATTAGTCTGGTGAGAACTATGTTCAGATTCCAGACAGGTGAAGGAGGGTGTCTGGGAGGAATCACTCTTTTGAGTCCTTCCATAAAAGCTTTAATGGCTGGCACCCTAAAAAGAGAAAGGTGCTGCCTGTTTTGAAGATAAGCTGCCATTGCAGCCAAATGTATCCTAATGGAACTATATGCCAGATTGCATCTGTATAGATGCAACAAATAACATATAGTGTTTTGCGTGGATGCATCTAGCGGATTTATGTCATTATTGGAACAGTAAATGACAAATCGCTTCCATTTGGCCGCATAGCATGCCCTGGTTGTAGGTCTTCTTGCCTCCTTGATGATGTTCATACAGTCAGGGGGCAGGTTGAGGTAGCCAAACTCTATGACCTCAGGAGCCATATTGCAAGGCTCAACTGTTGCGGATCTGGGTGCTGAATGTCTCCACGTTTCTGAGTGAGGAGACTGGGCTTGAGGCGCAGCCGTTGGTGAGGCACCACTGAAAGTTCTAGGAACGTGGTGTACCACGCTTGCCTTGCCCATGTTGGAGCAACTAGGATGAGCGTCATGGAGTGCTGCCCCAGTTTGCGTGCCACTAGCGGTATGAGCGGTGCTGGAGGAAAAGCGTACGCAAATCTGCCTAACCAGTTCATCCATATCGCATTGCCCTGAGACTGCGGGTGTGGGAACCTGGCGGCGAAGGTTTGGCATTTTGCGTTTTCCTTTGTGGCGAATAGGTCTATTTCTGGATGACCCCACTGCTGGAAATATGGTTGGAGCACTGAGGGGTGCATCTCCCACTCGTGCATCTGGTGGCTGTGCCTGCTGAGCAGGTCCGCCATCTGGTTGTCCTTGCCTGGGAGATGTTCCGCCATGAGGAACATGTTCCTTTGAATGGCCCACTTCCACATGCTCTGGGGTAGATGAGACACTTGTGGAGAGTGCGTGCCTCCCTGCTTCTGGATGTAATACATGGCAGTCATGTTGTCCGTCCGGATTAGCACAACTTTGTTGCACAGATGCAGTCTGAAGGCCTTTATCGCCATGAAGATCGCCATGAGCTCCAACAGGTTGATATGCATCTTTTGCTGCTGCGCCGTCCATAGTCCCTGCACTGTATAATGTAGGACATGCGCTCCCCAACCCTGGAGAGATGCGTCTGTTGTCAGCACTATCTGTGGTACAGGCTCTTGGAACGGTCGTCCCCTGCAAAGGTTTTGTGTGTTCCACCAATGCAGAGAGTTGTATGCACGACCGGTCACCAACACTAGGTCTTTCAGATGTCCTTGAGCCTGGTTCCACTGTCGTGCTAAGCACTCTTGAAGCGGACACATGTGTAGCCTTGCATGAGGGACTATAAAGATGCAGGAGGCCATCATACCTATCAGCTGCATGAAGACCTACGCTGGGAGCGAGTGTTGTGGCCTGAATTTCTGAATGAGCAATTGCATGCTGTTGACTCTGGCAGAGTTTGGTTGCGCTGTGGCTGTCAGTGTTGATTGTCACACCCAGGTACTGTTGTACATGTGCGGGTTGAAGGTGTGATTTTGGGTAATTGAGTGAAAATCCTAGACTGTGTAGGAGGTGAATCGTGCGGGACATGTGGCTGGCACATTGCTGGGCTGACTTTGCCTGAACAAGCCAGTCGTCCAGATAAGGATAGACATGGATGAGTTGTCTCCGAAGGTGCGCCGCCACTGTCGCCAAGCACTTGGTGAACACCCTGGGGGCAGTAGTGACCCCGAAAGGCAGGACCTCGAACTGGTAATGCTGGTTGTTTATGGTGAACCTGAGATATTTCCTGTGTCCTGGGTGAATGGGAATGTGGAAATATGCGTCTTTTAGGTCTAGGGTTGCTAGGAAGTCCCCCTGACTGAGCAATGGTAGAACTTGATGTAAAGTCAGCATGTCAAAATGATTTGACAAGATGTACTGGTTCAGGGGTCTGAGGTCTAGAATGGGCCTGAGAGACCCGTTCTTTTTTGGGATTAAGAAGTACAGTGAGTACACCCCTGTACCCTGCTGATGAAAAGGCACGAGTTCTACGGCCCCTTTTTGCAGAATGCAGAGTACTTCTTGCTGCAATAAGTGCATGTGCTCTGCGGACATAGGACGGTGCCTTGGGGGTATGTTGGGTGGAGTGGAGGTCAGTTTTAGACAATAGCCGTATTGGATAAGTTCTCTCACCCACCTGTCTGTGGTTATGCCTTCCCAGACTAGCAGGAACTGCTGAAGTCTTCCCCCGACAGGTGTTATATGGTCGGGGGCAGTGACAAGACGTCACTGTTTATTGGTGGCGGAGGATCTTGCATTATTATTTCCGCGTCCTCTGCCTTTGGTGCTGTTCCCACGATATCCACCCCTATTGTTCTTGTTATAGGTGGTTTGCGTGCCCCCTCTGTTGTATTGGGCTTGCTGTGATGCTTGACCTCTGGAGGCTCCCCTGTTACCGGAGCGACGAAAGGAACCGCCCCTGAACTGTTGTGACTGCAGAGCCCCCATGGATTTTGCTGTCTCAGTGTCTTTTTTAACCCCTTCCATGCTGGTGACGAACCCCAGCCGTCACGCTCCACGGTGCTCGTGTGCTGATGACGGCTGGGGTTCGTCACGGTCCCGCCCTGTTCGTGCGGCGGCCGCACACGGGGGGAATCGCGGCCGCACGGAAGGGGTTAATTTTCTCAAGGGTTGTGTCTACATCAGGACCAAAAAGAAAAAATCAGGGTTAACCGGCTGGTTGAGTAAAGTAGTTTGTATCTCCGGCTTACAACCAGAGATGCGTAGCCAGGCATGCCTTCTAAGCATTACACTTGTGTTTATGGCCCTAGCCGCCGTGTCTGCTGCATCTAGCGCACACTTGATGGATGCATTGGAAATTAACTTCCCCTCCTGTATCAGCATTTCTGCTCCCTCCTTATAAGCCTCAGG
Organism: Lissotriton helveticus; assembly: GCF_964261635.1. Taxonomy (NCBI): domain Eukaryota; kingdom Metazoa; phylum Chordata; class Amphibia; order Caudata; family Salamandridae; genus Lissotriton; species Lissotriton helveticus. Next base: position 419,558,080 of record NC_136060.1, on the reverse strand, counting down.
CAGGTGTTGTAGTAGCTGCTCTAACGTGTCGTAGTGCGCCCTATCATATCTGGCTAATAGGGCCTGTGTATTGGAGATCCTCCAAATATTTGCTGCTTGAGCCGCTACTCATTTGCCAGATGCTTCAAAGATTTTGGATTCTTTGTCCGGAGGGGGGGAGCATCACCACTGGTTTGAGAGTTTGCCCTTTTACGAGCATTAGCCACCACGAGGGAATCCAACAGGAGCTGGCCTTTGATGTACGTAGGGTCCACAGGTGCAGGCCGGTACTTCTTTTCAATCCTTGGGTTTACAACCCTTGCGGTCTCCTTGAAAATGTCAGTAGCGTGTTTAAGGACACCTTTTAGCATAGGCAATGTTTTTACCGATCTTTCTGAAGTTAAGAAAGTATCAAACAAAAAGTCCTCCTCTACTGGGTCAGCATGCATGTCCACATCATGGTTTTTGGCTGCCCTTTCAATTAAAGCGTTAAACGCAGCAGTATCTCAGTAGGCGAGGTTTTGACGGTATAGGACTGAGTGAGGGATTTTGTATGACTCCAAAGGAGTTTCTGGAACTATTTTCCGCTTGTAAATGGTGAGTCTACCAGAATCCGAGTCGATGTACAGTTTCGACTGATTGTCATAGGAGGGTGCTTGGAACAGCACATCCTCCTCAAAGGACTGAGTCCTTGAAACTACCGACACTGTTTTGGTAGTGTCGGAGCCCTTTTGTGTCTCGAAGGTTTTTGGTCGAGCGGTCGGGGGCAGTCCATATTTAATAGGTTGTGTAAGCAGTGGAGACGAACCGACCTTTTTTGAGGGTGTTGCAGTCTTCGATCCGACCAACTTTGTAGGATCACTGGGCTGCTTGCGGCCCTGCGTCGATTCGAGCTGTCGGTGCGCAACAGGAACGCCTTTCTGCTTTGACGCGACACGCTCTTTCGGGTCGGGTGCACTTCTCGACTCGAAGGCTTTGCTGGATATCGGCGTCGAGGCCAGAAGTTTCGGATCGACAGTCTTTCTAGCCTGGAGTCCTTTGCCAGTGTCGTCATCTTTGGGCGTGGACGTCGAAAGCGTCAGCGCGACGTGCTTGATGGCAGAGACAGGCTTCGGCGTCCCGTGTTTCGGGTCGACGCCCCCTCGAGACCCCGAAGGGTTGATGACACTTTTAGATTGGAGCCGACGAATCAGAGGCTGTCGATCCGAGGACTGGCTTGAGCAGGTTTGGTTTCGATACAGTTGCTGTCGGTTTCGGTTTTGCCGCTGAAAGTGGCTGATTGACCGATTGCTCCATAGAAGTATTCTTAGCCGGCCTGGATGCGGGGCTATAGAATGCGGGTGAAGATCTTGGCTAAGGCCTTCCGGCGATGCCTCGACCTGAGCCTTAGAGAGTATAGTGTCAGTAATAGGCCCCGCGATTGCGGATGGGCCTTGCTCATCGCTTGAGTCGTCATCGACGGCTCCGATGGCTTCTGCGTCGTCTCCTACCTCGACGAGATCTTCCTCATGGACGTAGTCTTCTTCTTCGTCCACACTATTGTGTGAGTCGTGCTCCGATGCTGGGTCCGACTGCTGGTCAGGATCCTCCATATCGGCGCCCTCATTGTCATCAGCCTCGAATATGTTTTCTGGTTCTGGCGCTGTTTGCTGGGCCGACTGCCGCGCGGCGCGTCGAAGCCAAAGTGTTTTCTTTGACCGGAACTTAGAACAGGCCATGCAGCTGGCCGGGTCGTGGTCAGGCACTTATTGCACACCGGGTGCACATCAATGTGAGGTTATTTGGAGTTGCAGACGGGGCATCTCTTGAAGGGGCTCCGTTCCATCGTCTATGTTCATCGGGGCCTAGGTGTCGAAAAAGGCAACACGGCCTTCGACGTCCTGTTCGAAGAACTGGATTAAGTACTGGGAACCGAACGAGAGACAATACCAACGCCCCGAAGGCCTTTTGGCCTCGCGAAAAGTGTTTTAAGTATATTCGAACTTGAGTCAAGAAAGTACATCCGAACCCAATTGCGGAAAAAAAACAATCTGAGGATGGAGAGGATGCCCATGCGCACTGTAGTCCAGGGGAGGAGCCACCTATCTCGTGATACTTCGAAGACTCTTCCAGGACAACAATGTGCAATCATCCGGACCCAACACTAGGCGGCGATCTATGCACAGATATGAATTCAGCAGCCCACATGCCTCGAACCTAGGATTACAGGTAAGTAACTAATCCTTCCTCTCTGGAAGAATGGCACCAGTTCTATTGCTCTTTTTCGGAGCATTGTTTGAATCTCCAAGGGCATAAGAAGCAGATGTTTTAACTCCTGACGTCTGAGGGGTACAAGGGGTAATTTGAAGAAACTCCCAAGTCTGTCCAAATTGTATTAGATTGAAGACCCATCGGTCCGTGGTTATCTTCTGCCATTGGAAAAAGTGAAAAGAAAGTTGACCACCTAAGGGAACTTCTAGAGAAGGGGGGGTAAACGTAAACGGAGCCTGAAGGGTGTCATTGCCGTCGTTAGGTGTCCTTTCCCTGACGAACTCCTCTTCCTCTAGGGGCAGACTTCGAGTATCCCCCGGTTTGCTGCTGCCGTTGAACATACGGTTGTCTGTAAGGTTGGGAAGATGTAGAGTAAGAGGGGCATCTGTCCTGCTGGTATCCCCCTCTGTAGGATGGTTGGCCTCTTCCTCTAGCCCCTTGAAAGGGCACCTTCTGATACTGCAGTGTCCCTAGAGCCTTCGCTGTATCTGTATCCTTTTTGATATTCTGAAACACCTTGTCAATATGCTTCCCAAATAGAGCTTTCTCATCAAAGGGAAGATCCAAGATCTTATTCTGGACCTCAGGTCTGAAAGATGTTGCGCTCATCCATTCCTCACGGCGTAAAAACGCTGCCCCTCCTAGCGATCTGAAGGCTAGTGTAGCGATCTCCATCGCACAATCAATGACTTCAGCCGAAGCTCTTTCTCCCTCCTGAAGGATCTTCTTAACCTCCCGTCTACTTTCTTCTTGAATCTGATCAATACAAGGCGCCAGGTCACATCACATCCGTCTATCATATCTCCCCAAAATGGCAAGAGCATTTGCCACTCTGACCAGGAGAGCAGACATTGCAGAAAATATTTTACTTGCGTTATCCAGGCGTCTACCCTCTCCATCAGAAGGTGTCGTAATGGGAGCTGAAGGTTTCTGGACGTCTGTTGAGCTGCCTGAAAGATGACAGAGTCTGGTTTGGGATGGCCCACTAGACAGGCTGGAACATCCCCTGCAGCTTTATACTTCTTCTCCAGTCTGGAGAGTATCAGTGTAATTGTCGCCGGTGTCTTCATGACCAGCAAGTTATGGAATCCGCCGATGTCTTCTGGCGGTGAATCAATCGGTACTGGAGAGGGAGAAGAAGGCGTAGGAATAAGGTAGTCATCCTATTCCTTGTTAGGATCAGTTATTTCTCCCTCCTCTTGGTCATCCGTAGTGACTGGATCTTGTTGAGGCATTGGCTGTGGTGATCTCTGCAAGGGCTCTAGCAGTACCTCCTAGCTCATAACTGGAGTAGTTGGACTGTAGCGTGGGCATGGAGTAGACAGGGGCACCTTTGGGATGTAGGAGTTTGTGCAAACCTTTTTCTGTAGTCCGCCAACATAAACTTTAGGTCCATCAATAAAGAGGACGGCATGCCAATCACATCTTCTTGGTAACTCTGGTGGTATTGTTGGGGAGGGTACTGATATTCCCCATATTCTTCCTCAAACTACTCCTCCTGACACTTCATGTGCAGTTGTGAAGGGCTACTAGAATAACCGAATAGGCCTTCATCCTCCTCCTCTGAATCCTGCTCCTCTAGCAGGGGAGGTGGTAAAAGAGGCGTAACCTTGCTAGGGGAGGTGATGACCGGCGTAGATGCAGCAGTCGACACAATCACCGATGGCTTACCCGCCATCGACGACGTAGTTACAGTTGTCGTCGTAGTAATAGATGACTCTGTCGCTGTGCTATTGTCGACGCCCTTGCCGACGATACTGACGTCGAAACAGTAGTCGTGACTTCGTCGACGGTGGCGTCTTCGGAGAACCCTCCGCTGTAGACGCTGAGGTTTTCTTGGGAACTAAACAAAGAAATGCGTTACTTACCTGTAACAGCAGTTATCCAGTATTGGTGTCTTTCATAGATTCACATGCCTGAATCATTCCCCGTCGTCGAGACGGGAGCCTCCGGTAAATAAAAAAGTAATGTCCTATAGACATACATAGAGAAAATAGGCCCAAGGGTCTCCCCTTAGTGGCCTTTCCTTGTCCTTATGTAAAAAGGACCAAACTCTTACAGTCAGCCAATCAGCTCCGACCTCCCTCTAGGACCTCCCTGGGAGGAGCCCCAGTCCCTCAGATTTTCGTACGCACCCAACTAGGTTGGCGTAATATTGTTAGAGAGGGATGTGAGACCTTCCAGGGGAGGCGGGAGGGTTGCATGTGAATCTATGAAAGACACCAATACTGGATAACTGCTGTTACAGGTAAGTAACGCATTTCTTATCCAGTATTTGGGTGTCTTTCATAGATTCACATGCCTGAATCAGAATAGCTAGCAATCAGATATGCACCTGCGTGATGGAAATGCTCTGTAGTCACAGTAGACAATGCATGTGTCGTCATACAACATGTGGACAGCATAACAGTAACATCACAATAGCAAGGAACGTGCATACCTGGATGGCGGGATGTAGGAAGGCTCACATCACTGAAAGAGATGGCGAAGCACTGCCTGGCCCACTGCCGCATCCTTCTGAAGTTCGATATCCAGGCAGTAATGTCTGGAGAAAGTGTGCGGTGACTTCCAAGTCGCCGCTCTGCAAATGTCCAAGATTGGTACCCCAGCGAACAGTGCTGCGGACGTGGACATCGCCCTGGTGGAGTGAGCAGTAACATGCTCAGTTAAAGGCCGTCCGGCCTTGTCGTGGCAGAATGCAATCGCTGAGGATATCCACCTGGAGATGCTTTGCTTCGTGAGAGGCAGGCCCACTCTTGGTCTGCTGTATGCCACAAACAGCTGTGAAGATTTCCTGAGAGCCTTAGTTTTGTCCAGGTAGAATTTTAGGCACCTCTGAAGGTCCAGAGAATGCAGCGCTCTTTCCGCTGCTGTGGACGGATTTGCAAAGAAGGACCTGAGGACAATTGGCTCGTTGAGATGAAAGTCCGAAGGGACTTTAGGTATGAATTTAGGGTTTGGTCTCAGCACTACCCTGTCTTGTCTGAATTGCATATATGGTTCCTGAATGGACAAAGCTTGCAGCTCGCTAACTCTCCTGGCTGATGTTAGAGCGAGCAAGAGTGCTGTTTTCCAGGAGATGTGTTTGATGGATGCTCGATGGATGGGTTCAAACGGACTTCTCATGAGTTGGTTGAGTACCAGATTCAGTTGCCATGTTGGAGGGACTTTCCGAGGCCTCGGAAAGGATCTGTAGAGCCCCTTCAGGAATTGTTTGACTAGTCTACTGGACCACAGAGAAGGTCCTGTGAAAGTCCTAGTGAATCTAGAGATAGCTGCGAGGTGAACCTTTATGGATGCATGTGCCAGGCCTGACTGTGCTAAATGCAGCAGGTATGGTAGTATTTGTTCAGGGGTGACTGAGAGTGGTCGTAGATCCCGATCCACACACCACATGCAGAACCGTTTCCACTTGAGAGTGTAGGTTTTGTTTGTACTATCCGCTCTCGCTTTCGACAGGATATCCCTGCAGTCCTGCGGGATATTTAGTCCACTGAACTCCCTGTGCTCAGGAGCCAGGCCGACAACTTGAGTGATTGGAGGTTCGGGTGTTGCACCTGACCGTTGGACATTGTTAAGAGGTTCGGGTGCTGCCTCAGACGGATCGGTGACCTGATGGAAAGTCGAAGTAGATCCGAGAACCAGTGTTGTCTCGGCCAGAACGGGGCAATCAGGATTAGGGTACATGGCTCCGCCTTCATCTTCCTGAGGAGCCTCGGGATCATTGGAAACGGAGGAAAGGCGTACGCAAACGCGCTGGACCATCCGATGGAGAATGCATTCCCCAGAGACCCTTGTTGGGGATGCCAGCTTGCGTAGTGCGGACATTTGGTGTTTTCTTTGGTGGCAAACAGGTCGATGTTCGGGACTCCCCATTGAGAGAAGACGTGTTCCAGGGCGTTGTCGCTCAGCTCCCACTCGTGGGAGAGGGATCGTTGCCTGCTCAGGGCATCCGCGATAGTATTGTCTTTTCCGGGGACATAGTCCGCCTTGAGTTGGATCCCGTGTAACACCAGCCAGTTCCAGATTTTCTGCGATTCGCGTGATAGAGAGAGCGAACGCGTTCCCCCCTGTTTGTTGAGGTAGTGCATCGTCGTGGTGTTGTCCGTTTTGACGAGCACTGGGGAGTTCTGGATGCGTGGCAGGAATGCCTGTAGAGCAAGATATACCGCCCTCAGCTCCAAGAGATTTATATGGAGCAGTTTTTCCTGAGAGTCCCACTTGCCGCTGATTCGAAGATCTTGTAGAACGGCGCCCCATCCTTCCAAGGAGGCGTCCGTGGTGATCACCAGAGGTGTCGCCGGAAGGAGAAACGGTAATCCTACATTCAGATTTTTTCGATTCCTCCACCAAGCTAGGCTTGTGGACATTTTTGGTGTGATTTGCACAATGTCCTCGAAAGAGCCAGTGCTTTGGGTCCATTGGGTTGCGAGAGCTTCCTGCAATGGGCGCATCCTGAGTCGGCAGTGAGGGATAAGGAGTATGCACGAAGACATCATTCCCATGAGGGATGTGTAAGTGCGCACTTTGATGTATGTTTTTGTCGCCACAGCCGTGGCCAGAGATAGTATCTTGTCCGCCCTCTCCTTCGAGGGAAAGGCCTTCACGCACTCCGTGTCCAGGATAGCCCCTAGGAAGGTGATCCTTGTCGTAGGGGTGATGCAGGATTTTTTGAGATTGATGGTTAATCCTAGCCTCTGAAAAAGATTGGTGCAGGCGCAGGAGGATGCTGCCGCGTCCTCGGCTGAGGGTGCTTTCACCAGCCAGTCGTCTAGGTAAGGGAAGACTTGGTGACCCAACTGACGCAGAAATGCCGCCACCGGTGCTAGGCACTTCGTGAAAATCCGCGGCGCGGACTTGAGGCCAAATGGTAGGACTCTGAACTGATAATGTCGGCCCGCCACCTCGAACCGCAGGAACTTTCTGTGACGCTTGAGGATGGGGATGTGGTAGTAGGCATCCTGGAGATCTAAGGATGTCATGAAATCTCCTTGTTCGAGAGTGCCCAGGATTTCTTGAATCGTCACCATCCTGAACGATTGGCTCCGTAGGAAGGCATTGAGTGCCCGAAGGTCTAGAATGGGCCTCCACTTGTCCTCTTTCTGTCTTACAAGAAAGAAGTGTGAATAAAACCCCTTCCCCTTCTGGGATGCTGGAACTCGTTCGATTGCTCTTTTTTGTAGCATTATAGCGAGTTCTAGGGTAAGGAGCCGTAGATGTTTGTGCGTCCGTCTTTTGGGAGGTGTGTTGGGAGGCAGGGATGTGAACTCGAGAGAGTGTCCGAATCTTATAATTTGGAGAACCCATCGGTCCGTGGTGATGTGTTGCCAATTGTCGAGGAAATGGGTCAGTTTTCCTCCAATTTGAAAGGATGTAGAGGGTGGTGGGACTGGCTGGAGTAATCGGTCACTGGCGTCCGCCAGCGCCCCTTTTGGAATTCCTGCCCCTGAAGGTAGATCGCCCGTATGAAGATTGACGGGCTTGTTGTTGTTTATGCTGGTATTGATTTTTGTTGGTAGAGGAATACGAGGACCGGTTCTGGTAGGAACCGCGATAAGAGGACTGACCTCTGGATCGGTTTCCTCGAAAGGACTGGTTCCGGGACTGTAACGTGCCTAGTGCCCTTGCAGTGTCGGTGTCCTTCTTGATAGTTTGCAGTGCCTCGTCGATCTTGTCCCCAAAGAGATGCTGGCCGTCGAAGGGCATGTCCAGCACCTTCAATTGTACTTCCTGGCGGAACGACGTCGCCTTCAGCCATCCTTGACGGCGTAGCACAGCAGCTCCGGCTAGTTGACGGAAGCCAGTCATGGCTGCATCTATAGCGCAGTCAATTATTTCCGCCGCCGAAGATTGACCTTCCGACAGGAGAGCCTTGACCTCCCCCCTTACGGCATCAGGCAGTTCCTTCAGGTATGGGGCTATGTCCTCCCAGAGTTGGCGATTGTAGCGCCCCAACAAGGCAATGGAGTTGGCGATCTTGATGGTCATGGCCGACGTGGACGTGAATCTCTTCCCTATCGTGTCCAGCTTCCTGCCTTCCTTGTCCGGAGGAGCGGACAGTGGGGAGGAAGGGTTGCGGGAGTGTTTCTGGGCCGCCTGCGTGACCCCCGAGTCAGGTTTTGGGTGCCCGTTGAGGCAAGCCGCCGCCTTAAGTGGGGCTTTATATTTCTTGTCCAGGCGCGGAACAACCGCAGGCACGGAAGCGGGTGTCAGCATCAATTTCTTGCCCTGTTCCCACAAGAACTCTATGATTGGAATAGATTTGGTTGCCTTTTGTGTCTGCTCTTTGAAGTCATGCAGGAAGCAGTCCGTTTCCGTTGATTCCACTACCATATGGAATCTCTTCGCTGCCCGTTCCACAATTTTGTGGAAGCCTGCTATGTCCACAGGCGGCGAATCCGCCTGTCGCGGTTCAGGTGAAGCCGGGGATGGCGCTACATACTCGTTATCTCCATACTCGTTATCTCCATCCTGGTCCGAGTGGACCGAGTGGACTTCCTGGACCTCTCCTTCCTCCAATTCTTCCTCCTCCTCGTCGTCGTCCGAGGAGTCCATCACCTGAGGCTGGGTCTCACGGTGGGTTTGAGGGAGAGTTTGAGATCGTTTTGGGGCAGACGCTGGTGTATGGTCTACCGGTGTCTGATGACCACTGTCCGCATCCGGGAATCTTTGCTTGTAGTCCTGTACAAGGAACCGCAGGTCATTGACCAGAGTCGCCGGTAGGCATATCAGAGGGGGTGACCTCCGTGCGGACACTAGTGTGGATGGAGTGTTCCTGAAAAGTTAGCTCCTCCTGCTCCTCATCGGTGCTTTGGCACTTGACGTTGAGGTCCGAGATGGAGGTAGCTGGACCCATGCGGTCATCCTCTTCGGATTCCTCACTTTGGAAGATGTCGTGAGGTGGTTGCATCTCCACTTTGCTCGGAGACGTGGTTTCCGGGGTAATTTGCATTTTTCTAGACTTGCTAGACGCAGCATGTGTTCCTGTCGACGTCGAGGGCGTCGTCGACGGCGGTAGCATGAGGGTCGGCATCTCTACCAGTTCGGATTTTTTCCATGGTTCCGATGCCATCTCCGACGACGAGTCTTCCTTCGTCGTCGGCGTCGACGACGGTCCCTTCGACGACGGTGCCTTCGTCGACGGTGCCTTCGTCGACGGTGCCTTCGTCGACGGTGCCTTCGTCGACGGTGCCTTCGTCGACGGTGCCTTCGTCGACGGTGCCGTCGTCGACGGTGCCTTCGTCGACGGTGCCGTCGTCGACGGTGCCGTCGTCGACTGCGTGGACGACTGTACCTTGGTCGTCGACGACTTCGATGACGATGTTGTCGTCGTCGGTACCTTCGTCGACGGCGAGCCCGCCGTCGACGGTGTCTTCGTCGTCGACGTCTTCGTCGACGTCTGTGAGTTCTTAGACGACGGTGGGCTCGTTAATGACGATGCCGTCGTCGATGGTGTGGTTCTCGTCGTCGACAGGGTCTTCGTCGTCGACGACGATTGCAGTAATATAATAGAGGAAACAGGTCTACCTGATGATGTTGAGGAAGTAGTCGTCGTCGTCGACGCTGAAGGCGATGACGCTGATGTCGTCGACACAGTGGTTGTGACAGAGGTTGTTTTGTGGGTCTGTCTGGTAGACGATGGAGCAGGCCTTTTGAAGGTGTGATCAGCCTGAACAGACACTGAAGATGACGTAGATCTTGCCTCTGAAGACTTTTTTGTCTTCGTAGGAGGAGTGTCTGAGGGGCCCGGGGAAGATACCCTAGGCCTCTTTTTAGAGACTTCTGAGCTTTTGGAAACACTGCTCTCAGAAGATTCTAGATTGTCTCTGTCCTTCAGCCTGTCCAGCCAGATGAGAAGGCGTCCTTCCCTGTCTCTCACAGTCTTTTTAGGGAAAGACCTACAGATCCTGCACTTGTCCGAGACATGATCTGGGTAAAGGCAGTACAAGCATAGCTCATGCTTATCATCCACATGGATCCTCTTCCCACAGGAAGAGCAGGCCCTGAACAGGGCTTTCTTCTGTGACTCCGACATGGAAGAAGTTTGTGGAAAGAAGCCACTTACTGCAAAACAGTGTAGTGAAGAATCCTTGAAGGGTTGAGAGCGAGGAATCACTTTTGAAGAAAGTTAGATGATTATAAGTAATCTTGAGCAGAGCTCAAGCTGGAGACTCCCTAGCACAACGTGCGGTAGAAAATCTGAGGGACTGGGGCTCCTCCCAGGGAGGTCCTAGAGGGAGGTCGGAGCTGATTGGCTGACTGTAAGAGTTTGGTCCTTTTTACATAAGGACAAGGAAAGGCCACTAAGGGGAGACCCTTGGGCCTATTTTCTCTATGTATGTCTATAGGACATTACTTTTTTATTTACCGGAGGCTCCCGTCTCGACGACGGGGAATGATTCAGGCATGTGAATCTATGAAAGACACCCAAATACTGGATAACCTCAATCTTCCTCGTCAACGACTATGAAGAAGTTCTCTTCATCAACTATGTAGATTCCGTTGATGATTTTACCTCAGGAGGCACTGACGAAGGCTTCTTGAAGGACTGCCTGACCGTCCATCATCCTCTTTGGTTTTGCTTTGTTCGCCCAGACGTGGGTCCCTTTGCTCACTTTGCCACTGGATTCAAGCTAGCCTGGCTGATGATGGCTGATTAGCCAAAAAACGGTCCCAGGATGCTTGTTTCCAGTCCAGGGAAGACATGGCTTGGCAGTTCCGGCTAGACTGTTCCCATGAGTCACAGGGTCAGACTGATTTGCATATGGCCATGTCTGAACTGGGGTGGCGGAGTGAGCTATAGAATGATGATGGATTAATCCCAGATCAGTTGACTGGGGGCGAGTGCTTGCATTGTTCAACGCTCCATCCATCATCCCCTTTGGTTTTGCTTTGTTTGCCTCAAGTTGGCAGGGTATGCCCAGACGTGGGTCCCTTGCTCACTTTGCCACTGGATTCAAGCTAGCCTGGCTGATGAGGGATGAATAGCCAGAAACCGGTGCCAGGATGCTTGTTTCCGGTCCAGGAAAGACATGGCTTGACAGTACAGGCTGGACTGTTCCCATGAGGCACAGGGTCAGACTGATTTGCATATGGCCATGTCTGAACTGGGGTGGCAGAGTGGGATAAAGAACGGTGATGGATTAAACCCAGATCTGTTGACTGGGTATGAGTGTTTGATTGGTTCAGATGCTCCGTCCAACACCACCCCCTTTTGTAAAACTATGCTATTTATATGCAGCAGACTTCCATTTGGGCTGCAAGTCTCTGTTTAAGTTTGAGGTATTTTGGGATATGGCAAATAGGTATTTACCCCATTGAACTGTCATACAATTAAATAAATACACAGATGTTAGGCGAGAGAACTCACTCCTGATCCCCCATCTCTACTTTAACGCGCTTTATCCCCTCCATCAAAATTCGAATGATTTTAGTAGGACTGTGCCCTGGCCAGCAACCCAACTTCGAAAATTGTTCGAGCACCACTAGGGCTGAACATTTAGTGTATGTGTGAATTCTAAAGCACGTCTTAGCCAGATTTCACCGATATCACATGTTGACCATCAGTCACACAGTGCTAGGAAAGATACCCAAAGTGGGATCCCACTCTCCACGAGCTGTGTGTAGGGATATGAGATCCCGTGAGTCGCTACCTGAAGAGCCATTTTCAGTAACAGGATCAGACTTCCGTGTGAGCAAGTTAATCCTATTGTGGCTCTCTCATGTCCTGGTAATTCATCCCATGTTCAGTCCATTAGGTCTATGCATCTAATGACTAAGTAGGCAGCGCTCCCTAGAATATATAAAGCGCCCCTACACCCACCGTCTACAATGCTGCTGTTCCTGTGCTCATTATGTAACCTTCGTCTCTTTCGACAATCCTGTGTTCGTGCTAAAACTGCATTAAAAACAAGCCCTCTACAGCCAGCCACACTCCCTTTCCAATGCAGAGGGGCCCGAGCGGGGACTGCTGGTGAGCTCCTCCTTACCGGCTTCCGTGGGGAACGCGGGCAAGTCCATGGTGAAGCTGCAGAAGGAAGACAAGGAGACCCACTGCGGGTGCACAGTGAAGTGGGCATGTCGCTTCCGTGCCGCACTGTACCACTCCCTGGTGCAGTGTGTGCCTGAAAGAAAGTAGTGCTCACTGACTACAATAACGCCGACCGTGTAACACCGCAAGTAAAAGATCCAGTCCTGATCGGCGGTCACAAAAGGAGACACGGCGGTAACAAGGAGGGGCTAAGAAGCCTCATATTTAATCAGAAGCCAGCATTTACCATGGACAATGACAACAGCCAATGATAAATATAGGCACGGCTTCCACAGCACTAACATCTAACACTACTACGGCATGCCTCGCAGAGCGAGCAGCGCATGCTCTGCAACACTAGGCTTGACCTAATGTTATGTTATGTTATATCTGTTTTGTATAGCGCACGGCTACTCAAAGAGTGTCCCGGCGCTTTTTAATGCACACATGTAACAACACAGCAGAAAGAAAAAGCAGAAAAAAGAGAAGGGAAATCCGGACTAACCAAAAGGAAGTGATATCTAGGAGCTAAAAAGCCAGGTTTTAAGGCCCTTCCTGAACGCCAGTAAATTTTGAGTACTGCGCAAAGTTACTGGCAAAGTGTTCCAGAGCTGCGGAGCCAACAGTCTGAAAGAACGGCCTCCTATGCGTGCCCTTTTAATACGAGGGACCGCCGCAAGGAACAGGGATCCAGACCTTAAGGGTCTTGTAGGTTGGTAAAAAACTACCCTTTTTTGTAAGTATTTTGCTCCTGAAGCATGAAGAGCTTTATGAGCCAGAGTCAGGGCATTGAAAATTATCCGCTTCCGGATGGGGAGCCAGTGAAGTGACTGCAGGAGACCAGAGGTTCTAGCACGGCCTGATAATCCGAAAATGGCCCGTGCTGCCGAATTCTGGACCACCTGCAGTCGTTGTAACAGATACTCCGGCTAATGAAGTCTGTTGGCTGATAGATCGAGGGAACAAACTCCAGATTCACATCTGAAGGCATGGAAATGAAGGAAGTGACATCGGCACTCTGAGGTCCTATTGTGGCCAAAATGTCACTTCAGAGTCAGGACTGACCCGATGTGGAGCTGCACAACGAACGCCACCTTACTATTCATCAAGCTGAAGAAAAAAATATCTCCAGATCAAGTCTGGTGCCCGAGGGTATTCACACGGCGAAGAATCAGCAGTTATCTGCAAGTATCCATCAAAAGTACTATTGCATTTTGCACTACTTGCAATCTAAGCCTTTGAAAATAAATACAGTTTCCACAGATACCTTACCATCATCAAACCTACAACAATAGAAGCTCTATGAGGACAAATACAATGTCTATACAAATAACGCCATCCATGGGTTCCTTTTCTCTGCTGGTGCTGCCCCAGCCGTTCTCGCTGTCAGTGACCCTGGGACAGACGGCAAGACTGCAGGCCCGTAGCCAGGGGAACATGTTTAGGGGGGGCATGGCCCCAAAGAATAAATACAGATTGGTTTGAGTTTTCAATGTTTCAGGGGTCCGAGGCCGCCCAGAAGTGTTTCAACCGGATGATTGGTGCGAGGCTGGAGATAACGCTACAGGAGCGGTAGTGACTGCTCCAGCGTCCGTACAGGTCCAGACCAAGGGAAGCGGAACAACTGGGGGTGGTCCTCATTGCAGCCGAGTGGTATATGCGAGATTCGTAGCCGCAAGGAAAAACGCTGGTGCAGTGGGCGAAACCAGGCAGCGCAGTGGAAGAGCCGGCGGGCTACTTTGTAGAAGAGGCGGCCTGGATAGAGTGGCGGCTGACCGGAGAATCGCGGACGAGCGATCCTGTAATTACTCTCTCTCTCTCTCTCATCTGCGGTCTTCCCACTAGAGAGGTGAGAGCATCTTGGATGCCTAGTGGGAACTTATGTTGGGGTGCTTCTGTTTTTCTATGTTTATTGAATGCACTAGCAACAGATCTACTGTAATGTAACTGTAATTGATGTACCGCTATTACGAGTCTTAATTCTCATGTAAAGCGCTCCGATACCTCTGGGTCTAGCCTGGATTTCCTAGTCTCCTTGGTCTCCCCTACCCCCTCCCCCACCTTCATTCTTTGCTTGCCTATCCTATTTCTTTCCACTCTCCCCTGAATCTCTTTCTCCCTGCCTGCTTTGTTTATCCTTGTGCCTATGGTCCGCTCAATCTCCATCCTCGTCGCCCTTTTACATTATGCCCTTACCCTTCTACACGCCTTGAACCAATTGATAGGACTCGTAATTGACCTATCTTCGGTAACAATGTGTTACTTGTCACCTATGTAACCCTATCATCCAGACTCCCTACAATGGCCCCCTCTAGTATGCCCTTGTCCAAAGCACTCCTACTCCCCTTGTTGGGGATGGATCCAGCATTTTTGCCCTGGAGTCTGAGACCCTTCTGAGAGAGTCCACAGTGACAAGTGAGTCTCACATAGTAGAGGACTGGCATTGATCGCCTTATCACTGGGAACAGTCTCCTACCCTGCCGGAAGTCGGACACTGTGTTCACGCTGGGATGTCTACTCCCTCCCCCTCCTTCTAAGTGTGCCCATGACCAAAGCACTCCTCTCCCCTTGTTGGGGAGGGATCCAGCATCTATCTATGCCCTGGAATCTCAGCGACCCCGCTGAGAGAGTCCACAGCAACAAGGGAATCACACATAATGAAAGACTGGGAATGATCCTTTTACCGCGGGAAACCGTCTCCCACACAGCCGGACATCAGACATTTAATTCCTCATCTCCTTGCTGTGTCTCCTACCCCCCCCACCTCTTCCCTCCTTCATTCTTTGCTGGCCTCCCCCATTCCTTTCCTCTCTCCCCTGAATCTCTCTCCTCCTGCCTGCTTGGTTTTCCCTGTGCCAATTCCCCGCCTAATTTTCCTCCCCGTCACCCTTTTACATTACCCCCTTACCCTCTACACGTCTTGAACTAACAGATGTAACTTGTAATTGTTGTGCCTTCTGTAACAATGTGTAACTTGTAACCTAGGTAACTATCCTCATGTAAAGCACTCAATACCTCTGGGTCTAGCCAGCACTACATAAGACTCAAGTAAATAAATAAATAAGAAGATTTAAGGCAGGTCTAGGTAAAGATAATTGGTGTAGTCTAATCTAAAACAGAACTACCAGTATTGCCACAATTGAGGCATCCCAAGTTAAAACAGGAGTAAAATTTCAGAGCACGGTCAAGAACACACATCTGGAAGCTACTGAGCTGATCTGCAGGTTCATCGAGAGGTTACTATACGCTAATACTTCCAGGGCTTTTGCGATATCTCTGGAAATGGGCCCATTTCTGTAGGCAAATAGTATTTTGTTCATAGGTCACTTTAGTTTTAGAAGCATCAAGTTTCAGGCGATTGTTCCGCATCCATTTACATAGGACATGCATAGTTTGATGGAAATACAGTTGTGTTTCAGCTTATTATAAAGTTGAAAGGGATAACACTTCCCTTTGCGCAAGACAGTGTACACAAAGGGCAGACCAAATTTACTGGAGGTTTAGACAACCATGAAGACACAATGTGGTTGGTGAAGTACCACCTTTTGAGACTACTAATGCTTGCACAGTATCCAGACGCACGCACACACACACACACACACACACACACACACTTATGTTATTCTTTTGTAGTTAAACTTCAATCTTTCTGGCGGCCAGAGACACACTTGCCCATAGTTATCTATATACTTAACTTCCTTACTGGTTGAAAGGCAGTCCATTCAGGATCTCATATGCTTCATCTTTTAATTATGTAGAGAAGTCCTAGACCCATGCAGATGGAAGCTATATTATTACCCAAAAACAGTAGATTTTGCATGAAATATGGTTAACTGATGTACACTATTTTCTTATTCACATACTGGTCAAAGAGCACCCATAAATATAAAAATGTAAATATATATAAATATAATTTGATGCAATCTCCCATTTGATTAGCATGACTGCAATTCTTACCTTTTTAAGGAACTGGCGGATCTTCTCTGTATCCTTAGCAGCATAAATATGCCACAGAGCTCCTGCCTTCTCTTTATTTTCCACAAAACGCTTTACTGTCAGTTCATCTGCATCCCCATCGTAAATGGTTTTTAGAACTTCTGTTTAAGTGAAAAAAATCATAATCAGGTTAATAAAAACCATCCTGTGGTGCTTAGTCAAAAAGGTACTGGAATCTGCAACAAAAAAAATCCAAGATCTCCCCCAAGTGCTCTACACCCACTCCACAGGACCACTGTTGCAGTTATTGACAACTGCTTAATCGGGAGAAACACTCTACTTATGATTGTTGGGTGCAGACATCTAGAACAGGTTTTTTAAAAATCTAAAACAGCATCAGGAATGAGAGGGGAAGGATAAGTTTACCTGTAATCCTAGTTCTCTTGCAGGGGTATACTCATCAAAGTCATAAGCACTGAATAATCTCCGCCCACGAGCGGGAACCCGGAACATATAACATAATACATATATATGTGTAACTAGTAGAAAAGGAGTACATAGTACGAGAAAACTATACACATATACATGTATAAACCAATAATATGCAGCCCTAAACATATCTAATAGGCTAAGAAAGCCCGAATTACACGTATTTCTCTGGTATGAAAATAACCCATAGCATATTGTAAGAGAAGGACATGTACAGCAATTGTATTCCACAGAAAACCTTTTATTTTCAATGAAAACAGGTAATGAAAGGCCATTAGACTAAGAAAGGCTGCATAAATAAATAACAGAAAAGAAAACTGGCACCTCACCTTTAAGGGTGCCAGACAGATTGATTTCACAATTTATGATTCCAAACAGCAAGTTAATTCTGAAAGGTCATCTATTTTATTTTAGATTTTTATATTTTCTGAGAAACATATAAATACTTGTAATATGTCATCAAATAAACAGTCGTCAGACAGTGAAAATTGTATATACAAACAATGAAAATGTGCAAGAATATATGTACAAGTGCTATACAAGTGGTCAAAAAAATCAAATACTGTACATTGACACACACAAACACCAAACAATATAAATTCAAACGAGACTTAAGCATTAAGAACCAGTCCTTTCTATTAGGTACAAGAAGACAAGCGGACCTCTAGTCACAGAGAGCAGCCTGCCTGTCTAACTGAGCCAAGGGTGGGGGAAATCAAATTACAGGGTTGCACGACAAGGAATAGTACTATATAGGTCTCAATGGTCCTTGTGGCACCCGAGTTCTTTATCCGAGGCACTCGGGTGCCGCAAGGACCATTGAGACCTATATAGTACTATTCCTTGTCGTGCAACCCTGTAATTTGATTTCCCCCACCCTTGGCTCAGTTAGACAGGCAGGCTGCTCTCTGTGACTAGAGGTCCGCTTGTCTTCTTGTACCTAACAGAAAGGACTGGTTCTTAATGCTTAAGTCTCGTTTGAATTTATATTGTTTGGTGTTTGTGTGTGTCAATGTACAGTATTTGATTTTTTTGACCACTTGTATAGCACTTGTACATATATTCTTGCACATTTTCATTGTTTGTATATACAATTTTCACTGTCTGACGACTGTTTATTTGATGACATATTACAAGTATTTATATGTTTCTCAGAAAATATAAAAATCTAAAATAAAATAGATGACCTTTCAGAATTAACTTGCTGTTTGGAATCATAAATTGTGAAATCAATCTGTCTGGCACCCTTGTTTGTTTAGCATAGTTCAGTGGTCCAAGCCAGTCTAGATACAGGACCCAAACCTTGGTTTTCTACCTCACCTTTTAGGCCTCAGAGAATCTGAACACTTTCTCTTTAAGGCCTCCAGGGGAACTCTGCTCCCATCATGCACCACAGGTGACAGTTAGGTCAGTTCTTTTGTACGGTATAAGAAACCTGTAGGAACCTGCATACAAGATGCAAGAATAAACAGTAAACTGTTCCTGCTCGTCCGGGGAGGCGGGAGGGTGCTTACGACTTTGATGAGTATACCCCTGGAAGAGAACTAAAATTATAGGTAAGTAACTTATCCTTCTCTTCCAGGGGATACTCATCAATAGTCATAAGCACTGAATAGAGTTGCAAGCTCATACCCACTTCCGAGCGGACGAGAAAAAAACCCCCAGAAAACGATCGACATGTACAATTTAAACAGTATTAGCAAACAAGTTTCTCAGTGAGGCTTGCCCAACCTGAGCAACTGCCTGCGTGTCCGTATCAAGACAGTAATGGCGTGTAAAAGTATGAACTGTTCGCCATGTAGCTGCTTTACAAATTTCTACCATGGGGACATTCCTTAGGAGAGCAGTGGTAGAAGCTTTTCCCCTAGTGGAATGTGCCCTTGGTCTCCCTGGAAGAGATCTGTTGGCCAACTGGTATGACAGGAGAATACACGAAACAATCCATCTAGAAATTGATCTTTTGGAAACTGCAGAACCTGTATTAACAGGACCATAGTTAACCCCTTCCATGCTGATGACGAGCTCAGCTCGTCATCAGCTACGGTGCTCCTGTGCTGATGACGAGCTGAGCTCGTAATGTAACGCGGTAATTCGTAAATTGCCGCACACAGCGGGAAAAGCCGCCGCAGCGATGCGGTTAACAAACAAACTGTCTGACTTCCTCAGTGTCTTTGTTCTGTCCCGATAAAACTTAAGAACCCTCTTGAGATCTAGGGAATGTAAAGATCCTTCTGGAGGGAGTCGCAGGATTTGGAAAGAAAGTAGGCAAAGTTATAGTCTGGTTAATGTGAAAATCCGAAATTATTTCAGGCAAAAAACGATGTGTTCTGAGAACCACCCTGTTAGCATGAAACACAGTAAAAGGTTCCTTACAACTAAGAGCCTGGATCTCGCTCACCCTGCGAGCGGAAGTGATGGCCACTAGGAACACGACTTTCCATGTTAAATGTTGTAAGGAAGCTTTATGAATCGGCTCGAAAGGAGCCCCCATCAACTTTGTCAACACAATGTTAAGCTCCCATGGAGGAGAGGGAGATCTAACTGGTGGGTACCCCTTTCTCAAGCCTTCCAGAAAATCCTTCACCACTGGAATTCTAAAGAAAGAAGTCTGGTTGGGAGACTTTCTATAGGCCGTGATTGCTGCAAGGTGAATTTTAATAGAGGCAAACTGAAGCTCAGACTTGGCCAAATGCAGCAAACAAGGTAAAAATCACCTGTTCCTGACCACGGATGGGATCGTGTCCACTGTTCACACACCAGAGGAGTTATATGCTACTTACTAGTATGCATCTGTTCTTGGCATGTAGGGCTGCTGACATTCATATCTGTGCATAGATCGCCGCCTAGTGTTGGGTCCGGATGATTGCACTTTGTTGTCTTGGAGAAGTCTTCGAAGTATCACGAGATAGGCGACTCCTCCCCTGGACTACAGTGTGCATGGGCATCTTCTCCATCCTCAGATTGTTTTTCGCCATTGTGGCAGAGATGGAGATAGGAAAGTAAGAGATGGCCATGCCAAAGATAATGCTGCAGCTGCGACAGGCACCGGGGAGGAGGGCGGGCGATATGAATGTCAGCAGCCCTACATGCCAAGAACAGATGCATACTGGTAAGTAGCATATTCCGTTCGAGGCATGTGGGCTGCTGAATTCATATCTGTGCATAGACTGTATAGCAGTATCTCCTCTAGCGGTGGCTACCTGTGCCAGCTGCAGCAGTTTGAAAAAGAGTTTTGAGGACAGCCTGGCCTACAGCAGCTTCCTGTTTTGCTTGCACGTCTACACAGTAGTGTTTTGTGAAAGTGTGTATGGTCGTCCATGTGGCTGCCTTACAGATGTCTTCAAGAGGAATATTTCCCAGGAAAGCCATGGATGCCCCCATTTTCCTTTTAGAGTGTGCTCTTGGGGGGGAGGGGGGGAATGTTAAAGTGCGTTTTGCTTTTTGATAACATATTTGAATGCATTTAACTATCCATCTGGCTGTTCCTGATTTTGAAATAGGATTTCCTTTGCGTTGTGGTGCAAAGGCAACAAAAAGTTGTTTTGTCTTCCTAAATGATTTAGTTCTGTCTATGTAATAAAGTATGGCTCTTTTCACTTTCTAATGTGTGTAGGGCTCTCTCAGCTACTGACTGTGGATTTTGAAAGAATACTGGCAGTTCTATTGACTGGTTGATATGGAAATTGGGTTCGAAAGGAGGGCCCACAAGTCTGGTAAGTACTATATTTAGATTCCAGATTGGGGTGGGGGGGTGGGTTTCTTGGAGGGATCACCCTTTTTAAACCCTCCATGAAGGCTTTGATTGCTGGTACTCTAAACAGTGAAAGGTGTTGCCTGTTTTGAAGGTATGCTGCTATAGCAGCGAGGTGTAGTTGTATAGAAGAGTATGCTAAGTTACATCTTTGTAGATGCAGCAGGTAACATATAATGTTTTGTATGGAAGCGTCCAATGGGTTGATTTGGTTATTGTTGCAGTAGATAACAAATCTCTTCCATTTAGCTGCATAGCACGCTCGTGTGGTTGGCCGTCTTGCCTCCCTAATGATGTTCATGCAGCCTGGGGGCAAGTTAAGGTATCCAAATTCTAAGACCTCAGGAGCCAGATTGCTAGGTTCATTTGATTGGGATCTGGGTGTCGGATTTCTCCATGGTTCGGAGTTAGAAGATGGGGTGCAAGGCACAGTCTTTGATGAGGAACTACTGAAAGTTCTAAGAACATTGTGTACCACGGTTGTATCGCCCATGTGGGAGCAACTAGGATTAGCGAGAGTGAGTGTTGCCGCAGTTTGCGTGCTACCAGCGGGATCAGTGGTGCTGGGGGAAAAGCGTACGCAAACCTGCCTGACCAGTTCATCCATATCGCATTGCCTTGTGACAACGGATGTGGGAACCTGGCGGCAAAGTACTGGCATTTGGAGTTTTCTTTTGTGGCAAACAGGTCTATTTCTGGGTGACCCCACTCTTCGAAGAATGGTTGGAGAACTTGGGGGTGAATCTCCCATTCGTGTAGTTGTTGGCTGTGCGTGCTGAGCAGGTCGGCAATCTGATTGGAGAAAAATATTTTTGGAATCGCCCACTTCCATATGATTTGTGCCAGGTGGGACAGCTGTGGAGAGTGCGTTCCTCCCTGTTTCTGGATGTAGTACATTGCGGTCATGTTGTCCGTCCGGATCAACACCGTCTTGCTGTACAAGTGTTTCTGAAATGCTTTCAGGGCTAGGAACCTCGCTAGCAACTCTATTTGGTTGATATGCAGTCTTTTCTGCTTGGTTGTCCAGAGCCCTTGTACTGTGTATTGAAGGAGATGGGCTCCCCAGCCTGTCAGTGATGCGTCCGCTGTTAGTACTTGTTGTGGAACCGGCTCTTGGAACAGTCGCCCCTTGGAAAGATTTTGTGGATTCCACCACTGCAGAGAGTTGTGAGCGCGACTGTTCACCAACACTAGGTCTTTTAGTTGTCCTTGAGCCTGGTTCCATTGCTGTGCTAGGCATTCTTGTAATGGACGCATTTGAAGTCTGGCATGGGGTACAATGAATATGCAGGAGGCCATCATGCCTATGAGCTGCATAAAGACTCGAGCTTGGAGAGAGTGCTGCGGAAGGAATTTGCGAATGAGCGTTTGCATACTGGCTATCCTTGCTGAGTTTGGATATGCCTTCGCCACTGAGGTGTTCATGGTGGCTCCCAGGTATTGCTGTACGTGGGAAGGTTGCAAATGCGATTTTGTGTAGTTGATTGAAAAGCCTAGGCTGTGTAGCAACTGGATCGTTTGTGACGTGTGCGCTGCACACTCTTGGTACGATTTTGCTTGTATTAGCCAATCGTCCAGGTAAGGGTACACATGGACGTGTTGCCTCCTGAGATGTGCTGCCACTGTCGCCAAGCATTTTGTAAACACTCTTGGAGCCGTGGTAACCCCGAAGGGCAAAACCTTGAATTGGTAGTGTTGACCTTCTAATGTGAACCTGAGGTATTTTCTGTGGGCTAGATGGATGGGTATGTGAAAGTACGCATCTTTGAGGTCCAGTGTTGCTAGAAAGTCTCCTTGCTGTAGCAACGGGAGCACTTGTTGTAATGTGATCATATGGAAGTGCCTCGATAGTATATATTGATTTAGGGGTCCGAGGTCCAATATTGGCCTGAGGGATCCGTCCTTCTTTGGAATAAGGAAGTACAGGGAGTATACTCCTGTCCCTTGTTGGTGGAAAGGGACTTGCTCTATGGCCCCCTTTTCCAGCATGCATTTCACCTCTTGCTGTAGCAGGGTGATGTGTTCCGTGGACATTGGACGATGTTTGGGTGATATGTTTGGTGGTGTAGAAGTCAGTTCTAGGCAATAACCAGACTGGATAATTTCTCTCACCCACCTGTCCTTGGTAATTGTGTGCCAGACAGGTAGGAACTGTTGTAGTCTGCCTCCGACTGGTGTTAAGTGGTCTGGAGGCAGCGTAATGAAGTCACTGTTTTGTGGCAGTGGAGGCCCTGGTGTTATTGCCTCCACGCCCTCTTCCCTTATTACTGTTACCTCTGTAACCTCCCCTGGTTGTGTTCTTGTTGAAGGAACCTTGTGTGTTACTTTTGTATGAGGCAGATGTTTGTGAAGCATTCCCTCGTGTATTTGCCCTGTATGAGGAGCGTCGAAAGGAGCCCCTTTGTTGCAGAAATTGCAATGTACCCATAGATTTTGCGGTTTCTGTATCTTTTTTCATTTTGTCCAAAATGGTGTCGACAGCAGGGCCAAATAGAAAATCTTGATTGACGGGTTGGTTAAGAATGGTGGACTGCACCTCATTCTTAAACCCGGAAATACGCAGCCATGCATGTCTGCGTAGCAAGACACCGGTATTAACTGACCTAGCTGCGGTGTCTGCAGCGTCAAGCGCACATTTGATTGAGGCGTTTGATATGAACTTTCCCTCTTGGATGAGATCATTTGCTTGTGCTTTAAAAGGCTCGGGTAGGTGTTGCATAAGGCTTTCGAGCTGATCATAGTGCGCCCTGTCGTAACGATCCAGTAGGGCTTGTGTATTAGCAATCCTCCATGAGTTGGAGGCTTGTGCAGCTACCCTTTTGCCTGATGCTTCTAGAATTTTTGACTCTGTCAGGGGGAGGTGCTTCCCGGGTTGTCTGAGAGTTGGCTCTTTTTCGTGCGTTGGCAACTACCAATAAGTCTAGTGGCAACTGGCCCTTGATGTAAGTAGGGGCTGTAGGGGCTGGCCTATACTTTTTTTCAATCCTGGGATTGATTACCCGTGCCCTGGCTGTATCCTTGAAAATGTCGGGTGCGTGTTTTAGAACTCCCTTCAGCATGGTAAGCGTTTTGACACTTTTCTGCAGTAGTGCATGCGTCAAACAGGAAGTCTTCCTCCACAGGGTCACTATGCATGTCCACATTGTGGAATTGTGCTGCCCTGTCTATGAGATGGTTGAAGACTACAGTGTCATCAGTAGGTGACGGCTTAGTGGGATAAGTGGGTACGTCAGGGATGGGATGGGTGTCATAAGGGTCTGTTGACTCTTCCCAGGGTTCCTCTTGGTGAGGATCTTGTGGGAAATCATATAGAGGCTGTGGCACATACCCTGTGTCCCCCTCATCGTCCCCGTGGTGAGAAGGTGAGGAAGGTGCAAAAGGAGTGATAGGCATGATAGGTTGAAAAGGGCTGAAGGGTCGTGAGGGAGAAGTCCCAAAGTCCTTTTTCTTCAGTGGAATAGGTGAGTGGGGTTCAAAGTCCAAAGGCCTTTTTTTCCTATGCAGGATGGTAACTTTACCAGTCTCTGGATTTATGTATATTTTTGCCTGGTCGTCCGATGGATCTGGGTGGAATAGTTCTTACTCTACAGTCCTGGGTTTCGTGTTAGACTTTATCGGGTCGGTAAAACTTGGTTTTTTGATGACTTTTGGAGTCTTGTGTGGCTTTTTCGGCTCGGGCCCAGCTTTCGGGTCGACCGGAGTTTTCGGGTCGACAAGTTTCTTGTGCTCCGAAGGCTTTTTCGGATGAGTGTCTTTCACCGAGTCGATGTTCTCTTTTGGATTGACTGGCGTCTTTGGAGCCGTTGTCCTTGGGTCGACAGTTTTTTCCGGCTTCGACACTGGTTTCGGTACGGCACAGGTTGTCGGGTCGACGTTTTTCGGAACAGCAGGCTTGCTCGGGTCGGCGACCTTTTTTGGTTCGGCGCTCTTTGGCTGTGCGCTTTTGTTCGGGTCGACCGTTTTTTTGGGGTTGACGGTTTTTGGCTGAACGGCCTTTGTCGGGTCGACAGTCTTCTTTGGCTCGACGCCCTTTTTGGGATCGACGCCTTTAGGGTTGGTGACCTTCTTCGGCTCTGGAACCTTCTTCGGGGCGATGGTACTTGGCCCTAGGGTTTCTGAAGGTTTCGTTTTCGGAGCCGAGCCGGAAGGCGGGGCTGGCGAAAGTTTTTTATGATCTTGGCTAAGGCCTTTTGGCGATGCCTCGACCGGAGCTTTTGGTAACGGGACAATCGGTGTCGGGGGTGTTGTACTCACGATTTGGTCCGACGGAAGTTCGTTGTCGGAGTCAGAATAATCTTAGACGGTGATGATTTCTAGGTCAGAGTCTGGGGCGTCCTGTAGGTCCTGGTCATCATCTAAGATGTTGTCCGGTTCCTGTCGCTGCATTTCTTGCCGGGCAGCCCGCCGGTTTCGTATAGGTTTTTTGGATCGAAACTGGGCGCAGGCGGGGCAGATTTCTTCGCTATGGTCTGGGGAAAGGCACTTGTTGCATACTGAGTGTTTATCAGTATGTGGGAACTTGGAGTGGCATTGTGGGCACCTTTTGAACGGGCTTCTTTCCATCGACGGTCGGCTCACGTGGCGTCGAAAAGGCCCAACGTCCCGCGCCGACGACCGATTCGAGATGGAAGGTTGGATCGAGTAGAGAGGTACCGAACGAGATCAATACCGCCGAAGTCTAAGGCCTTCTGGCCTTTAGAAAAGTTTTGTTTTCGATTCAGAGTTGGAGTATAGGAGTTTGCATCCGAACCCAATGGCGGAAAAAAACAATCTGAGGATGGAGAAGATGCCATGTGCACTGTAGTCCAGGGGAGGAGTCACCTATCTCGTGATACTTCAAAGACTTCTCAAAGACAACAAAGTGCAATCATCCGGACCTAACACTAGGCGGCGATCTATGCACAGATATGAATTCAGCAGCCCACATGCCTCGAACAGAATAGTTTCCACTTGAAGGCATACGACTTCCTCGTGGAAGGACGTTTCGCTTCTTTAAGAATATCCATACAGTCTGAATTCAAGTGTAGGTGACCATATTGGATGACTTCAGGAGCCATGCTGCCAACCGGAGGGAGGACAGATTGGGGTGGAACACTCTCCCTGCCTGTTTGGATAGGAGATCCGGGCGACATGGCCACCCCTTGGGTGGCACTTCCGATAGTTGAAGGATGTCCGGAAACCACCATTGGCAAGGCCACTCCGGGGCTATCAGGATCATCCTGGAGTTGGCCCTGTACAATTTGTTGATTACTACTGGTATCAATGGGATCGGTGGAAAACCGTACAGTAAGTTCTGATACCATTCGATCAAAAGGGCATTCCCTTGAGATCCTTTCTGGGGAAATCTGGATGCGAAGACGGGGCATTTTGCGTTTTCCGCAACTGCACACAGGTCGATGTCTGGAGTTCCCCATGTTCGAAAGATACTGCGTGTGACCTAGTCGTTGAGAACCCAATTGTGTGCTTCGACGAAGTCTTTGCTGAGGAAATCCGCCTGAGAATTGAGGGAGCCCGGCAGATGATCAGCCACTATTGACAAATCTCTTGCCAGAAGCCAGTTCCATATGGTTTGAGCCTCTATGGAGAGTGTTCTGGATCAGATACCTCCCTGTTTGTTCAAATAATACATCGTCGTTGTATTGTCCATTTGTATTAGAATGGACCAAGAGTTGTACGGAAAGAGGGACTTGAGAGCTATATGTACAGCCCTTAACTCTAGCAGATTGATGTGGTAACCCCATTCGGAGTCGGACCAAAGACCTTGTACTTGCAGAGGGCCCATATGAGCACCCCAGCCCTGGAGAGAATCGTCCGTGACTAGAGTCTGAGTTGGAGGGTCCTGGTGGAACGGGACTCCCTTCATCAGGTGCGATCTCTTCATCCACCACCAGGTGGAATCTTTGGCTGTCTGATGGAGAATTATCTGATCCTCCCAGCACCCTGATATTTGCATCCATTGGTCCTCCAAACATTGCTGTAGTGGACGCATGTGTAATCGTGCGTTTGGCACTATAAAGATGCACAATGCCATTGAGCCCAGTAGAGATGACACCTGACGAACCGTCGGGAATTGCCTGTGAAGAAGGGTCAGGTATTTTCCTCGAATTGATAACCACCTCTCCCCCGAAGGGGTCTTGAATTTTAGAAGATATCCGTTTTGAACAATGTCGATGACCCATCTGTCCACTCCTCCAGATGTAATGAAACGCTTCCTCCTACGGAAGTGGTTTCTGTGGTTGTTTTGTCGCTGTAGACTGTTGTCTGCTACTGCCTCTGCTCCGTCAAGGACGGCGTTGCTGAAACTGAGACCTTTGTTGTGTTTGGTCCTGGTTCTGCAACGACCAATTAGAAGTTTGCCCTCGCTGCTGAAAAGACCGCCTGTCATAGGGACGAAAGCGACGACGAAACTCTCCTTTTCAAGGCCTACGGCTTTAAGAGAATCTAACTCAGGCTTCATCTTAGCCATTTCGTCGTCTGCATGGGACCCAAACAACAACTATCCATTAAAGGGCAAATTAACAATCTTCCACTGATCGTCAGGTTTTAGGTCTGTGAGGCGAAGCCACGCTGATCTTCGAGAACAGATGCAGTGAGCATATCCATGAGCTGCTAAATCAGCGGAATCAGCTGCTGTATTGATAATCTGATTAGCAACCAGGCCTCCTTCTTGCACAATCTCCAAGAAGTCTTTCTGATCTTCCTTGGGTAATTTCTCCGCAAATCTTGTCAAGGAATCCCATAATGATCGGTCGTATCGACCCAGTAGAGCGGCTGGACTAGCCACTCATCACAGACCCTGCTGTATTACACATCCTCTGCCCCAAGGAGTCCATGTTCTTGCTAGTCTTCTCTGGGAGAGCAGATGAAATAGATGCAGCAGAATGTGCTTTCCTGGCAGCAGCGACTATAAGCGAATCTGGTGGAGGGTCAGTACGTAGAAACAAGGGATCCTGGTCCGGAGCCTTATATTTCTTTGAAATCCTTGAGGGCCCCGAGCCCACTGTGGCAGGTGTCAAGAAAATCTTCATTGCAGGCTCGAGTAACCCTGGCACCAAAGGCAGTAGAGGTTTCGCCGAAAACTTATGGTTCAAAGTCGCGAAAATAACAGACGAGTAACTTGAGGTACAGACATGGTTATGTTGAACTTGCTGGCCCTCTGCATAACACCTCACCGAATGTCCCAAGATCATCAACTGGGGAGACCCTGGAAGGTGGAGTTGATGAAATAGTAGGAGAATGGTCTCTGAATGACGACCTTGTTGACGTGGTCGATGCAGGAGACCTCTGCCTTCTCCTTGGAGTATGAGATCGGCGTGATCTGGAGCGCTCTCTTCAGCGTGAACGCCGTCTTAACGGTGATCTGGAACGCCTCGGGGACTAGCAGGAGGTCTTGAGCACTCCATGTTAAGAGGCCTCTCATTAGGCCTGGGTTGCTTCTTCCAGTAAATGGAAATGTGTGGGACTTGTAAAGCGTACAGCTGCCCGTAAGCGTCCCGGCGCTGAAGACCACTGGGGAACCTGTCCTGGCTTTCCCTGTGAGATGGTCCCTTCTGGGTGTCTCCAAGGTGAAACCAGGCATCCCCGGTGTCTGTGGGGGGCCGTTGTAGAGATGAGGCAAGTTTAATGCCCAGAGTTGCCGAGTGTGATCCCTGGTTAGAGTAGGCACCGAGGTGAGAATTGCAGAGTCCGCTGACCCTGGTCCACGACCCTGCCGCGTCGGGAATTGAACCCTGGTCCCAGGCCGTTCTCTGCTTCTGGGTCTGCCGCCTCTAACCAGTGAGCCACACCACTCCACACTGTCGAATGTCCTCCATCCATCTAGGGGACACATTAATAGTAGGTGATTTGTGCACCGGAGAGCCCTCCGACGTAACTTGGACGATATTTACCGCCAGCAAGGAAAAAGTATCCCTCGACGTCGAACGTTGAGGTCTGGAAGTTGGTCTTTCCACCTCTCCTCGAGGTCGACCCAGAATGAGCCACCGTAGACAACGACCGTGGAGGTGACACTCTGGAAGACTGAGATCTATGGGACAAAGCCATTGACGTCGGCACCTTCGACGTCGACCGCTGCTCACACGGCATCCTCGATGTCGATTCTGACCTCGACAAAGACCTCTGACAGGTCAGAGAGGCTTATCTTGAGCGTCTCAACGCCGACCTTGAGACAGGTGGCAGAGATCTCGACGTCGACCTTCTGGACTTCGCTGGCCTCTTCGAAGTCTAGTGTGATTTCTCATGCTTCGAGCCAGAAGCATGCCTTGACGTCGACCTCAACCTCTTTCGCTTTTCAGGTCTCGACATCTATCTACTTCTAGCCGGCGAAGATTAGTTACTTACCTGTAATCCTAGTTCTCTTCCAGGGGTATCCTCATCAAAGTCATAAGCACTAGAATACTCCGGCCCATGCGCGGGACCCTGGAAACACAATCATATGTGGACTGAAGCTGAACGGAGAGAAAACTGAGGTCTTGATCTTTGGTAAAGAACAAAACATTTGGTCCAGTGATTGGTGGCCCCCCTCCTTGGGAACATGCCCTATGCCTGTTAAATCAGCCCGTAACCTGGGAGTGATTTTTGACACTTCACTGGATATGACGCAGCAGGTTAACCGGACTGTGTCCACCTGTTGGGGAGTCATCAAGACTCTTAGAAAAATAGCCCATTATCTTTCCCCCCAAGCTCGTAAACAGACCGTGGTGGCCCTTTTGGCATCACGGCTAGATTACTGTAATACACTGTACGCGGGAATCAACAAGAGCCTGATTCTTCGCCTACAGATTGTCCAGAATGCGGCTGCCAAATTTGTTCTGGGTGTCTCTAACACCTCCTCTGCTACTCTTGCTAGGAAGAGTTTGCATTGGCTCCCGATCCATCTTAGGACAACTTTTAAAATTCTATGCTTGGTCTTCAGTGCCCTAGCAGGTGTAGGTTCAGAAGCCATTGGCTCTCTTGGTCCCCTATACTCCCAGTAGAAGCCTTCGTTCTGCCTCTAAGAATCTCCTAGCTGTTCCTCGAACAAATAGAGTCAGATGGGGTGGAAGGGCCTTTTCCTCTATGGCCCCCAAACTGTGGAATGAACGATAGCCAGTCTTCCTTATGGGGAATTTTTGAGAATACGTAGAGCATGCAGCACTGAGAAGGCATTAAAAGAATCCCAAGAGAAAGCTAAATGTAGATTATTAGATGCCCACAGGTTAGATCTAGCCATGTAAAAAGCAAATGAGAAGAGGGATAGATCGGCACTGTTAAAGAAAAACCCTACTATCTGTACAGAAATCAGTGTTATTCCTATAATTGAAACCACTGATCCAGGGACTAACATGTCTGAAACACAATGTAGATTCATATCCACATATAGCAGGCAATCTCATACCATAAGGAAGATGGAGTAGTTTCTGTCCTGTAACTCCAGTTCTGTAGTAGGGGTATCTCTGTTATAGTCCTAATCTAGTGAATAGTCCCGCCCATGTGCGTGTACCCCGGAGCAATCAAAAATAATCTTACAGTGTCGAAAAATGCAGAACTGCAAAGACACTTAAGAGAGAATTTAAAGACAGATAATGCAGCCTAAAAAGGCTACACTGTCCAGTTCTTCAACTAGAAATTCCACCACAAAATCCACAAAAACAGCAAAGCCTGTACAGATTTCCCTTGCTTTAACAGCAAACTCCCTCAAGATTGATAAAGAGAAGAACCTGGACAGACAAGCCCCATAGGCTGCCATTATGTGGCTCAGAACAGGATACTGTGCCTTTAAGAGAACTTTCCAGAACTTCACAGTGTCCCAGAATGCCTTGCAGGTCCCAGTTACTTTCAGTTCTTTTTGAAGGCGTAACACGCCAGACCTGAAGCATTCCGTACATGAATATCTCTCTCCACCGGGGAGGAGGGCGGGCGCTTATGACTATAACAGAGATACCCCTACTACAGAACTGGAGTTACAGGACAGAAACTACTCCTTCTGTAGTAGGGGATCTCTGTGTATAGTCATAATCTAGTGAATAGAATGGCAAGCCCATCCCCACACCAAGCGGCGGTGGAGAAAAAAGAAATTACGCCACTATTGTGCGAACAGATTCCGCAGTGAAGCCTGCCCAACCTGAGCGTCTGCCCTGGCATCAGCGTCCAGGCAGTAATGCTTAGCAAAGGTATGGACCGACTTCCAAGTGGCCGCCTTGCAGATCTCTGCAATGGGAACATTACGAAGCAACGCGGTCGTGGCAGCTTTGCCCCTGGTGGAATGAGCCTTAGGGGGTAAACCTAAGGTCTTATTAGCTTTGTAGTAACACAATTGTATGCAGGACACAATCCACCTCGAAATGGACTGTTTAGAGGTAGCAAGACCCGTCCTGACTGATCCATAATTGATAAACAATTGATCTGACCTACGAATATCCTTGGTTTTATCCAGATAAAACTTCAGTACCCTCCTAACATCCAGGGAATGTAAAGACCTTTCCGCTGGAGATGAAGGATTCTGAAAAAACGTAGGCAAAGTTATAGTCTGGTTGACATGAAAATCAGAAATAACCTTGGGAAGAAATTTAGGGTGAGTACGCATAACAACCTTAGCAGCATGAAATACAGTATAAGGTTCTTGGCAACACAACGCCTGAATTTCACTCACCCTGCGGGCCGATGTAATGGCCACGAGGAACGCCGCCTTCCAGGACAGGTGCTGCAACGAAGCCTTATGAATAGGTTCAAAAGGCTCCTTCATCAATCTCGACAGCACCACGTTCAGTTCCCAGGAAGGCGAAGGAAGCCTGACAGGAGGGAATACTTTCTTCAAGCCTTCCAAAAAGTCTTTGATCACAGGGATCTGGAAGGAGGAAGTCTGTGAAGGGCATTTCCTGTAGGCAGTCAAAGCAGCCAGATGAACCTTAATGGAATGGACATTAAGGCCAGACTGCGCCAGATGAAGTAGATATGGAAGGATGACATCCTACTTGCATGTCGTAGGGTCAAAGTTCTTGGACTTGCACCAGATGCAGAATCTCTTCCACTTGTAAGCATAGGAAGTCCTAGTGGAAGGTCGCTTAGCCTCCTTCAGTATGTCCATGCAATCTTCTGGGAGATTCAGATGGCCATATTGCACTATCTCAGGAGCCATGCCGCCAAACTCAAAGACGAGAGGTTGGGGTGCAACATCCGCCCCCCGAACTTCGTGAGAAGGTCCAGCCTGCACGGCAGCTTCATGTGAGGAAGGAGAGACCGGTGAAGCAGGTCCGTGAACCACCACTGTCTGGGCCATTCCGGGGCAATCAATATCATCCGCGCCCTGGACTGGGACAGCTTGATGAGAACCGTCGGAATCAGGGGAATGGGCGGAAAAGCGTACAGAAAGCTATTCGACCAGTTGATCCATAACGCATTCCCCAGCGTCCCCGGCTGGTAGTACCTGGAGGCGAAGTCTCGGCATTTGCTGTTTTCTGCGGTGGCGAACAGATCTACGTCTGGAGCTCCCCACCTTGCGAAGACTTCTCCTAGTACTTCATCGTTTATGACCCATTCGTGGTTTTCCTGAATCAGTCTGCTCAGTGCGTCTGCCTGAACATTCTGCACACCTGGCCGATCGGTGGCCGTTATCTTCAGTCCTCGAGCCAGAAGCCAGTGCCAGATCGCCTGCGCCTCCTGTGACTAGGTGCGTGATCTCGAGCCCCCCTGCTTGTTGAGGTAATACATCGTGGTCGTATTGTCCGTCTGATTAAGCAGAGAGTTGGGTCTGAAAGGACGGATGAAAGGCCTTTAGTGCCAAGTGAACAGCTCTGAGTTCCAGGAAATTGATGTGGTACGTGGACTCGTCGGGGACCACGTCCCTTGAATCTGTAGGTCTCCGGAGTGCGCTCCCCAGCCCTGGAGAGAAGCATCCGTCACGATAGTGTGAGTGGGAATGTCCTTGTGGAAGGGAACCCCTCTGAGGAGATTCTCCGCCGAACACCACCACTTCAGCGACTGAAGAGCATGTCGAGACAGACGTATCTTGTCGTCCCAAGATACTCTCCTCTGGTCCCACTGATCCTCCAAGCACTCCTGCAGCGGTCTCATGTGCAGCCGCGCGTGTGGCGTCAGGAAGATACAAGAGGCCATCGATCCCAGTAGAGAAGACACTGCCCTCACTTTTGTAGATGGAGTTGACATAAGAGCCTGAGCCTTGCGAAGGAGTGATAACCGTCGCTCCTCCGAAGGAGACACGCTTGCTGACAGCGTATCGATGGAGGCTCCCAAGTACTGAATGCACTGGACCGGAGTCGGGACCGACTTGGACATGTTGATGTGCAACCCCAGCTTGTTCATGAGAACGCACGTCTTCTGGAAGTGCGCTTGAGCTTCCGAGAAGGAGGAGGCCTTGATCAACCAATCGTCCAGGTATGGGTAGACAAACACCTTGTTCTTTCTCAGGTGTGCCGCTACCACCGCCATGCACTTCGAGAAAGTTCTGGGCGCAGACTTCAGTCCGAATGGCAGTACTGTGTACTGATAGTGATTGGTGCCGACTTGAAAACGCAGGAACTTCCTGTGTTTGTGCGAGATAGGCACATGGAAGTAAGCATCCTGTAGATCTATTGCACAAAGCCAGTCTCCCTGTTGCAACTGAGGATAGATCTGATGCAAGGACAGCATGCGAAACTTTTCTCTGCGAATCCACTTGTTTGCCTGTCGCAAGTCCAGAATGGGCCTGAACTCGTTCTTGTCCTTCTTGCGAACCAGAAAGAACCGGGAGTACAGACCTCTTCCTCTTTGAGACAGAGGTACGTCTTCTATCGCCTTTTTCCTTAACAGGATATCGGCCTCCGCCTGGAGCTCGAGCAGCTGATACTGCGAGCTGACCGGAGGGATCGACAGAGGAGGGCTGGTAAACCGAAGACTGTATCCATTGCAAAAAATATTCAGCACCCACTTGTCCCGAGTAATTTTTCTACACTCTGCCAGAAAAAATTGAACGCTTCCCCCACCGGAGCGGGTAACGGATGAAGGGGAAGTAACCGCCCAGAGTCGAGACCCGGTCGTGCCCTTGTTCGCGGTAGAGGACTGCTGTCCACCTCTACCCCTCTGGCGTTTCTGGAAGGGTCTCCGGAACTGCTGCTGTTGTTGCTGCTGCTGTTGTCCCGAAGACTGTCCTCGTCCTTTCCCCTGCGAGCCGAACCGCCGTTGGAATTGGCGGTAGGGCTTTTTGTCTTTGGGCTTCTCAAAGCCACAGCCGTCAGGGTTTCAGCTTCGGCCTTCATCCGGGCCATTTCATCGTCTGCATGTTTCCCGAATAGCGTCTCACCGGAAAACGGCAGATTGGCCACCCGCTGTTGCGCCTCAGGCTTGAGTGACGTAAGCCTGAGCCAAGCATGGCGGCGCTGGTTGATTCCGTGGCAGTAGCCATGCGCGGCCAACAGTGCGATATCCGCAGCGGCGCTGATGGCCTGGTTCGAGACCAGCATCCCTTCCTTGACAATTTCTAGGAAGTCCTCCCTCCTGTCGCGTGGTACAAGATCCGCGAACTGTTCCAGGGAGTCCCACAGCGCACGGTCGTACCGCCCAGCAACGCCGAGTCGCTGGAGGCCTTCATAGTAGTGGAAGAAGTCCCACACGCCTTCCGTCCAGCCGAATCAATCCAGCGGCTCTCTTTATCCGGTGGCACGGTGGAGGACGGGGAGGTAGAATGCAACTTCCTGGCCGCCGTCACTATCACTGAATCGGGCACTGGGTCCATCCTTAGGAAGGCCGGGTCCGAGTCAGGTGCCCTGTACTTCTTCAGAAGTCTGGAGGGAGCGGCCTTCACCACCGCAGGGGTAAGGAACAGCTCTTCCGCAGGTTCGACCAGTCCTGGCACCAACGGCAGCAGAGGTCGAGACAGGTGCTTCTTGTGCAGAGTCTCGAATATCACGGACGTCGTAGGTGTAGGAGCCGTCACCGTGATACCCAACTTCGCAGCCCCCCTCAGGAGAACCTCCTGGAACGTACCGATGTCGTCGATTGGAGACACCCTAGTCTCCGGGGAGTCCGACAAGGTAGGCGAATAGGAACGAGTCCTAGAGGATGCCGTACGGGACCTGGACCTATGCCTCCTATGGCGATGCCGAGATCTAGTGGAGGACCTGTGTCTACTCCTCGATCTTCCTCTCCGTCCGGAGCGTGATCGCGATCTCCTAGGTCTGGGACGTTCTGCCGGTTTCCCCGGGGCGGACGTCTTGGGCTTGGGCGGTTCCTTAGACTTAGGCGTCTTCTTGGGAGGGGTCGGAAGCCTGGGCAACGAGACCGACCTCGGTGGAAGTTTGTCTGGCACAGTAGGCCGTGGTCCCGCTGGAAGCGGGGGCAGAGGAGGCAACGGAGGAGGGGTTGGAGCCCCCGGAGGAGGACCTCTCGGCAACAGAGGCGGAGGTGTAACAGTCTTCTTCGGAGTATACACTTCGGAGTACACCGATCCCGGTGACCCGCCATCCTTTCCAGACTGAGGGGAGCCCCCCACAGTCTTAGGTCTGGTATCACGATCCCCTCGACGTCGAAGAACGGTGACCAGACGGCGAGCGTGGGTCCCTCGACGTCGAGCGCCCCTTCGGCGTCGACCGTCTGCCATGCTTCGGCGTTGACCGTTTTCCAAGCCTCGACGTCGATCCCGACCATCTCGACGACGATCCCTTGCGCCTCGACGTCGACCGCCTCGACGGCGACCGCCTCGACGGCGACCTCTTCCGCCTCAACGGCGACCTCGACGACGAGGATCCCCTCGACGACGACCGCGTCCTCTCCGTCGACAGCGAACGGCGGTGTCGCCGCGAGGGCGAGCGCCGACGCCGTGCCCGTCGACGCCGATCACTCGACGTCGACGAAGAAATCGTCAAAGGATTCGACGGCGGCCTGTGTAACTCCCTCGACGGACGACGTTTCTTCGACCCAGAGCCCTGGGGAGACGAGGAGCCGGCCGTGGACCTCCCTCTCGACGTCGTGGTCAGTGCCACCGACCCTGACGGAGAATGGGGACGTTTGCTGGACTTCCTGCCCCTGGGGAGCCCCCCAGAGGCCTCAGCACGGGCAGATTAAGCCCCTCCAGACCCACCTTGCGTCTTCAGCCTTCTTTCCTCGAGGCCCTGAAGCCTGATCTTCATTCTGTCCTTCAGGGTCCTGCCAGAGAAGCCCTGACAAATCTCACACTCCTCTGGGATGTGGGAGGATGGAAGACCGAGGATACACAACTCATGTGGGTCTGATTTTGCCTTCTTCCTGGAGCACTCCGGGCATTTGTCAAATAATGCAGGCATATGTGACATCCAAAGGGAGCAAAAACCAAGAAGAACAGCACAAAAGTACTTTGAAAGCACTCAAATCTAATTTAAATTGAAAAAACACCAATAAACTCTTGAAAAGGGAGAGCTCAATGCTCCAGGGTCCTGCTTGCAGGAGCCGGAAAAAAGAACTGAAAGTAACTGGGACCTGCAAGGCATTCTGGGATACTGTGAAGTTCTGGAAAGTTCTCTTAAAGGCACAGTATCCTGTTCTGAGCCACATAATGGCAGCCTATGGGGCTTGTCTGTCCAGGTTCTTCTCTATATCATTCTTGAGGGAGTTTGCTGTTAAAGCAAGGGAAATCTGTACAGGCTTTGCTGTTTTTGTGGATTTTGTGGCGGAATTTCTAGTTGAAGTACTGGACAGTGTAGCCTTTTTAGGCTGCATTATCTGTCTTTAAATTCTCTCTTAAGTGTCTGTGCAGTTCTGCATTTTTCGACACTAAGATTATTTTTGATTGCTCCGGGGTCTACGCACATGGGTGGGACTATTCACTAGATTATGACTATATAGATCCCCTACTACAGAATATCAATTCTCAATGGCCGATAGTTTTAACTGATGGAGTGCTTAATGCGGTTTTACCTTCTAAACCCAATTTTACGTACCGAAAGGCGCATTCTATGAGGAGTGATTTGGTTAAGACAAGTCCTGAGCTCCAGAATAAGGACAATTGGCTTTCACCAAAGAAAGGTTTCTTTAAGTGCAGTACGTGCAGAGCGTGCAAATTTGGAATTAACACCAATTCTTATAAAAATGCATTTTCTGAGAGTTGATCAAGATACAAGGGCATTTCACATGCAAAACCGATCATGCCGTGTATGTCCTCTCTTGTATGTGTGGTCTCCAATATGTGGGGAGCACGAAACTCCAGGTGCACGCCCGCATTTTACAGCAACCGTGAATTCAGATCCCTCCTATCTGGTTGCTAGGCACTTTAAGACAG
This sequence comes from Lissotriton helveticus, assembly GCF_964261635.1. Taxonomy (NCBI): domain Eukaryota; kingdom Metazoa; phylum Chordata; class Amphibia; order Caudata; family Salamandridae; genus Lissotriton; species Lissotriton helveticus. Next base: position 419,521,420 of record NC_136060.1, on the reverse strand, counting down.
AACATGACAATCTCAATGTCTTACAGTACTTTGTAATCGATAGTATCCCTCCCAATAAAAGAGGGGGCAATAGGGAGAAGTTGCTCAGAAAACTGGAAACCAAATATATTTTAGAGCTCGACACTAAGGCCCCTAGAGGACTCAATATCTGTGAGGATTTACATCACTACCTCCAATTACTTTATGATCTCCTCTAGCAGTAGGACATGCCTTTTAAATATATCATGGCTGGGTACGTTACAACAGTAGTTAGAGTAACATCCATATCGGAATTCAATAGTATTTTTTAGACAATTTTGTACGGTAGTTTTAAGCTATTTATTTTGGGTTTAGTATTTTATCTCCATCTTGGTGTCCTGTATTTATGTGTTTTATCATGAATTTATAATTTATGAATTTATGGTTTTATACTATTTATTGGCGCCATTTGCACAGGTATTTTCTGACCCTCTATAGTCTTTTGACGTAGCAGTCCAGTAGGATATTCACCTTGAATATAAAATCTTTTTGCCTTTGGAGATGGTCTGTTTTTTGATGAACCTAAGGTACAGAGGGCTGTCTGAACTTTATACTGGCACGAATATTAGAACATTAAGGGAAGGAAATATAAATTTTTCCCTGCTGCCCATTCCCCATTATTCCAAACCAGTTCCAGTGGAGAACTGCGAGTTCCCGGCTGGGAACATTTAGGCACTTTATTTCGAGCACTTTACACTCAGCACATTAGATCGTCATGAACATGACTGGGGCGTAGGGGATTCATACTAGAATATAGATTGACTAGATACTTGCATGATGGTAATTTATAGGTATCATGGCCAACAATTAAAACATGAGAAGAATTAAATCAACTTGTATTATGCTGAAAGATTAGAATTGAATTCTTCGGATTGTCTAGATTTAAAATGCGCATAAAAATGCAGTTTACAATGCGAATGAAAATGCAGTTTACATCATATGGGACATTTTTGATGTTTAATTAATTACGGTTATGATTTTGTCGTATTGACACAGTTATATGAAATTGAATATGCTACTTACCAGTATGCATCTGTTCTTGGCATGTAGGGCTGCTGACATTCATATCTATAGCATAGATCGCCGCCTAGTGTTGGGTCCGGATGATTGCACATGGTTGTCCTGGAAGAGTCTTCGAAGTATCACGAGATAGGTGGCTCCTCCCCTGGACTACAGTGCGCATGGGCATCGACTCCATCCTTAGATTGTTTTAAGCCATTGTGGCAAAGATGGAGTGCAATAGTGTAAACGATGACCATGCCCAAGAGTAAGTGTAAGAAGAAGTCTGCAACCGCTACGGGCGCCGGGGAGGAGGGCGGGCGATATGAATGTCAGCAGCCCTACATGCCAAGAACAGATGCATACTGGTAAGTAGCATATTCAGTTCGAGGCATGTGGGCTGCTGAATTCATATCTATAGCATAGAATACATAGCAGTCCCTCCACTAACGGCGGCCGCCCGTGCCAGTTGCAGAAGTTTGAAAAAGTGTTCTAAGAACAGCCTGTCCTACAGCTGCCTGCTGTTTGGAATGCACATCTACACAGTAATATTTAGTGAACGTATGTGGTGTAGACCATGTGGCTGCTCTACAAATGTCTTCCAAAGGAATATTACCTAGGAACGCCATGGAGGCCCCCAACATGCGTGTGGAGTGTGCCCTGGGGGGGGACCGTTAAAGTGCGCTTAGCTTTGTGATAGCAAATCTAAATACACTTAACGATCCATCTGGCTATTCCTGCTTTGGAAATGGGGTTGCCTTTGTGCTGGGCTGAGAAGGCAACAAAGAGCTGTTGTGTCTTTCTAAAATCTTTGGTTCTGTCAATGTAGTACATTAACGCTCTTTTGACATCAAGCGTGTGGAGCATTCTTTCTGCTACTGTTTCAGGGTTTGGAAAGAATGCGGGCAGTTCTATGGTTTGATTAACATGAAACTGCGACACCACCTTCGGAAGAAACTTAGGGTTAGTGCGCAGCACCACCCTGTTAGAATGGATTTGTATAAATGGCTCTTGTACTGTGAGCGCCTGTAGCTCACTAACACGTCGTAGAGACGTGATGGCAATGAGAAAAGCCACTTTCCATGTCAAGAACTGAATCTCACCTGAATGTAGAGGCTCAAACGGGGGACCCATCAATCTGGTGAGGACCACATTGAGGTTCCACACAGGAGCTGGCGGGGTCCTGGGAGGGATGACCCGCTTCAGCCCTTCTAGGAAGGCTTTAATGGCAGGCACCCTGAAAACAGAGAGATGCTGCCTGTTTTGAAGATAAGCCGCTATGGCGGATAAGTGTATCCGAATGGAAGCATATGCTAGATTGCATTTGTAAAGATGTAACAAATAGCAGATGATATTAGGAATGGATGCATCTAGCGGGTTGATGTTGTGTTCTGTACAGTAAATGACAAACCGCTTCCATTTTGTTGCATAGCAAGCACGGGTAGTGGGCTTTCTTGCCTCCCGGATGATGTCCATGCATTCAGGAGGCAGATTAAGGTAGCCAAACTCTAAGACCTCAGGAGCCAGATCGTCAGATTGAGCTGTTGCGGATCTGGATGCTGAATGTCGCCATGGTTCTGCGTCAAGAGCCTGGGTGTGAGGCGCAGCCTTTGATGCGGCACCACGGAGAGTTCTAGAAACGTGGTGTACCATGGTTGGCGTGCCCACGTTGGAGCAACCAGGATGAGCGTCATCGAGTGTTGCTTGAGCTTTCTTGTAACCAGCGGAATGAGAGGTGCTGGTGGAAAAGCGTACGCAAATCTGCCTGACCAGTTCATCCATATCGCATTGCCCTGCGCCTGTGGGTGAGGGAACCTGGCGGCAAAGCTTTGGCATTTTGCGTTTTCCCTTGTGGCAAACAGGTCTATCTCTGGATGACCCCACTGCTGGAAGTACGGGCGGAGTACTGATGGATGTAACTCCCACTCGTGCATCTGGTGGCTGTACCTGCTGAGCAGATTCGCCATCGGATTGTCCTTGCCCGGGAGGTGTTCCGCCATGAGGAAGATGTTCCTCTGAATGGCCTACTTCCACATGCTCTGAGCCAGACGAGACAACTGTGGAGAGTGTGTACCTCCCTGCTTCTGGATGTAGTACATGGCCGTCATGTTGTCCGTCCGGATCAACACGACTTTGTTGCACAGATGTACTTTGAAGGACTTGAGTGCCATGAAGATTGCCATCAGTTCTAGGTAGTTGATGTGCATCTTCTTTTGCTGCGTTGTCCATAGTCCCTGCACCGTGTAGTGGAGCACATGAGCTCCCCACCCCTGGAGAGATGCGTCCGTCGTCAGGATAATCTGTGGCACAGGCTCTTGAAACGGTCGGCCCTTACAAAGGTTGTGTGGATTCCACCAATGCAGAGAGCTGTATGCCCGACCGGTCACCAACACTAGGTCTTTCAATTGTCCTTGAGCCTGAGTCCACTGATGTGCCAGGCATTCCTGGAGCGGACGCATATGCAACCTTGCGTGCGGAACTATGAAGATGCAGGAGGCCATCATGCCTATCAACTGCATGAACACTCTTGCAGGAAGTGAGTGTTGTGGTCTGAACTTTTGGATTAGCAACTGGATGTTGCCTATCCTCACTGGGTTTGGCTGAGCCGTGGCCGCCAGAGTCTATCGTCGTGCCCAAATACTGCCGCACATTGGCTGGCTGAAGGTGCGACTTCGGATAGTTTAGTGAAAACCCCAGACTGTGAAGAAGGTGAATGGTGTGGGACATGTCGGTCGCGCACTGCTGGGCTGACTTTGCTTGAACAAGCCAGTCGTCCAGATAAGGGAAGACATGGACGTTCTGTCTCCTGAGGTGCGCCGCCACCGTCGCCAGACATTTCGTGAACACTCTGGGGGCTGTGGTCACCCCGAAAGTAAGGACCTTGAATTGGTAATGCCTGTTTTGGATGGTGAACCTGAGGTATTTTCTGTGGGAAGGGTGGAGTGGGATGTGAAAGTAAGCATCCTTGAGGTCTAAGGTTGCGAGGAAGTCTCCCTGGTTTAGCAATGGAAGAACCTGTTGCAGTGTCAGCATGTGGAAGTGTTCTGAGAGAATGTACTGGTTCAGGGGCCGTAGGTCCAGAAAAGGTCTGAGTGACCCGTCCTTTTTCGGGATTAAGAAGTACAGGGAATATACTCCTGTGCCTTCTTCTTCCACTGGCACGAGCTCTATTGCGCCTTTTTGCAGCATGGCAAGAACCTCCTGCTGCAATAAGTGCAAATGCTCTTGTGACATAGGACGGTGTTTTGGGGGCATGTTGGGTGGAGTGGCTGTTAGCTCTAAACAATAGCCGAACTGGATACGTTTCCTGACCCACCTGTCTGTGGTGATGGACTTCCAGACCGGCAGGAACTGCTGGAGTCTCCCCCCGACAGGTGTTGGATGGTCGGGGGGCAGTGACAGGGAGTCACTGTTTGTTGGTGGCAGAGGAACGGGAACTGTTGTTGCCTCTGCCTCTGGAGCTGTTACCCCGGTATCCTCCTCTACTCTGCTTGGGGTACGAGGATTGCGCCCCACCTTTGTTGAACTGTGTCTGCTGTGACATCTGGCCTCTGGTAACACCTCTATTGCCTGAGCGACGAAAAGTGTTCCCTCGAAACTGCTGGGACTGGAGAGCCCCCATGGACTTGGCAGTCTCAGTATCTTTTTTAATCTTTTCCAGGGTGGTATCAACCTCTGGACCAAATAACCTGTCTGGGTTCACCGGCTGGTTGAGGATGGTAGTCTGTATCTCAGGCTTGAACCCGGAAATTTGGAGCCAAGCCTGACGCCTCAACATCACGCTAGTGTTGATTGCCCTTGCTGCTGTGTCCGCAACGTCTAGTGCACACTTTATAGCAGCGTTGGAAATGAGCTTTCCCTCTTGGACAAGCATCTCAGCTCCCTCCTTAAACTGATCTGGTAGGTGTTGCAACAGGGTCTCTAGGGTGTCATAGTGTGCCCTGTCGTATCTGGCCAATAGTGCCTGCGTGTTTGAGATACGCCAGATGTTGGCCGCCTGAGCTGCTACTCTCTTCCCTGATGCCTCCAGCACTTTTGACTCTTTGTCTGGGGGAGGAGCTTCACCCGTGGTTTGCGAGTTCGCCCGTTTGCGGGCATTAGAGACCACCAAAGAGTCCAACGGCAACTGGCCCCTTATGTAGGTTGGATCGCCAGGCGCCGGTCTGTATTTCTTCTCAATTCGAGGGTTAACAACCCTTGACCTCGTGGGCTCCTTAAAAATGTCTGCAGCATGCCTGAGTACCCCTTTGAGCATTGGAAGAGTTTTCAGTTTTTTCAGCAGTGGAGAAAGTGTCAAAAAGGAAGTCAGCCTCCACAGGGTCAGCATGCATGTCAACATCATGGTTCTTAGCTGCCCTCTCAATCAAAGCATGAAATGCTGTCGAATCCTCAGTGGGAGACGTCTTGACGTTGAACACTTGAGGGTCAAGGGCTGCATGCTGATCCCCTTGATCACCTGCCTCACCCACGTGTCCTGTTGCTCATCAGGCTCTGTGTTGGTAGGAAAATTGTACTCCTCATCCTGCTCCTCGCCATCCTCTCCATCAGAATAGGTGGGTGAGGGTGTTGCATCTCGGAGAGTTTGTTTAACCATCGGCTCAACTAAGACCGGTGTGTCTTGTGCAGGCTTTTTGCGCTTTAGAGGAATAGTGTATGACTCCAAGGGCTTCGATGCCGTAATCTTCCTCTTGTAAAGCGTTAGCTTTCCGGTGTCGGCATCGATAAAATGCTCCGACTGTTCTGCTAAAGAGGGTGGTCGATGCTTCAAACCCCCAGCCGGGGGAGTCGTCTTCGACACCACCGAGTCTTTGGTCACCAACCGTGGAGCAAAGGCCTTCGGCGCCACCTTAGGCGGTAACGTGAAGAGGATCGGCTTTGAAGTCTGTGGCATCGGGACAGCTTACTTCGGTGCGGAAGGTGTCTTCGGTTCCGACGCAGAAGCCTTGTCCTTAAGTCGCTTGAGGGAGTCTGAGACCTGCTTCGTAAAGGAAGCGGATGGTTTAGTCGACCCGACCGATGGCCTCGGTCCGCCCCCAGGGGAAGACCCGAGCGTCGACGCCTTCTGTCTCTCTGATCGAGGCGCAGGAGCATTCTTCACCGGTGCGCTACGATCTTTGACCACGGCCGCCGACGGCTTCGGATCGGCAGCCTTGACCTTTGGCGTCGGGATCCCAGACTTTGGCTCCGCGCCCTTGGTTGACTTAGCCTCGACAGGCCTCTTGGCTTTCGGCTCGACGGCCTTGTCCAATGCGGTCTCGACAGCCTTCTTGGACTTCGTGTCGACTGCCTTGCTAGACACAGATTCGACGGCCTTTCTTGAGCTTGGCTCCTTGACCACTTTTGGCGCCGTGGCTGGCTCGACAGCTTTCTTTGGCTTCGAGGCCTCCGAAGACGACGGCGTCGATGGGGGAGCAGACGTCTTCAGTTTCGATGGCGTCTCGGCCATCTTTGTCTTCGTCGACACCGTTGGTTTCAGTTTCGGTTTCGATTTTGACAATGGCGGCTCCGCTAAAGCGTCCGTAGCCGGGCCCGTGGATTTTGGTGTAAGGTCTCGGGTAAGGCCATGTGGCGATCCCCCGACCTGAGCCTTAGTAAAAGTACGAACGGGGTATAGATCTTCCTCCGAGCTATCTTCCATGGCCCCGTAGGCCTCGTCGTCGTCCTCTACCTCGTCGACGACTTCCTCCACGTCTTGGCCTTCAGCGTCCGCTTCGTAGTCTGACTCGACGACCACCGATGGAGGTGAAACTTGAAGTTGAACTTGCTGCTCGTCCACTGGTGCTGGAGCCGATCGCCGGGCGCCGAAGGTTGATGGTTTTCTTTGAACGAAACCTGGAACAGGCCATACAGTTGGCCTCGTCGTGGTCCGGCGACAGGCATTTGTTGCAGACCGGGTGGACGTCGATGTGTGGGTACTTGGATCCACACACGGGACAGTGCTTGAACGGACTCCGCTCTATGCCGTCGAAAGTCTTGCTGCGTCCACTGGGCCTCGATCCCCGAAGAGTCACACAACCCCCGGATATCCGACTCGATGAGTTGGAGCAAGTCGGGCACCGAACGCAAACAATACAGACGGTTCGAGGAAGGCCTTTTGGCGTGGAAAAAGTTTGTTTTTATCGATTCCGAACCGGAGTTAACGAAATCACATCCGAACCCAATGGCGGAAAAAAACAATCTAAGGATGGAGTCGATGCCCATGCGCACTGTAGTCCAGGGGAGGAGCCACCTATCTCGTGATACTTCGAAGACTCTTCCAGGACAACAATGTGCAATCATCCGGACCCAACACTAGGCGGCGATCTATGCTATAGATATGAATTCAGCAGCCCACATGCCTCGACCCCTTATTTACATTGCAAAGTAAAATTGTAAAAAGTCAATCATTTTTTTAAACAATTTTCAAATGTATTTGAATGTTTAAAACAACGTTTGGATCCGCGCTACATTTGCTTGTCTGTCTTTCTACATTTGACCCGAGGTTAGAGTCTTTTAACCATGATGATGAAAGGTCACATGACAGTTGTTCTATTCTATTGGTGGTTACTTGTTTAAACGTTGTTTGGGAATATTCACTTTTATCTGGTGAGCAAGGCGACAGGGTTTGCCGAAACGCATCAGATTGAAGCACTCTCGATTCACTTTTCAATTAAATAAATAAAATTCTGCAAATGCGAAACCTGACTGAAGCGTCCGTTTCTCCCTGGAGGTGCTGTTCAGCATTCTTTTGGAGCATTGTTCGATAGGAGTGTCCTCTGCTCTTTCTTGCAAGCCACAAGGTATTACCAACACCCCCGCATCACCTACCTGAAATTGCAGTGGATTCTGGGACTCGGAGTTCACAAGGAAGGTGTGAGCTCTCTGCGGGGAGCGAAGACATCATGGGTGGGGCCAGCCATGTCCAATCAGCATTGGGCAAGACATATTTTAAGTGACTGTTGGGAAAGCCACCTGAATATTTGTGGGCACTGACGAAGGCCGTAATGCATTCGCCTCTGCAATAATGAATAAAGGTGTTCTCCAGCCGTCCCCCATTGTGGCCTCCGCTTTTTCTTGCAAGGAGTTTGGTGCGAATATATATATATATATATATATATATATATATATATATATATATATATATATATATATATATATATATATATATATATATATATATATATATATATATATATATATATATATATATATATATAATATATGCTCATTGACTCCACTTCGTCAAGCTGCTTATATATTAAGTGTAGGAGAGTAGGGTCTGCAATCCTATGGTCACCCCAGATTTTTGCTTTTTGCTTCACTGGTTTATGACTTTCCCTGGCTGTGGGCCTGCTAATCAGACCCACAGCCTAGCTGTTCTCTCTAAATTGACAACTATGTACTTTAGGTGCATTTACCAATTGGTATTGGGACACCTTATCAGCCCCAGTACAGTGTACCATAGGTACCCAGGGCATAGGTGAACCCAAGGCCTACCAGGGGCTGAAGCATGTAATATGCCACCCCTGGCTGGCCATCTAAACAGACACAACTGGCTGGTAAGACAGCTGGGGCAAGGTGGTGTAATCACCCTTTGCTGTAGATATAGTATACCTATATCTAACCCCAAAATGGACACATATACTCCTATCAGTCACTCCTATGGCAGGCCTTATCAATTCTGAAGGCAGAGTGCTTGGAATTATGTGCGATGGTGCTCTGGCATGAGCTGAGCCCGTCTGCAGCTTGCGGAACCAAGTCCTAATAGCTGTTCCATGAGAACGCTATACCATATATTCTTAAGTGCATTATAACCCTCGCGGTTATTGCTAACTTTGGTATAGCATTATCAAAACATGTCGAGTAAGGTGTCATACGAATTGGAATACTACCCCCTCGCCAATTCTGGCGACGGGGGTAGCATTCCACCCTTTTAGAGGGACATGACATGTATGTAACTGTGAACCCCGGTTAAAGTTAACTCGAGCCTTCGCATCACAAAATGGATGCTGCCACCACAGACACAAGTCTGACCTCCTGCTGCTGGGAGTCCATCCAGCGAGGGAGGCCTGGACCAAGGGTTTCCTGCCTCGGGAGGTGCTAGCACCACCCCAGACAGGATTTTGTGTATTGGGTAGGACATGCCTGAAAGGAATGAGACATGCCTGTGGCACACAAGGTGCCCTGTGCATACACCGGTTCAAACCAGTTGCTGGGGCACTCCTGCTCTGGCACGAAACCGGACAAAGGATAGGGGGTGTAACCACCCCCCTTCCTGGTCCCACCCATGGGAAGGACCTAGTCACTAGTGCAGCCCCCTTTAGGAGAATAAAGGTAGGAGCTGGTCCCATTCCAAATGAGATTATCCTGAACAACTTTACAAGAAGAAACTCTGGACTTCGACGTTCTGCTCCACAGAAGACTGAAGAATCTCCTTTGTGGGCAAGGAGTGTCCACCCTTCAACTGCAGGCACCATCAAGCGCCCAGCGGCTTCACTTTGTCGTCTTCCCTCGAGGATCCATACTTCAGAGCCCGACGAGACCCGGATTCCCAGACCTCTCTGACCTCAACTCATATCTGCAGCACAGCTGAGACCCGTGGGTGCGACGAGACACGTGGGACCGGCCATCTTGGAGAAAACGGCACTTCGCTTCCACCACGACTCCCGAGGTAAACTCGACCAAGTGCTTTGGGGATTGAGAAGCCCCAGCCTCGAGCAGCTCCTGCACCGAAGACCAGCCCTCCAGCATCCACGAGATCTGCGTGGGGCCCTTCTGCCTGTTTGCTGCTCGACGCGTTGTCTGGTCACTTGCCGGCTGGCTAGTGGCCTCCTAGACGACGATCCACGACAACTTCACTGCTGGTCTGGTTGCTCCAGACTGGCCCTTGCTCCCTTCCAAAAGAGGAGCATCCCCGAGCCTCCTGGTCCACTCCAGACGCCGTTTCCACTCACCGCGTGGGTTGCCTTTGCCAAGGCCTGTTGACTCCAAATCTGGATCCGACACCGCCGACAGCGAGAGCCTGCGTGGGACAGCTCGTGCCTCCATCCTGGTCGTCGAAGACACCTCCTGGTCCACGTGGCTGCAGAGATAAGCGTCCACTCTTCACCTCATCGGGACGACAGCACCTGGTTCCTTCCTGGTTCCACACCGGTCACTGGCTAGTGACTTTGAACACTGTCCCCTCTGCTTTCAGGTCCTCTTCTTCACCGATCCACCCTTGGATCGCACCGGACATCTTCCTCCTGGTCGCCTGCAGCATCTTTTACTCCAGGCTCCATAGACTTCAACGCGAGAACCCGACACTGACACCTATGCACCCGCAGCCCGTGGGTGAGGTAACGAGAGCATTTCGGTGCTCAAGGGTAGTTTAACTCTCCTAGTCTCCAGATCCACAGTCGTTTTAGTCCTAACTAGTCAGGATTGTCCGTACTCACCTTTTACTTGAACTGTACTGTCCATAGGCGTTGTTACGCATCTCGCGTGTGAGTTCACACTCTGTACACGCGCTCCGTGGGCCTCCTATTACTTACCTCTGGTCAGGATAGTGTAGTCCCAGCGATCCTACAGCCTCTGGACCGCTCCATTCCTTCAATCGATTTCCTTATACCATTTACTTAGTATATGGTTTGTCGTGCCCCTAGGGCACCATTGTAATTTTGTGCGATTAAGTGTATTTTTCCTAAGAGATTGTCATGTGCTTAGCCCTCTGACCTCATAAAGAGTTCAGAGGTGTTTCTTATTAATAACTACTGTTTATTTTCATAACAACCTGTGTGGTGTCCTTTCATCTGGTATTCAAGGGGTTATATGTGGTAAAACAGCTGGCTTCACATGCCAAAAGAGTTTAGCCTAAGACTGCTTTGTCCATGCTACCATTAGGATAGCTGGTCTATAAGGTTGACTTACAACCAATCACCATAAGGGTTGTTTGGACTGATACAAGGTGATCACTAGAACTAGTGAGCATCATATATCAGGCCAACTTCTCACAGTAGGGTCCCTGGGCATGGTGCGTCGCCATTGGAGGTCGAGCGGTACCTCATGGCCATGAGGTCCCTCCCTTCTCAGCCGGGTCCAGTGGCGCCACCGGGCCCGACTGCCCCGGCTAGAGGGCCTAGCGGGTCGGGTGCTTCGGCTCCGACGGGTGCTTCGGCCCCGGCGCCGCAGGCCCTCTCTGGATCTGCTTCCGGGTCGGCACCAGTCGACCTCACGACCTCACCGGCGCCGGCCCTGCGGGTGTCGCCCCCGGCGCCCACTATGTACGCCGTCCCCAATCCTCCCTTCGGTCCGGATCTGGCGCGGGAGCGGCGCCGCTTCAACAGCCTTTGGAGATTTCTATTTCCACGAACCGGCCCCGTCTGTTGACCCTGCTCTGCAGGAGATGGGTGACGAGGGTCACGCATGTATACATGGCGTGAATTTTGTGGGCATGCACTCTGTGGGAGGAAGGTCCGAGTCGGCACTACCTCTTGCCACCTCTTCTATGTCTAATAATCACATGGGAGCGTCTGCCCAATCAAATGCACTCTCCTCCCACATATAAACTCCATGCATGACTCGCCACTCCTAACTGCACCCGCGATTGAGCAGCACTGCATCCTTACTATCGGTAAGTCCTTACCAAGAAGTTTTGCCTGACCACCAGGCTTTACGCTGGTTCCCCCTGCGGCTGCCGGGTCAACCATCCAATTCCCGCCAACCTTTTGCTTCCCCACCTAGGTTATCGTACCGGACTATTTTGAACGTCCCTATATTCCCGAATGTGGTCCGCCTGACGTTCTTTTACTGGCCAAACCTTGGTAAGCGCCCTGCGATAATTCTCCTGTGTCGCCCCTGATCCTAGTTCACTGCTGGTTTCACTTTGACACTCCTATTCGTTCTTTCAGGCCCTTCTTCAGTCTTACACAAGCACATTGCTAACCGGAATCGAACCCAAGCTGACAACAGGTCACAGCAACAGCCCGCCCGGTAAGCCTCCTTTTACCCGTCTCACCCACCACCTTATCTGACACCTCGCCCGCAACGTACTGTAACCTACTCGTTTTTTGCAGGAAATTTCTGTGATCAGGTACACAATAAGCCTTGAACCCCTTGGCTTCCCTCTTGGTGAGCTTTCTCCTACAGATATTGACACTCTCCAATGTCATCTTCACTAGCCTGGATGAACGCGTCGTCACCCCCTTTTTTCTTCCCCTTTTAACCTGCCTCAGCACTAGCGCCGAATGTAATTTCACACCTTGCGCCAAATGTAATTTTCACGTCACGCACATGCACCGACCTCAAATTCGTTTTCTTGCATGTGTTTAGGTATCTTTTGTTCAGTACTTGATATCAGCCTGTCGCACTCAGACCTTCCTCCCACAGAGTGCATGCCCACAAAATTCACGCTATGTATACATGCGTCCTTTCCAATTTGTCCTTACGGATGTCTCTTGGTATTTTCCTTCCCTTCCTCCCATTAGGCAAATGAGGCTGCTTTACTATTAGGCATACATTAAATGTCCTGATGAAATCCGCAGAATGTGCTAAACGGATCGAAACGCCGTCGACAACTATGAGCACCTTACACACATGGAATGATTTATTTGTCCTTTAAAAGTGTGAAGGTGTCAATATTGTTCTGTTTTACAATCAAAACTGTGCGATTAACAAGTTTACAGAACATTAAGCTCTTGCCTAAGCCCTTTTGTTTGTTCCCTTTAATTGTTCCCTGTCCTGATATTTCTTGTGTGATTGACTGGGTACAGGCTTGTGCCCGGTCTTGTATATTGTGTGTTATTCATTTTTTACATGGACTGAAAAGTAAATACCTAGACCTCTGCCCAGCTGGGCATGTCGTTTTCAAATATAGCAACGACTTTGTCTATATTTATTGATTAAGCATTATTATTTGTAAGGGACCACTGTTGCCTTAATAATATTGACTCCCAAGGTCCCTTGCCGACTTCTTTGGGTTCCCTTGTTGTTTTCAAAATATACAATAATCATGACATGGAAGATTGTCCAAGAAGAATGTGGAATTATATTAAAGAACCTCCTTTGAGCAGTCTAGTCCATTATGAATTCAAATACAAACAGTATATTTCCTTTTGCCACTTAATACTGATCCTAGCTAATAAAGTCTGGTAAATCAAGATGGCAGAATGCATCATGTGCTTTATTAACCTTGCTTTAAAGGCTACTTGCAACATATAGAACTACACAAGCACAGACAGTCAAAAATATTTTCTTGAAACAGATAGCATATATGGTTGATATCATTTTGCAGAACAGTTTGACACTTCGCAATACCTGCACACTACATTGGAAATGTGGTAGCATTTCGACAGCCACTTCTACCCAAGATGCACCATCATAGCCCCAAAAGCAGACCTTGGGTTACATTTTTGGTGGTTAACCACTTGGATGCTAGTGCTCGTCGAGGATTTCAATGTAATTTCCATTGAAATCAATGGAAACTCCATGACGAGTTACCCTTGTCATTAGCATCCAAGTTTAATGGCGTGTGTTAGTTTGGGTGGGCAATTTTAAACAGCAGTCAACTTTAAAAAAAAAAATTTAAGCAGACTAACCTTGCTCTTGGTCAGGTTCACCATCAGGAATGCCCACATACACCATCACATTTGCTGCATCAGACACATCCAAATGTAGATTTGTTGTTCCATATTTCCTGTCCTCTTCAGTTATTAAACCTGTTGGAGGAATTTGATTGTTTAAGACAGATTTCTAGGAATATTTTTGTGCTGGTGCAAAGAAAACTACGAGTACAGGTTTTATATTAAAGTCCACTTAACAAACAAGCATGTACCCTTAAAAACGACTATGGAGGACTGAGACCGTAAACTAAATCATTTAAAATAATCAATTTTGTGAATATTTTGGGAGACTTCTGAATGCATGACAGGCAAATACTTCAAATCTCAAGTGCTTCCTTAAGTTATTACTTGATGTGCAAAACTAACTGAAGTTATTACCCATTTGAAATGTATTTAAAAACCTCAGATCAAAAATAGGACAATACGTGTTGGATGAGGATATTTCTAGCTTTTCAAACCATAGCTACCCTTTACTCTTGCCTCTAGATTTACAGATGCATTTAAGAAAAAAAACATTCAAAACTGTGTAAAGTCCCTCTTTAGATTTAAAAACTGAAAAGTCTAACTGAGTGTATAACGGCTGCAATCATACTTTAAAACAAAGGAATACAATGCTGCATTATACTACAGGAGCTCAGAAGAGGATTCAATCTACTTATCATTAAGGTAACAGTAAGAAGGTTGCAAACCTGGGCACAAGCTAGCCTTCAACCACACTGCATACCACATCTCTAAGATAGTCCCCTTGTTTGTAACAAATATGTGAGTCTTTCGATTGTTTGTTAAAAATGTAATTGTTTCTCAGAGGTACAACGTGTTTTTGGTTTATTTCTCACCATAGGCATTATACATCTTGGGTCCCAAATCTGGTCGTACAAAGTAGTCAGGAAGCCTGGAAGCAAGGTTCAGTTTGCCATCTCTTTTGGTATATTCCGGCAAGGGTATGTTATTCATTAGGTCATCAAACCTAAACACAAAATGCAATCACTCGCTGAACAAACAGCATGGTCTAATTCTCAAAATTAGAAAAAACATGGACCCACTTTAGTGCAAGAAAAAAACAGAAGCAGTCGGATTTTTGCATTTTTCTCAAACGTTGAGCGCACCTATTACGATTTTGCGGTTTTCAAGCTTTAAGTGTATCCACAAACAGTTACTTAACAGTAAATATACTTCTCCAGCATTGGTATCTTTTATAAATTCAAATGCTTGAATCATTCCTCAAAGTAAGGTAAGGTATAGTGTGCACAGAGGCCAGTGGATCCCCAGAGGAATAGCGGAGACTCAAGTAGATAATGCCTTACTCTCTTGTATACACGTACACACGCACACACACACACACACGTACGTACACACACACACACACACACACACACACACACACACACACGTACGTACACACACACACACACGTACACACACACCCACGTACACACACACGTACACACACGTACACACACACGTACACACACACACACACACACACAGTTACTTTTCAACAGACATTGAATGCTGATTTGGTGGGAACATTTAGATTACTTTTGCGGTCAGTAAACAATTGGTAAACTGTTTGTAGGAAAGTAGGTTTCTGTTGCAGTTTCCTCCCCACTTTTTGTCAGACTACTGATGCATTTTCACTTGATGTGCCCTCGGTCCCTGCCAATACGGTTCTCAGGTCCTGTGTTCTTTACCCAAAACTAACCCAATTGGTACTCTTTGGCCACAGGTAAGCCCCGGGTACATGGTAGCAGGGCACTGTGACCAGGGAAGACCTCTAAGGGATACAGCACTTATTGTGCCACCCTTAGAGGCCCTGTACTTTTACACACACACTGCCTTTGCAGGCTGCTTGTTTTGGTGCAGAACAAAGTGAAGAGTCGAAAAGGCACATCTGTGTGCCATGCCTACAACCCACTGCCTTGGCATAGGTCAGCCACCCCTCTAGCTGGGTGCACTATACCAGTGGTGAGGGTACAGGTGCATGAGCCCTACAGTGTCTAAGTCCATACTTAGACATTGTAAGTGCAGTGCTGCCATTAAGAGCATATGGTGCTGGGTGTTTATCATTACGAACTCCACAGCACCATAATGGCTACACTGAAAACTGAGAAGATTGGTATCAACTTCTCAGCACATTAAACCCACACTAATGCCAGTGTGGGATTTAATGAAAAATGCACACAGAGGGCATCTTGGAGAGGACACTTGAAAACTAACCTACCACTAGTGTCCAGGCTGAGTGGCTGCTTTCAGCTGCCCCCACCAGACCTGTTTCTGGACCCCTGGGTCGAGAGCCTGCTTCTCTTTGGGGCCATGAAACAATGCACATCCTGGGACGAGGTGTCAAGCCTCCTCCCCAGGAGGTGCAGGGTTCACGAAGGAGAAGCTTCAAAGGCTTGCTGCCTTTGTGAGTTTTCCCAGGCCACTTGCTGCTCTCAGCAACTGGTCCCCACTGGTTCTGACCCCCACTTTGGGCGGAGAACCAGCAGGAAAAACAAGTGAGGAAGAGAGGTGTGCCCACCTCTGCCAACTCCACCCCTCTCAGGTGGGGAAGGCGAGGTGAAGCACAACTCCCAGTCCCACCAGGGACAGGCTCATGCCCCCCTCCCACTGGAGGGTAGCATAATAGGGGGTGTACCCACCCCAGGGAAGGCACCCATGGGTCCCTGCCTTTTACCTACCTGTAACGCCCCTAAATCTAGTATTTCAAGGCACCCCTTAACCTTGCTTCCTCAGAAAAGAAGAAACCATAAGAAGAAGGCCTTGTGTGCCCAAACCAATGGTGCCTAACCAACCCCTAACTTCCCAACTTACCTCTCGAAGTGGTGGTCGCACCCAGAAGACCTTCCTCTCCCTGCCTGAGGTGCTTTTGCAAACCGGAGTTTTTCCATTGAAAACAGGGCGTCCGACTTCGAAACAGCACACTGCACCCGGCCGACCTAGTGCCGCTGAAGGTGTATCTTTGGTGCTACTTTTTTCCCCATTTGCTCTGAGCCAAAGTCCAGGAGCTTTGCCCACAGCCAAGTGGCCTGCTAGTCAGCAGCCACCAACCAGAGGCCCTTCATCCCTCATTGGATAACATTGGGCCTCAGCATTCTGCACCCGGCTTCCCTAGTGCCACAGAGTGTAACTAGAGAACATCCTTGACCCTGGGGGACCCCTGAGTCTACCCCCCAGAACTTCAATCCCACTACCAAATGCTTACCCCAAAAGCGACAACACTATTGTCCTCCATTGGATAACACTGACTGTTTTTCTGTGAAAAGTTTTTAAGTGTGGATTTCGAGAAACTAAAGAAATTCTTTAAAATAGCATATTCTAAGAAAAACGATTTTACTTACCCGTTTTCAGGAAATGTCCCATGTGGGTCTTTAGCCGGTCTGGCTCCGTGCCCAAGTCGAGGGGGAGGCCGGGGTCGACGCTGGCCGGGGCCACAACTGGCGTTGGAGGTAGCGTAGGCATCATCAGAGGAATCGGCGCCGGGGGGAGGTGTTGTGAGGTCAACTGGCGCCGATCTGGATCCAGGGGGGCCCTGCGGCCCCGGAGCCGCCGGCATCGAAGGACTAGAGCTCCAAGCCAAGTCCATGTGGCCTGTAGGCGTGCCGGCGGAGTCGGGCTTCCCAAAGATGGAGTGGAGGGCTTCGTAAAGTACATGAAGCTTGGCAGGGGATGCTCCGGCTCCCAGGAAGGGAGGGAGGGAGGCTCGGAGCCGTCCCCGTAGGCCAAAGGTCGACGACCTTCCACATCCCAAATCAGCCGACGAACGGGGAGAAGGCAAAGAGCGACGGTGCTTCTTCGCTCCCTTTTTGTGCTTCGACTTACCCGATGACTAAGACTTCGAGGAGGAATGATGGTGGTGACTCCGCGACCGGTCCCGCAAACTCTTAACTGGGACCTCGAGAAGGGCGGAGCCGACTGCCGCGCGTCTCGAAGCTTTCGGAACTGCTCCCGCAAAGACTTCGGGTTCATGGCCCGTCAGAGCACGACTTCAGGTCGTGGTCGTGCTCCAGGCACCAGAGGCACGAGGTGTGGGTCAGTGACTGACATCAACTTGTGACAGGAGTCACAAGGCTTGAAGCAGGTCTGACGATGGGACATCCCTACGTACATCAAGAGTCGAACGACTCAAAGAAGTCGGCAAAAGTCGAAAAAGGGTTTGTCAAAAAATGGCTAAGGGTACAGCTCTCTCCGGATCTGCGCTGGCTGGCACGGAAAAAGAAATAACAGACGTCAGTGCACAGGGGTGACTTCTACATAGATATTGCAACGTCATTCCGGCGATAATGCCAACGAAGAACGCAGAGTCGACCGGCACCACCTACTTAAGTGCAGGAGTTCTGCTGCACCAAACCATGCAGCCTGCAAAGGCAGTGTGTGTGAGTGTCTCTAAGGGTGGCACAATAAGTGCTGCAGCCCTTAGAGGCCTTCCCTAGTCATAGTGCCCTGGGTACCTGTGGTACCATTTACCAGGGGTTGACCTGTGACCAGAGCGTGCCAATTGGGTATTGTCTTCAATGCAGTTTTAGGGAAAGAATATAGGCCCTGGGTACCCGATTGGCAAGAGACGAGGGCACACTCAGTCAAAGTACATGAGCAATTCAGCAAAAAGTGGGGGGAACCATGCAAAAAGAGGGCACTTTCTTACAATCTGTAAAGGATATATTAGTTATAGATGCCTTACCGCCCCGCCCATCCTCCCCGCTCTGCAAACTGACTTCTAGGGATAAGGACTCCTTTGCAGGGCCTAGTGTGGCGCATGAGTGGTCAGTGTCTTTCATGGCTCTGCGCTTCTGGTGAGGAAAGTTGGTATTATTTGCTCAAGGGATGTCTGATTGGGATCTACATTCGATTTCTAGCAACACAGACAGAAATTATCCCACTTCAGCCTATATGTTTTACAGTGGCATTAACCCTCGCCTTTGAAAGGTTTGAAATATTGGTTATTGCGATGGCATCAAACACGTACTGCGTTACAAAATCTTTTTACCTGCTGCCTTTTCCAACCCTTCATGATGCAAAGAGCAACCACAATGTTATTGAGGAATATCAGAAGAGGAATGAAGAAGGCAAGAAAGAAAAGGGGAAATTATTTTTTACAAAGATAAACCGCAGAAAAAGGAAAGACTGCAATCCACACCTCGCTGGAGGGAGCTAATTGCACAGAAGAAGCTGGCATTCAACACTAAGTTTTAAAAAACTTAAATAATTAAAAAAAAATGTTTCAAATGTGGTCACCATCATGTTTGTACACTGCCGATATGGTAATTCTTTAATTCCCCAATGCCTGCCATCTGAAGCACAGCACACCACTACTGGCTAGTATGCCCCTGCCTTGTCAACACGGATTCATTTCAAAGGCTACCTTTTTGGTACTAACCCCAGCAAGCTCCGCCAAATGGGGCCTGCAGCTTTCTAACAGTGAGCTGGAATGCTAACGCACATATTAACACCTCGTGCTCGTCTATTTGGCATTCTAAGATGGACACTGTACTGCTTTAATGTCAAATAATCGCACTTCTTACAGCATCCCCCACTCCATTAACGTGCACACCTGAAGTGAAATACGAGCATTTGCATTTATGTAGTGCTTACTACGAGGTGAAGTAGTTTGTCTTAAACAGGCAGTAGTAGAGTAGATCAGGAAGAGGGGCATGGCGAGGTAGCCCTGGGCAGGAGTGTGGGGCCCGCCGCACAATTTGTCAGTATTTTCCCCAGGTCTAATTTAGAAGTGCTGGCCAAGGAAAAAGATCATCTGTATTTATATGTAAAAATCTATTTAAAACTGAAAACCAAGTCTTAGTCATTATCCAGCTTCGGATTTCTGAGCTCAGGAGACTCCCTTCACACGACATGCAGTACGAAATGTTGGGCGTGTTCTATAGGATGCAGTCACCCGATTGGCTGGAGTTTGGTTCTTTTTTGTATTTTTAAATGGATATGGATAGGCTATTAAATGGATTGTTCATTACCATTATAGCCTATGATAATGTTGTGTACTGCTTTAATATAGTATTGTGGAACTTCCACTTCGACGGGGAAAGATTAAGCATGTGAATCTATGAAAGATTCAATACCGGAAAAGTAAAAATGCTACTTACTAGTATGCATCTGTTCTTGGCATGTAGAGCTGCAGATTACTACACTATGCATTAGATCGCCACCTGGTGTTGGGCTCGGATGATTGCATGTTGTCGTCTTGGAAGAAGTAGTTTGTCGTCACGAGATAGGTGACTCCTCCCTTGGAGGATAGTGCGCATGGGCATCGGCTCCATCCTTAGATTGTTTTTCGCCATGATGGGAAATGGAGTTAGTAGAAGTAAAGAAAAGATGCCCATGCGTGTGCATCTAAGTAAGATGAAAACTGGAACAGATACAGGTCCTGGGGAGGCGAGAGGGCATGTAGTAATCTGCAGCTCTACATGCCAAGAACAGATGCATACTGGTAAGTAGCATTTTCTGTTCTGCCTTTATGAGGCGGAGAGAAAGATGCAAACAATGGTTTTGTTTTTTGAAAAGATTTAGTCCTATCTATATAGTAGAGAAGGGCTCTTTTAACATCTAGTGTGTGTAGAGCTCTTTCTGCTGCTACAGAGTCAGGGTTTTGGAAAAACACAGGTAACTGTACAGATTGGTTTAAATGAAAAGGAGTAATGACTTTTGGAAGGAATTTAGGATTAGTTCATAGAACCACGTTGTTACGATGTAGCTGTAAGAATGGTTCTTGTATTGTCAAAGCTTGTATCTCACTAACCCTTCTAAGAGAGGTAATAGCAATAAGGAAAGCTGTTTTCCATGTGAGGAATTGCAGTTCAAATTTGTGTAAAGGTTCAAAAGGTGGTCCCATGAGTCTTGTAAGAACAACATTTAGGTTCCACACTGGAGAAGGTGGTAACCTGGTGGGAATTATTCTTTTTAATCCTTCCATGAATGCTTTAATAGCAGGTACTCTAAAAAGAGTCAGATGTCTGTTTTGTAAATATGCTGCAATTGCTGCAAGGTGCAGGCGTATGGATGAATATGCCAAGTTACATCTTTGTAAATGTAAAAGGTAGCAAATTATATTCTGGATAGAAGCATCCAGGGGGATCTATTTGGTTATTGTTGCAATAAATGGCAAATCTCTTCCATTTCGCAGCATAACAAGCTCTTGTAGTAGGTCTCCTGGCCTCTTTAATAATGTTCATACAGTCTGGAGGTAGGTTAAGATAGCCAAACTCTAAGACTTCAGGAGCCATATTGCCAGATTCAGTTGATTTGGGTTTGGATGTCTGATGTCTCCATGGTTCTGCGTTAGCAGAGATGGTGTTAGGCGTAACTTTTGGTGTGGAACTAGAGAGAGTTCTAGCAGTGTAGTGAACCACAGTTGGCGTGCCCATGTGGGAGCTACCAGGATTAATTTGAGAGACTGTTGTCTGAGCTTGCGTACTACTAGTGGTATTAGTGGTATTGGCGGAAAAGCGTACGCAAATCTGCCTGACCAGTTCATCCATATCGAATTGCCCTTGGACAGCGGGTGTGGAAACCTGGCGGCGAAGGTGGGGCATTTTGCGTTTTGGTGTGTGGCGAATAGATCTATGTCTGGATGCCCCCACTTGTGAAATAATGGTTGAAGAACTTGCGGATGTAGTTCCCATTCGTGAATTTGTTGTGTCTGCCGACTCAACAGATCTGGTATCTGATATTGAACTCCTGGAAAGTGCTCTGCTAACAGATATATGTTTTGTGGAATTGCCCATCTCCAAATGTTCTGTGCGAGCTGGGACAGTTGTAGAGTGTGTCCCCCCCTGTTTTTGTATATAATACATAGCTGTCATGTTGTCCGTCCGGATTAAGACAGCTTTGTTTTGAACTTGTAGTTGGAATGTTTGGAGTGCTAAGAATATTGCTAGCAGCTCTAGATGGTTGATATGGAGCAGTCTTTGTTGAGTGGTCCATTGCCCTTGAGTTGACCGATGTAGGAGATGGGCTCCCTATCCTGTGAGATGAGTCTGTGGTGAGTACTATTTGTGGAACCGGTTCGAGGAACGGCCGCTCCTTGTCAAGTTTTTGGTGTTCCACCACTGCAGAGAGCGATGTGTGCGGCGGTCTCCCAACACCAGGTCTGTTAGTTTCCCTTAAGCCTGGTTCCACTGTTGTGCTAGACATTCCTGTAAAGGACGCATCTGCAGTCTTGCATATAGTACTATGAAGATGCAAGATGCCATCATGCCTATCAGTCTCATGAACACTCTAGCTTGCAGAGATTGTTGATGTTGGAAGACTGTGACTAAGGACTGAATGCTCTGTATCCTTGTTGGACTGGGATACGCTAGAGCTGTAGACGTGTTTATTGTTGCCCCTTGATACGGATGTATATAAGAGGGTTGCAGGTGCGACTTGGTGTAGTTGATTGTGAACCCTAAGTCGTGCAATGTTTGAATTGTTTGATGTGTATGTTGAACACACTGATTGAATGACTTGGCTTTTATGAGCCAATCGTCTAGATAAGGGAAGACATGTATTTGTCGTCTCCTGAGAAGTGCTGCTACTACTGCTGCTAGGCACTTTGTGAATACTCTTGGTGCTGTTGTAACTCAGAATGGAAGGACTTTGAATTGATAATGTTGTCCTTCCAGAACAAACCTTAGATACTTCCTGTGAGCAGGATGCATAGGAATGTGAAAGTAGGCATCCTTTAGATCTAGTGTTGTAAGGAAATCGCCTTGTTGCAGCAGTGGGTGCACTTGTTGTAAAGTGATCATATGAAAATGATCTGATTGTATGTAATGATTGAGGGGCCTGAGGTCGAGAATTGGTCTTAGTGTCTTCTTGATTATTAGAAAATACTGCGAGTAAACCCCTGTTCCTTGGTGTTGAAAAGGAACTATTTCTATTGCGTCCTTTTGAAGAAGTGACAGGACTTCTTGTTTGAGCAGATTAAGGTGCTCTGCAGACATTGGACGCTGGCTGGGTGGTATGTGTGGAGGGGTTGCTGTAAGTTCCAGGCAGTAGCCATACTGGATAACTTGTTTTACCCACTTGTCTGTTGTGATGGAATTCCAGACAGGTAGGAACTGTGTTTATCTGCCCCCCCAAAGGAATGGAATGCTGTTGGGGGTGCAGAGGAAAGTCACTGTTTTGTGGTGGAAGAGTTTTGATTATTGTTGTTACCCCGACCTCTTCCTTTGTTGTTGTTTTCTCTATATCCTCCTCTAAAATATCCTTTGTTAGAGGATGTCTGTGTGTTAGATTTGAAGGATGTTGTATTGTCTTCTCCAGTCTGTTTGGAGCCTCCTCTGTAGAAGGAGCGACAAAAGGAACTTTTAGCTTGTGTGGACTGTAAAGCTCCCATAGATTTGGCAGTATCTGTATCCTTTATCTTTTCAAGTGCTGTGTCTACCTCCAAACAATTGTTTTTGATTAAATGGTTGATTTAAATGGTAGTTTGCACTTCCTGTTTAAATCCTGAAATGCGTAGCCACGCAGGTCTTCTAAGTAAGACACTAGTGTTGACAGCTCTGGATGCAGTGTCTGCCACATCAAGTGCACACTTGATTGAGGCATTGGAAATTAGCTTGCCTTCTTGTATAAAGTAGTTTGCCTGCGCCTTATATTGGTCAGGTAGATGTTCTAGTAGTTTCTCTAACCGATCATAGTGAGCCCTATCATATCTTGAAAGGAGGGCTTGTGTGTTAGTTATACGCCACATGTTGGTAGCTTGCGCAGCTATTCTTTTGCCTGAAGTGTCTATTACCTTAGATTCTTTGTCAGGTGGGGGTACCTCACCTGACGTTTGTGAATTTGCCCTTTTCCTAGCATTTGATACAACTAGTGAATCTAAAGGTAGTTGTCCTTTAATGTAGGCTGAATTCGCAGGTGCAGGCCTGTATTTTTTTCTCAAATACTGGGTTTAGGATCCTAGTACGTACAGGGTCTTTAAATATCTCTGGAGCATGTTTGATGACCCCTTTAATCATAGGAAGAATTTGAACAGACCTTTGCGATTGTTCAAATGTGTCTAAAAGAAAATCTTCCTCTGCCTCATCACATCAGAATGCATAGTGACTCCATGGTAAATGGCAGCTCTGTTCAGCAGGTGTCCAAAACGAATGTTATCTTCTGGGGGAGAAGGTTTTGATGGGTATGAGGGTCTGGAATATCCGCTACATCCTGTGGGTTTGGGTACTCCCAGTCTGTATCATCTATAGGGTATGGGAAAGGCTCATCTGGGTCTATCCCTCTCCCTGAACTATACTCATCATCATTTTGAGGCGAGTGTGAAGACAGAAGAGGAGAATGTGGAGGAGAAATCTGTGGTGAAATTTTTTTTTTTAAACTTTATTTTTCGGTTTTGCAGAATAACATTTAAGAACCCCCCTCCCACCCCCCACCAATGGCATCAGAACAAAACATGTATACATATCGACAGACTCATTATGGCACTTTGTTCATCTTGAATATAAGCTTCACCTGGAGCTACATGGACCCTTATGGCATGGCAAAATAACATATAAATAAATAATGTCGTGAGAAAAATGACCACACCCTGCACTATACAGTGTACTAACCACCCCTTAGGAAACTCCCTTGACTTCCTGATCAGATCCCGACCCCTGCGGCGAAAATAGCTCTCCACTCGTCCCTTCAGAATCACTTTGGGAAGATTGCCCTCTCAGAGCCAACCCCGAAATACACATGGCTCTCCAGGCCAGTTGGTCCTCTTGCAATTTCTCGTCTCTCCTACTGCGCTGCATATGTGTTTCTTCAGCTAGGGCCCATTCTCCCACGTCTCTAAGCCACTGGAGTATCTCTGGGGCCCTCTGTCCCATCCAGGAAATGGCTACCCTGCGCCTAGTCAGCACTAACCTCAATTACAGTAACCTATAGGAAAGCTTCAGTTTTCTCCGTTTAGGGACCAACACTAGCAGGCAGTGCAACGACGTGAGTGTGATGTGGAGGCCTGTAGTGGCAGTGATGTGTTCCACAACGCTCATCCAAAAGCACCTAACTAGCAGGCTGTCCCAAGCTAAGTGTAGGAAGCCCGCACTCTCTCGCAGGCCCTGATAGTGTAAATATTGTCCTCTGCCGAGGCCAAATGTCTCCTCCGCCTGTTCATAGGTGAGGAAGGTCTCAGTAGGGTATAGGTCTGCCATGAGTTCACAGCCCCCCTCTCGCCAGGCACGAAAGGACATATGTTGTTCCATTGTTACCATGGGGGCCAGGATCCAGATCGGCAGGTCCCTATGGAAGGGTGCTATCCGCAGGACTCTCTCAATAAACTGTTGCCAAACGCTCGCCGTGTGTCTTACAACGTAGGGCAACGTATCATTTGCCACCCTGATGCGCATCAAAGCCACCTGTAACTCCTGCCCTGTTGCTCTACCCGCTAAAAGTCGCGTCTCCCAAACATCCACATCAGCAAACCATCTAGCCGCCGGTTGCAGCTGGGCCGCGTAGTAATATAAGTTAAAGCGCGGGGCCTCTAGGCCACCCTCCTCATAGGAACGCACAACCGTATGAAGAGCCACTCGACTACGCCGGCCCGCCCAAAGCAGGGACGTAACTAGCATGTTCAGGGTGCGAAAGATCCTGGGGGGGGAGAGGACACAGCGTATTTTGGAGGACGTAAAGCGTCCTCGGCAGCATCACCATCTTAGCGACGGCTAGCCGACTCATAAGGGACAGTGGCAGGGTATTCCAAAAGGACACAGATTGCTGCAGGGACTTAATCACCCGATCAATATTACGGGCCAATAATTGTGCATCCGTTGAGGCCACCTGGATACCCAAATAGCGAAAATCTAATAGTTTCTTACCTGTCGGTGTAGTTTTGCAGCTTGAAGATCTTTCTGGATTCACTATGCTGTGCATATTCCGCAATCTGGTGGTTGGGTCCGGAATCGTAGTCTTTTTTCTCTTTTTTTTTGTCGTAGCCCAGGTGGGCGTCGACGTCCCACCATTTGGTGTCCTTTCGGTGACGTCGGCGTGCTTCCGGCGGAAGCTACCACCCTTGGGCGCCATCTTCGGATTCTTTTTTCTGTCTCTTTTCCTGGTTTGTCTTTGTAGTGAATCCATGGCTATGTATGTTAATCGTTTTTTCAACCTTAGTGTTTCCACGTATTTTGTAATTGTTCCAACTTGCTTTCTTTTCCATGTTTTTCCACCCTCTTTTCCAGCCTCATCTTTCTGGTGGAGGCGGGTGGGTTCGCTAGTGAATCCAGAAAGATCTTCAAGCTGCAAAACTACACCGGCAGGTAAGAAACTATTCGTTTTGCAGCGTGAATCTTTCTGGATTCACTATGCTGTGCATAGATTTTGTAGCGGTTTTCGTTACTTTTGTGGCGGTTGGGTGGAAGATGAGCGTTGGTTGCTAAAAATATGTTGAAGCACTTTTTGTCGTACTTGTGCTTCCTTGTTCATCTGTACATCCACGCAGTAGTGCTTCGTGAAAGTGTGTACTGAAGCCCATGTTGCCGCCAGGCATATATCCTGAATCGGTGTGTTGGCCAGGAAGGCAATTGTTGGTCCTTTCTTCCTGGTGGAGTGGGCTCGTGCCCCTCCCGTTAGCTCCTGGCCAGCTTGCTTGTGGCAGAACTGAATTGTCTGTGCGATCCATCGGGCTATGGTGTTTTTCGTAACTGGTTTGCCCATGTAACTGTTAGCGAAGGACACAAAGAACTGTTTCGTCTTCCTGTGGTCCTTCGTTCTTTCAATGTAGTGCATCACAGCCCTTCTTGCGTCTAGGGTGTGGAGCGACCTTTCAGCGCTTGTAGTGGGGTTTTGGAAGAAGCTAGGGATCTGAATACTCTGATTCATGTTATGTTATGTTGTTATGTTATTTATATTTTTATAGCGCGCAGCTGCCCCAGCAAAGGGGCGTCCTGGCGCTTTTGACAGATGCTATAACATAACACACAATAAAAGAAAGGAAATTAACTAGACACCGGAAACAGGAAAGTTTTAATCGCCTGCCTGAAGGCGAGCAGATCTTCAAGAGCTCGAATGTGTACCGGGAGCGAATTCCATAAGCCTGCCGCTAGCACCCTAAAGGAGCGGCCACCCATTCTGCTCAGTTTGAAGCGTGGACAGACGGCCAAATGAAGCCCTTCCGATCTCGGGGATCTCGAAGGTGTGTAGGGCGTAAGGAGAGGGGCAAGTGCCGGCGGCGAAGAAGATTTCAAAATTTTAAAGGCCAGACACAGCGCCTTGAACTTAATTCGCTGTCTGACCGGGAGCCAGTGCAGGGCCGAGATGGTACCAGACACAGAACAATGTCTGGGGAGGCCCACAATGGCTCGTGCCGCGGCATTTTGTACTCTTTGGAGCCTAGAGGCCTCCGCTTGATTCACCCCTAACAGCAATGAGCTACCGTAGTCCAGCCGAGATAGTATTGAGGCCTGGACTACAAGCTGTCTGGTAGGGGGATCAAAATACTTTAGGACCGGCCTAGTCCCACGCAGAATTCCATAGCACGTAGCAGCCACCTTCATGGTGTGGTCTCTGAAGGTAAGCGCAGAGTCTACCCAGACTCCTAGATTTCTCACTCCAGTAGCTGGAATAGGAGTGACCTTGACACCACCTTTGGCATGAAGTGTGGGTCAGTTCTCATCACGACCCTGTCACTGTGTATCTGGATGTAGGGTTCCTGCAGTGTGAGTGCCTGCAGTTCGCTCACCCTTCGTAGTGAGGTGATCGCCACCAGGAAGGCCGTCTTCATTGTCAACATTTGCAGTGATGCTTTGTGGATGGGTTCGAAGGGTGCTTTCATGAGCTCCGTCAGTACCACGTTTAAGTTCCAGGCCGGTGGCGGCATTCTCTTTGGCGGCGCTATTCTTTTAGCCCCTTCCAGGAATCTTTTCACGACTTGAGACGTGAAGAAGCTTCTCCCTGTTTCTCCTCTTGTGTATGCCACAATCGCTGCTAGGTGCACTCTCAGTGAGGATGAGCTTAGCTTTGCCTTGATTAGGTGTGTGAGGTACCTTAGCACCGTGGACTCCTTGGTCAGTCTCCTTTGGAGTTGTTTTTTGCAACACCATTGAGTGAATCTTTTCCACTTTTCCCCATAGCACTTGCGTGTGCTGGGCCTTCTTGCCTCTCGCAGCACCCGCAGGGTGCTCTCTGGTCGTTTCAGGTGTGCAAATTCTAAGTCCTCAGGAGCCAGGCTGAGAGGTTGAGGCTCTCTGGCTCTGGGTGTAGGATTTCTCCGTTTTCCATGGAGAGTAGGTCTCTTCTTTTTGAGAACTTGTGGGGAGGCCCCTGCGCCATCTCCATTATCTGAAAATACCACGTCTGTCTGGCCCATTGTGGTGCCACCAGGATGAGCGTCATGTTGCTCTTCATGCATTTGTTGAGCACCCTGGGGATCAGTGGTATCGGGGGAAAAGCGTAGGCTAATGTTTTTGACTAGCTTATCCATAGGGCATTCCCCTGGGACCGTGCCTCTGGTTGCCTGGATGCAAAGTATTGGCATTTTGCATTCCAGTGTGTTGCAAATAGGTCTATTGTTGGGGTGCCCCACTTCCTGAATAGACTGTTTCCTGACTGTTGAGTTCCCACTCGTGGGATGCTGAAGTCTGCCTGCTGAGCCAATCCGCTTCCACATTGTCCTTCCCTGGCAGGTGTATGGCTAGCAGGTCTATTTTTAGTGGTATGGCCCATTTCCAGATCTCTTGTGCCAAGTTTGACAGCGGGAACAATTGAGTTCCCCCCTGTTTGTTTATGTAAAACATCGTTGTGGTGTTGTCTGTTTGTATTAGCACCTTCCGGTTGTGTAGGTGTTTCTGAAAGGCCTTGAGGGCTAGCGACACAGTTTTCAGTTCCAGGTAGTTGATGTGCCTGACTGAATCTGTAGGGCTCCACAGACCCCTCACTCTGAGCCTGTTCATGTGTGCGCCCCACCCCTTCTGGGATGCGTCTGTGGGGATGGTCACTGTTGGCTCCGTTGGTGTTAGAGGTTTCCCTTCTGTTATTCTCTCCTTGGTCCACCACCTTATCTCTTCCTGCACCCTGTGCGTTACAACCACTAGATCCTCCCAACTTCCTGTAGCTTGTGACCATTGTTGTTGCAGCCACTCTTGGAGTGGTCTCATTTGTAGGCGTACATTGGGGACCAGGTGGATGCATGATGCCATCATCCCCAAGATCTTGCTCACAGTCCTCACTGTCAGAGATCGCCCCTTCTGGTAGTGACGTTTCTCCCTCAGTAGGCTGAGCGTTCTCTTTTCGCTCGGTAAGACTCTGCATTGTATGGTGTTGATCTGGGCTCCCAGTAAGATCTGGTTCCATCGAGCTTTTGCCCCAGTGTATGGAGAAACCCAGGTTTGCTAGCGTTCCTGTCACCTGTTCTGCATGTTCTTTGCATGCCCTGTAGCAGTTTGCCTTCACCAGCCAGTCGTCGAGGTAGGGGTACACGTGTATCCCCTTAGGTGTGCGGCCACTGCCGCAAGGCATTTGGTGAACACCCTTGGTGCGGACTTTAGGCCGAAAGCTAGGGTCGTGAATTGGTAGTGATCCTTGTTTACAGTGAACCTTAGCATGTGCTTGTGCTGCTTGTTCATGGGGATGTGCAGGTATGCATCCTTGAGGTCTATGGTAGACAAGAAGTCCCCTGCTTTTATCTGAGGAATGACCTCTTGTAGGGACGTCATTTTGAATTTTAGAGTTTTAGAGTTTTGACGTATTTGTTCAGGAACCGTAGATCCAGGATGGGTCTTAGGCTTTCGTCCACCTTTGGCACTAGGAAGTAGTTTGAGTACACTCCCATGTTCCGTTCTTTGAAGGGGACCCGTTCTATGGCCGCTTTGAGGAGGAGTTCTTGGGCTTCCTCTTGCAGTAGTTGCAGCTCTCTTCCTGAGTGCTGTCTTTTCCTTGGTTTTCTGTTTGGTGGCCTTTTTTCCAACTCTATGCAGTACCCGAACTGCATAATATTGAGTATCCACTTGTCTGTTGTTATTTTCCTCCACTCCTGGAGAAAAAATCTCAATCTTCCTCCTACCGGAGTTGCATGTTCCTTTGTGTCTTGTCCGTGTAGCCGTCTCCTCTTTGTTTTCCCGTGCTCCTCCCCCGGAGGGTGTGGGTGGTAGAGCACCTTCTCTCGTGTGAAGTCACTTAGAGGGGGGCTGTTCGCCACCTCTTCTTCTCTGGCCCCGTCCATTTCCTCTCGATCGAAAGGACTGGCCCCTGCCTTGGTAGTTCCAGTTTTGCCTCTGCTGCCCCTGGTGGCCTTGGCTGTCACTCTGTTGCCCCTGGTGGAAACTCTGGTGAGAATCTCCTCGCTGGCTCCCACCTCTGCCGTTCGGCCTCTGCGACGGAGTGCCCCTTCTCATCCCTCTGGGCAGGAACTGGCTCCTTGTCTGTATGGGGAGCAGTGTCTCGAGCAGGAAGTCTGCTTTTGGCTTCTCCTCTTCCAGCTGAATTCCATAAGCTGTTGCCGCCTTTCTTACCACCTCATTGTATGCCCCAATGTCATCCGGTGGCGAAGGCCTCGAGGGGTATGTTTCTACCGCCTCCTCTGGGTTCTCGGCCTCGATGTCCTGCCATTCCTGGTCTTGGGCCGTCGAGGAACCTGAACCGTAGCTCGACTGCTGTTCCCCGTAATCCCCCTCTGTGTAGTAGAGGTCCTCCTCCTCTTCGTGCTCCGAAGGTTCCGGAGTTTTCGGCGGCTCTTCGATGTCGAACTCTTCGATTGCCTGTACCTCAGCGACGGTCGGTGCCGGCTTCGGGGGGGATCTTGTAACTTTTCATTTTTTCGTCGAAGTCCTTCTTTCTCTGAAGGATGTTCTCCATTTCGGCCTCGAGCCTTCTCTTTTTTCTCTGCATTTCTGCGGCCTGTTCGTCGTCGAGCGTTTCGGCCGCCCTTTTCGGCGTCGAAGCTTTCTTCGCCTCTTTTTCTTTCGACGTCGAAGTCGAAGGCCCTTTTTCGGGGGCTTGCTTCGATGACCTTTGCTTTTCGCTGGTCTTCTGCCTCCGGGAGTCCTTCTCGGAGGATCCGCTGGGCTCTTTTTCGGAGGATGCAGCTTCGGTCGTCGATTTGCTCGGCGCCGGTGCTCCTTTCGAGGCTCTGTGCTCTGACTTTCGAGAGTCTGCCTCAGGTTTTCGAGGCCCTGTGGGAGTTTTCGGGGTCGTAGACTCTCCTACCTTATCAGGCGTATTCTTATCGGTCTCAACGACCGTGAAGTCATCTGGTCCTTCGGCGATGTTGTCCTCATCGTCGGTGGAGAGGCCAAGTTCATAAAGCGTCGGGGCTTGGCCTTTGCCCTGCATCGTGTGGTGAGCCGTCCTCTGTCCTTCTCGAATTCGGAGTGTCTTCGGCTTGAAGACAGAGCAGGCGTTGCAGTCTCTGCTCTCGTGGTCGATTGGCAGGCAGAGGTTGCAGACTGGGTGCTGGTCCTTCTGTGCGAACTTGTGGTGGCAGTTCTTGCAGAATTTAAACGGCGTCTTGTACATCCCTGCGCTCAGGGGGCCCCCTGTGTGCGCATTCCTTCAAGGGCGTCGAAGATTTCGAAGTTCTCTCCTTTCTTCGTCGTCTCCTCGCTAAAGGTCCTCTTCTGTCGATGTTCTCAGGCCTTCACCTGTGAGTTTTTCCTGTATTTTCTTCTTTCCTCCTCCAAACTTCTGGAGCTTCACGCGACGATCCAGACCCAACGGCAGAAAAAAGAATCTGAAGATGGCGCCCAAGGGTGGTAGCTTCCGCCGGAAGCACGCCGACGTCACCGAAAGGACACCAAATGGTGGGACGTCGACGCCCACCTGGGCTACGACAAAAAAAAAAAAAGAGAAAAAAGACTACGATTCCGGACCCAACCACCAGATTGCGGAATATGCACAGCATA
The DNA here is from genome assembly GCF_964261635.1 of Lissotriton helveticus. Classification (NCBI taxonomy): domain Eukaryota; kingdom Metazoa; phylum Chordata; class Amphibia; order Caudata; family Salamandridae; genus Lissotriton; species Lissotriton helveticus. The sequence continues at coordinate 419,490,015 of NC_136060.1, read as the reverse complement.
GTGAATCCAGAAAGATTCACGCTGCAAAACTTCCCTTTCCCAGCGTAGTCCAAGCTCCGGCAAATCCTCCTGGGGCACCGAGTCAAGGCCCGATAGCGTGAAGATCAGGGACTTGTTTCGGTTAAGCCTCAGTCCCGACGCCTCACCGAACCGATCCAGATGATATAACAATATCGGAAGCGCCTCTCTCAGGCTTTCAAATAAAACAAGGCGTCGTCTGAGTACAAAGAGATGACATTACATGCGTCTCCGACCAGAATGCCCCATTGGGACATCTCAGAGCGGATACGAACGGCAAAGGGCTTATAGCTAGAGCAAATAGGAGAGGCGAGAGTGGACACCCCTGTCGTATACCCCGTCCTAGCTGCCACTCCTCTGAACGTGTGGCTCCAAGTCGTACCATAGCCTGGGGGGACTCCTAGTATACGGATCCAACCGCAGAATTTGGGGCCCAATCCCATCGCCCGAAGAACCTCCTGCAAGTAGCCCCAGTCAACCGTATCAAACGCCTTGGCGAGGTCGATGGATACCAGCACGGTCTGTTCCTCATTGCCTTGGACTTCGTTTTTAATGTGATTCAAGCGCCGTAGATTCATGGCGGTGTTGCGCCCAGGAATAAACCTGTATTGGTCTGGATGGACCAGGTGTGCCATATGAGGTGCCAGACGGGTGGCCAATAGCTTGGTCAATATCTTCGCATCCGTGTTAACCATAGTGATCGGACGATACGAACAGGGATCGTGCTCCTCAAGCCCTGGTTTAAGGATCATGCAGATTTCCCCCCTAGTCATGCTCTGTGGGAGAGACCCGCACTCAAATGCCTCGAGAAACACCTGCAAGAGGAGACGAGGGAATATGCTACTTACCAGTATGCATCTGTTCTTGGCATGTAGGGCTGCTGACATTTATATCTATGCATAGATCGCCGCCTAGTGTTGGGTCCGGATGATTGCACATGGTTGTCCTGGAAGAGTCTTCGAAGTATCACGAGATAGGTGGCTCCTCCCCTGGACTACAGTGCGCATGGGCATCCCCTCCATGCTCAGATTGTTTTTCGCCATTGTGGCAGAGTGAGTGCGATATAGTAAATGATGACCATGCATGAGAATAATTCAATTAATTCTGAGTGCTACAGCTGCGACAGGCACCGGGGAGGAGGGCGGGCGATATAAATGTCAGCAGCCCTACATGCCAAGGACAGATGCATACTGGTAAGTAGCATATTCCGTTCGAGGCATGTGGGCTGCTGAATTTATATCTATGCATAGAATAAATAGTAGTACCCTCCTTAGCGGCGGTTGCCCGTGCCAGCTGCAGCAGCCTGAAAAAGAGTTCTGAGAACGGCCTGACCTACAGCAGCTTGCTGTTTTGAGTGTACATCCACGCAGTAGTGTTTGGTGAATGTGTGGATGGTGGTCCATGTGGCTGCTCTACATATGTCCTCTAGAGGAATGTTACCCAGGAAAGCCATGGATGCTCCCAACTTGCGTGTGGAATGCGCTCTTGGGGGAACTGTTAACGTGCGTTTAGCCTTTTGATAACAGATTTGGATGCACTTAACAATCCATCTGGCTATACCCGATTTAGAAATTGGGTTGCCCATGTGCTGTGGAGAGAAGGCAACGAACAGTTGTTTAGTTTTCCTGAAATCTTTAGTCCTGTCTATTTAATACAGAAGAGCCCTTTTAACATCTAGTGTGTGTAGTGCTCTGTCCGCCACTGAATCAGGATTTGGGAAGAATACAGGTAGTTCAGTAGTTTGGTTAATGTGGAACTGTGACACTACCTTGGGCATAAATTTAGGGTTGGTGCGCAGCACAACCCTATTAGCATGTATCTGAATGAAAGGCTCCGGAATAGTGAGGGCTTGCAGCTCGCTAACTCGTCGTAGCGACGTAATTGCCACCAGAAAAGCCACTTTCCATGTGAGAAATTGTATCTCACAAGAGTGAAGAGGTTCAAATGGTGGGCCCATGAGCCTGGTGAGGACTATGTTGAGGTTCCAGACAGGCGAAGGCGGGTGTCTTGGAGGAATGACCCTTTTCAGTCCCTCCATAAAAGCTTTAATGGCTGGCACTCTGAAAAGGGATAGGTGCGGTCTATTCTGAAGATAAGCCGCCATTGCAGCTAAATGTATCCCGATGGAACTATACGCTAGATTACACCTGTAGAGGTGCAGCAAATAACCTATAATGTTCTGCGTGGAAGCATCAAGTGGATTTATGTTATCATTGGAGCAATAGAGAACAAAACGCTTCCATTTTGCCGCGTAGCAGGCCCTGGTGGTAGGTCACCTAGCCTCCTTTATGATGTCCATACAGTCAGGAGGCAGGTTTAGGTAGCCAAACTCTATGACCTCAGGAGCCATATTGCAAGGCTCAACTGCTGCGGATCCGGGTGCTGAATGTCTCCATGGCTCTGAGTGAGGAGACTGGGTGTGAGTCTTAGGCGCTGGTGGGGAACCACGGAAAGTTCCAGGAACGTGGTGTACCATGCCTGCCGTGCCCACGTTGGAGCAACCAGGAGGAGCGTCATGGAGTTTTGCTTCAGTTTGTGTGCTACCAGCAGTATGAGTGGTGCTGGAGGAAAGGCGTAAGCAAATCTGTTTGACCAGTTCATCCATATCGCATTGCCCTGAGACTGCGGGTGTGGGAACCTGGCGGCGAAGGTGCGGCATTTTGCGTTTTCGTGTGTGGCGAAGAGGTCTATCTCGGGATGACCCCACTGCTGGAAATATGGTTGGAGCACTGAGGGATGTATCTCCCACTCGTGCATCTGATGGCTGTGTCTGCTGAGCAGGTCCGCCATCTGGTTGTCCTTGCCTGGGAGGTGTTCCGCCATGAGGAACATGTTCCTTTGAATGGCCCACTTCCACATGCACTGTGCTAGGTGTGACAATTGTGGAGAGTGTGTCCCTCCCTATTTCTGGATGTAATACATCGCAGTCATGTTGTCCGTCCGGATCAGCACGACTTTGTTGCAGAGATGCAACTTGAATGCCTTCATCGCCATGAAGATTGCCATCAGTTCCAGTAGGTTGATGTGCATCTTCTGCTGTTGCGGTGTCCATAGTCCCTGCACTGTATAATGGAGGACATGCGCTCCCCAGCCCTGGAGAGATGCGTCCGCTGTCAGTACTATCTGTGGTACAGGCTCTTGGAACAGTCGCCCCCTGCAAAGGTTGTGTGTGTTCCACCAATACAGAGAGTTGTATGCGCGACCGGTCACCAACACTAGGTCTTTTAGCTGTCCTTGAGCCTGGTTCCACTGGCGTGCCAAGCATTCCTCAAGCGGACGCATGTGTAGCCTCGCGTGAGGGACTATAAAGATGCAGGAGGCCATCATGCCTATCAGCTGCATGAACACTTGCGCTGGGAGTGAGTGTTGCTGCCTGAATTTTTGAATCAGCACCCGCATGCTGTTGACTCTCGCGGAGTTTGGCTGCGCTGTGGCAGTGAGAGTGTTTATCACTGCGCCCAGGTACTGCTGTACATGTGCGGGTTGAAGATGGGACTTTCGGTAATTGAGCGAAAATCCCAGACTGTGTAGGAGGTGGATTGTGCGTGACATGTGGTTGGCACACTGCTGGGCTGACTTTGCTTGTACAAGCCAGTCGTCCAGATACGGATAGACATGGATGTGTAGCCTCCGAAGATGCGCGGCCACTGTCGCCAAGCACTTTGTAAACACTCTGGGGGCTGTAGTGACCCCGAAAGGCAGGACCTTGAACTGGTAATGCTGGTTGTTGATGGTGAACCTGAGATATTTCCTGTGACTGGGGTGAATGGGAATGTGGAAATAGGCATCCTTCAGATCTAGGGTTGCTAGGAAGTCTCCTTGACTGAGCAACGGGAGAACTTGTTGTAACGTGAGCATGTGAAAGTGTTCTGATAGGATGTATTGGTTTAGAGGTCTAGAATGGGCCTGAGAGACCCGTCCTTTTTTGGGATTAAGAATTACAGTGAATACACCCCTGTTCCCTGTTGTTCTAAAGGCACAAGTTCTATGGCCCCTTTTTGCAGCATGGATAGGACTCCTTGCTGCAATAAGTGCATGTGCTTGGCGGACATAGGACGGTGCCTTGGGGGGTATGTTGGGTGGAGTGGAGTGGAGGTTAGTTCTAGACAATAACCGTGTTGTATAAGTTGTCTCACCCACCTGTCCGTGGTAATGCTTTCCCAGACTGGCAGGAACTGCTGGAGTCTCCCCCTGACCGGTGTTATATGGTCGGGGGGCAGTGACAAGACGTCACTGCTTGTTAGTGGCGGAGGATCTGGCATTATTATTTCCACGTCCTCTGCCCTTGGTGCGGTTTCCACGGTATCCACCCCTATTGTTCTTGTTATAGATGGTTTGTGTGCCTCCCTTGGTGTACTGGGCTTGTTGCAACGCTTGTCCTCTTGAAGCTCCCCTGTTACCGGAGCGTCGAAAGGAACCGCTTCTGAACTGCTGAGACTGCAGAGCTCCCATGGATTTCGCAGTTTCAGTGTCCTTCTTAATCTGAGTGGTGTCTACCTCCGGACGAAACAGGAAGTCAGTGTTTAATGGCTGATTTAGCAGGGTAGTTTGGATTTCCGACTTAAATCCAGAGATGTGGAGCCAGGCATGCCTCCAAAGCAGAACGCTAGTGTTTATGGCCCTTGCTGCTGTGTCGGCTGCATCCAACGCGCCCTTAATGAACGCGTTGGAGATCAACTTTCCTTCCTGTATAAGCATTTCTGCTCCCTCCTTATAAGCATCTGGCAGGTGTTGCATTAGCTGTTCCAACGTGTCGTAGTGTGCCCTGTCATATCTTGCTATCAGGGCTTGGGTATTGGAGATCCTCCAAATATTAGCAGCTTGAGCTGCCACACGTTTCCCAGAGGCCTCTAAGATCTTGGATTCTTTGTCCGGAGGAGCATCACCCGTTGCCTGAGAGTTCGCTCTCTTGCGAGCATTAGCCACCACTAAGGAGTCCAGTGGGAGTTGGCCCTTTATGTAGGTAGGGTCCACAGGCGCAGGGAGGTACTTCCTTTCAATCCGTGGGTTCACCACCCTTGCTTTAGTGGGCTCCTTGAAAATGTCACTGGCATGTTTGAGCACACCTTTAAGCATAGGCAGAGTTTTTATAGACCTTTCTGATGTGGAGAATATCAAAAAGAAAGTCTTCCTCCACGGGGTCAGCGTGCATATCCACGTCATGGTTCAGTGGCGCTCTCTCAATTAGTGCGTTGAACGCAGCAGTATCTTCAGTAGGCGAAGACTTGATAGCATATGAAAGAGTATCTGGGCTGGTTTGTGGGTCAGCAGGGTCCACAGTGTCAGCCCACGGCTGTGACTCATCTTGATCAGTGTCAATGGGATAGTTAAACTGGTCCTCATTGTCCCCTCCTTCCACATCCCCAGTGACATTTGTGGGAGAGTAGGCATAGTCCTGATCATATGTTTGCATAGGCTCAAAAAGAATAGGAGAGGTGGTAGAGTCTCTCTTTTTCTTTAATGGTATCCTATAATGTTCCATAGGCGTTTCAGGCCTTATCTTACGTTTGTAAACGGTGAGTCGACCTGAGTCGGAGTCGATGTAGAATTTCGACTGGTTGTCGTGGGACGGTGGCTGGAACACAACGTCTTCCGCCCGAGGCGGAGTTGTTGCTGCAACCGATGTCGACTTTGAAGAGTCGATAGCCTGTGGATGCGGAACAGTTTTAGGCCAAGCTGTTGGGGGTAGTCCGAACTTTATCGGCGCCGTGAGCATCGGTGACGGACTACCTTCTTCGATGGGGGCGCTGTCTTCGATTCGACCTCAACGGTTCAGTGCGTTTGAGGCCTTGCGTCGATTCGAGGCGTTGTTGCGCCGCAGAAACGCCCTTGTGCTTCGACGCAGGAGGGTCTGTCGATCCTACTTTTGGCTTCGGGTCGAAGGCCTTGACCCACAGTGGCTTCTTCAACTTCGGATCGATGGTCTTCTGGGCCTAGAGTCCTTCGGAAGAGCCGCCTCTTTGGAGCCTGAAGTCGACGTCGACGGGAGCGTGATGTGCTTTAACGAAGACACAGGCGTAGGCGATCAGATCTTTGGTTCGACACCCCCTTTTGACCCCGAGGGGTCGACCGCACGTTTTGACTTGGAAGGTTCCGAAGTCGTCGAGCCGATGGCTGTTTTAACCAGTGTCGGTTTCGATTTCGTGTCTTTCGGTTTCGATTTCTCCACAGAGTGTGATCGATCGACCGATGGCTCTTTGGAAATGTTCTTAGTCGGGCCTTGAAGCGGGACTAGAGAACGGTGTTGAAGATCTTGGCTAAGGCCTTCCGTCGATGCCTCGACCTGAGCCGTGGAAGAGCCTTTATGGGGCCCCGCTACTGCGGTTGGGCCTAGCTCCTCACTGGAGTCGTCGTCGACGGCTCAGATAGGTTGTACGTCGTCTCCTACCTCAACGATGTCTTCATCATGGACGTAGAGTTCTTCCTCGTTGTAGGTGGAGTCCGGCTCCGAAGCGGGATCCGAGTGTTCCGGATCTTCTTCTTGCACATGTTCTTCGTCGTCACCACCCAAGATGTTTTCTGGCTCTGGCGCGGATTCTCGCGCCGACTGTCGTGCTGCGCGTCGAAGACGGAGAGTTTTCTTCGACCTGAATTTTGAACAGGCCATGCAGCTGGCCTTGTCGTGGTCCGGTGAGAGACATTTGTTGCACAACGGGTGCACGTCGATGTGGGGATATTTCGAGTTGCAGACGGGGCAGCGCTTGAACGTGCTCCGTTCCATCGTCAATCGTCGAGGGCCTTTGGTGTCGAAAGTCAAAAAGTCTTCCGAAGTCTAGTTCAAAGAACTGGAAAGGTAAAAGGCACGAACGAAAGACAATACAGACGCCCCTAAGGCCTTTTGGCCTCGAAAAAGAGTAACTAGTAGAGATTCCGAACGTGAGTTAAGAAGTACATCTGAACCCAATGGCGGAAAAAAACAATCTGAGCATGGAGGGGATGCCCATGCGCACTGTAGTCCAGCGGAGGAGCCACCTATCTCGTGATACTTCGAAGACTCTTCCAGGACAACAATGTGCAATCATCCAGACCTAACACTAGGCGGCGATCTATGCATAGATATAAATTCAGCAGCCCACATGCCTCGAACATATATATATCCTTGAACACACATATTGTTTTATGCATATTAGCACTTTCCTAGAATGTCCCAAAACCGTACTTCACTAGAAAAAGTAATAACAACAATGTTTATCTTGTAAAATAATGTGGGATAAGTGTAATTACATAAACAACGAGGAAATAGACTTTAGTTGCCTTAGACCAGTTAATTGGATGACTTTTCAAACCTTTGTGTTTATTTGTAATACAGACAGATATAAGAATTATGTACTTCACATGAATTTGAAAGGCATATGTAAAAATGCATAGATGGTTGTAATATATGTATGAACACCAGAAATGAACACAGAGTACTTTAATAGGAATAATGGAAAACCTATGGATGACACTTTCTTTTTTCACATACTAGCACTTTGAAACTTTTTTCTCTTCCGTATAAATCATTTAATATTACTTCACTAAATAACTAGGATGTTGGAATTGAACTCAGTGTAAAATGGTGTTGACAATGAGCCTTGTACATATGCTCAAGATTGGTAGTCTAGTTGTTTTTTTAAAAATGTATAGAAACTGATGAGGGTACTTACACAGAGCACAGTATAAATTGTCTAGACACATAGGACTCTATGGTCCAATTGAAGACTAAGTATAGTCGAAACGCGTAGGCCATCCTGTTGCTAATGCACATGGTGTTATAAAAGAATAAATAACTTAAACTCACTGCTGCGGTGCCGTGACTTCTGTACACAAGGTGGGAACCAGAAGCTATATACATATATATATATATATATATATACACATATACACACATATATACATATATATACATATATACATATATATATATATATATATATACACATACATACATACATACACACACACACACACACACACGCACACACACACAATTAGCAGCAGGCCTCCCACAAACAAATCATAAAGGTCAAATAAAAGGAAATACAAGTTGGGGCCTTATTGCAAATTGTACGGTAAGGTTGATCTCAAGTTAAATCATCATTTGGCCTCATCAAGAATGCAATTTAAACAAACAAATACTAAAATGACGAGGCCCGGCAGCTCAGACATACTAGCCCTTGCACTGAAGTGCACTCCTTTTCAAACAGCTGTGCATGTGACCAAGTAAAATGCCACCACTCGGTGCAAGACAGCCAATAGATGAAGCAAGTTCACACGTGTGGAAGTTAAATGTAAAATACACAAACTAATTAAGAGAGCCCATGGCCCATGTAGGTATATATGCATGTGCTTTTTATTATGATTTTATGTTTTAAATTATACGGCTGGCATGTTAAACGAAAGCGGTCTCTAGGGCATACCTAACTTGCTAAGTTATTGACTGCCTCCAGTAACAGATGCCTTCTCTAGACCTTGCAAGCACAGTGCACCTTTAGACAGCTTTGACAGGTTTCTGCCTCATGTAGCTAATCCCATTTACCTCCACAAGTAGGGGCAGATCAGGACTTTGCTTGGCTGAAGGTGAACTTCAGCTAGAGGGGCATTTCCACTCCAAATTAAAATCAATTCAACATTCCTCCCGACCCTAAAAATGAACCACATTCTAGTTCTGAAATCGTAAATGCTTGCCATATGAAACCCAAACATAATGTGAATTCCAGGCAACCCTATATTAAGGCTTTTAATACAATTACCAAGAGCAGAGTTGCACTGCACCCCTCACCACCACCGCCAAAAGTCCAAAAACCCAACCTGACCTAATACTTAATTTCCATAGCAAAGACTTTCATGAAGTCTTACCTGGAAGGCATCATGTCTCTGAAATCTTCACCAGGAGGCCAATCTTTAAGCTTTAGCACCATAGGTTCTCCTTCTTTAGATTTAAGACGACCTGAAGTAAATACAAATGAAACGTAAAGCCCAGATGCACAAAACAAAAGCTTTGTAAATTAAAAACATAATCAGTAGCAGCTCTTTTTAACTGGCTTAGAGGCTACCCCGTACCACCCACGGTTGTCCGACCCGTTTTACTTAAGCCAAAAAGTTAACAATAATTTATTATTCACTCTTGGTATTTAAATTTTAAAAAAGCAGACTACCTTTGGGTGTGGCAACAGTATCTGGCTGATAGCTGGCGCAGGCACACAAAGGCGTCTGCACCAGGTTTCATAGAGCAATTAAGAGGACTGGAGAAATCCCATTCCGGCCTTGGGGCCCTAGCATGCCTCTGTCCCCCCCACGCCCCCCCATCTGTGACATGCTAAACGCAACAACCAAAAAGGATGACGGTTAAAGTAACGGCATCACTCCATTTGGTATGGACACACACACACAAACTCTGGGTAGTACTCAAGTTTAGGAGGAAAGCAGCTCCAGTATAGAGCACTCAACACCGGCGACACTCTAAATTTGTTCATCTCAAATGTCTTGTTTCTATCAAACTCTTTAAGCACAGGATTAGCACAGTGCCATCGACACAGATAGAAAGGGAGATGACCAGCATTGAAAAAGGCTTACGCCGAAACGCGTCTGCATGGTTAAATAAATGGATATATGAAACCTGCTGAGTGCTCCGTAATAGCTCTGAAGAGATTTGTTGATGGAATATTGAAAGCACGAGCCACACTTGTGCATCGGAGGCACCCGTTCTGCAAAGTGTTACCCGGTTCCGTGTGGAATTGTTGGAATGTGTTCACAACCAGCAGAACCGACGCAACCTTGAAAGATCGGGATACCCGCCAAACTTGCTTTGGGACATTACTAAATGGATGAATGCTGGTTACCAAACTAGTTCTCACGGGTCTGATATGCACAATAAAGGACAGTGCGGCCGAACAAAGGTAAATAGTGTTGGTGGGTCGAATTGGGATAAAAGCGCCTAAAACTGCTGATTTGTCATGTTGTTTGTATCTCATACCCACTGAGGAATTGCATCTACTCAAGATGATAATTGTATGAGTACCCCTGGATTGATAAGGAATATGCTACTTACCAGTATGCTTCTGTTCTTGGCATGTAGAGCTGCAGAGTTGTACACTTAGCAATAGATCGCCACCTGGTGTTGGGCTCAGATGATTGCAGGTTGTTGTCTTCTTGGAAGAAGTCTTTGTAGACACGAGATAGGTGACTCCTCCCTTGGACAATACTGCGCATGGTGATCGACTCCATCCTCAGATTGTTTTTCGCCATGATGTGAAATGATGGAGTCAGTAGAAGTAAAGAGAAAGGATGTCCATGCGTGTGCATCTAAGTAAGATGAGTACTGGAACGGATACAAGTCCCGGGGAGGTGGGAGGGCGTGTACAACTCTGCAGCTCTACATGCCAAGAACAGATGCATACTGGTAAGTAGCATATTCTGTTCGAGGCATATGAGCTGCAGATTGTACACTATGCATAGATTGTATAGCAGTACCTGTCGTTAGCAGCGACCACCAGTATCGAACATCGAAAAGATCAAAGAGGCGGAGGCATTGATATCATCCACAAAAGGAAAATTCTACTTACCAGTATGCATCTGTTCTTGGCATGTAGAGCTGCAGATCCACACACTATGCATAGATCGCCATCTGTTGTTGGGCCTGGATGTTTGCACTGGTTGTTTTTGTCATGGAAAAGTCTTTGGAAGTCACGAGATAGGTGACTCATCCTTTGGATGATAGTGTGCATGGGCATCCGCACCATCTTCAGATTGTTTTTCGCAGCAGCGAAATGATGGAATTTTGTGAGAAACAGAAAAGATGCCCATGTATGCTATATCTAAATAAGATAATACTGGAACAGATAAAGGTAGCAGGGGAGGTGGGTGGGCGTGTGTGGATCTGCAGCTCTACATAACAAGAATAGATGCATAATGATAAGTAGCATTTTCCGTTCGAGGCATATGAGCTGCAGATAACACACTATGCATAGATTGTATAGCAGTACCTGTCGTTAGCAGCGACCACCAGTATCTGTTGCAGTAGATTGAAATAGTGTTTTGAGTACAGCTTGGCCTACAGTAGCTTGTTGTTTTGTTTGCACATCTACACAATAGTGATTTGTGAATGTGTGGGATGTAGACCATGTAGCTGCTTTGCAGATGTCATCTAAGGGAATATTCCCTAGCAATGCCATTAAAGCCCCTATTTTGCGGGTAGAGCGGGCTTTAGGAGGAATAGATAATGTACGTTTTGCTTTGTGATAGCAAATTTGTATGCATTTAACAATCCACCTTGCAATTCCAGATTTTGATATGGGGTTGCCTTTATGTGGTGGTGAGAAGGACATGAAAAGTTGTTTGTGAAAAGGTTTTGTTCTTTCAATGTAATAAAGGAGTGCACTTTTTACGTCCAGAGTATGAAGAGCTCTTTCTGCGACTGTTTGTGGATGCCCGAAGAACACTGGCAACTCCACAGACTGAGGTGAAAGGGAGAAGAACAATTGTTACTTACCTGTAAACAGGTGGTTCTCCAGTATTGGTGTCTTTCATAGATTCACATGCTTGAATATTCCCCGTCGTCGAAGTGGGAGTCCCACGGTACATAAAGATAGCAATAGTGCTAATATATATATATGTAATAACATAATACATAATAAAATAGAGATAATACACACTGAAAAAAACCTCTACAATGGTTCCTACATAGGAATACATTATAAAGAGAAAACTCATTTGTAACATATCAGTGTCATTATGTTAGTCCAAACTGCAGCCAATCAGGCTCAAGCACCCTCTAGAACCTTCTCTTCAGAAGATCCAGTCCTCAGATTTTCGTAGCACCAAAGTGAAGTAGAGTGCATGAGGAGAAGAGAGCCTCTGAGGGGAGGACGGGTGGGTCGCATGTGAATCTATGAAAGACACCAATACTGGAGAACCACCTGTTTACAGGTAAGTAACAATTGTTCTTCTCCAGTATTAGGGGTGTCTTTCATAGATTCACATGCTTGAATAGAATATATAGCAGTAAACTCCTTAGAACTGGGATTGCTAAACATATTCTACAAACTTGAAGACAAAAACATACAGCTTAAAAGCATATAGCAATCACAGAAAGAAAAGGAGGAGGGAACAGAGGCTCACCTTATTTAAAAAGATGACGAAGCACTGCTTGCCCCACTGCGGTATCCGCTTCGTTGATGGCCTCCAAACAGTAATGTCTGGTAAAGGTGTGCCTGCTGGACCATGTCGCCGCCCGGCAAATCTGGTGTAGAGGCACCCCAGCAAACAAAGCGGTGGATGACGCCATCGCTCTCGTCGAATGTGCTTTCACTGAACACTGTAAAGGCTTGCCAGCTTGCTGGTGACAAAAGGATATAGCTGCTGAGAGCCATCTTGCAATTGTTTGTTTTGTCACTGAGTGTCCCCTCCGCATCCGTCCATATGCTACAAACAGTTGATCGGATTTACGGAAAGGGGTAGTCCTTGAAATGTAAAACTTTAGGCAACGTTTGATGTCTAAAGAATGTAAACGTTGTTCTGCCGGAGATCTTGGATCCGGGAAAAAAGTCTTTAAGAAGACAGGTTCGTTCAAATGGAAATCAGTAGGTACTTTCGGCAAAAAAGAAGGATTGGTACGAAGTGACACTCCATCGGGCTTAAATTGCAAATACGGAGGCTTGATCGTGAAAGCGTGAAGATCACTTACACGACGAGAAGATGTTAAGGCCAAAAGTAATGCAACCTTCCAGGTAAGAAACTTGATGTCTGCTCTGTGAATTGGCTCAAAAGGAGGCTTCATAAGCTGTGACAACACCACGTTGAGGTGCCATGCCGGAGGAGGGCGCCTAACAGGAGGAAACTTCCTGAAGAGACCTTTAAAGAACTGTCGGATTATTCTGGATGAACAGAGAGACGTTGAACCATCGTGTCGAAAGCGCGAAATAGCTGCTAGAAAAACTCTCAAGGTGGCAGGAGAGAGACCAGACTGAGCGAGGCTCAGAAAGAAAGGCAAAAGCTGCTCCGGAGTGGAATTGATTGGATGGATATCGGATGTAGCGCACCAATGACAAAAACGCTTCCATTTTAGCTTGTACGTCTTGATGGTTGATGGAGCTCTAGCAGACGCTAGAATGTCTCTGCATTCTTGGGGCATATCTAAATTTGCAAATTCGATGAATTCAGGTTCCATGCTCATAATTGAAGCGTGGATGGGTCTGGATGGCAAATTTGACCTTCGTCCATCGTCAGGAGGTCTGGACGTGGATGCAGATGAATGGGTGCGCATTGGGATAACAGAAGCAGTTCTGAGAACCATGCCCGTCTGGGCCAACGAGGGGCGATCAGTATTAAGTGGCAGGGTTGCCTGCGCATCTTCCACAACGTCCTCGGCACCAACGGGATCGGTGGAAATGCATAAGCAAACAGTCCGTTCCAATCCATGAGGAGGGCATTTCCGCTGGACTCTGGGTGGGGATGCCAGCTTGCGAAGGATCGGCACTTTCGATTGACTGGGGTTGCAAAGAGGTCTATCATGGGACGACCCCAACGGCGGAAAACCATGTCTAGAGTCGGCTGATGTATCTCCCACTCGTGAGTGGATGACGTGGACCTGCTCAAAGAATCCGCAAGGATGTTGGATACCCCCGGCAGATGGACCGCCGTTAACGAAATTTGATGACGAAGAGCCCAGTCCCAAATCCTTTGAGCCAGTCGAGACAGTGGCTGAGATCTTGTGCTGCCCTGTTTGTTCATGTAGTGCATGCTGGTGGTGTTGTCTGTCTGAACCAGCACCGACTCCCCCTGCACTACGGGCAAGAATGATCTGAGCGCTAGGAAGATCGCCATCAACTCCAGCCGGTTGATATGCCAGGTTCGTTGTGTCGCCGTCCATTTGCCTTTGATGGAAAGGTCCTGGAGATGAGCGCCCCAACCCTCCATGGACGCATCTGTAGTCAACGTCAGATCCGGAGACTGGGCTAGAAACGAAGTTCCTCCGTCCAGATTGGATGGTTGTACCCACCAAAGCAAACTGTTCTTCATGCGGGACGTTACCCTCACCAGGTCGTTGAAAGTCCCTGACACCTGGCGCCATTGCAGGTCCAAATCTTCCTGTATAGGACGAGTGCGTAACCTGCAATTTGGGATCAGTCCGATACAGGACGATGCCATCCCCAGAAACGACTTTAACGTCCGCACAGAAACTGACTGCTTTGACCGGATTAGAGAGACCAGACGGACTATCTTTTGATGACGTTCGAGGGAGATGAAGGTTTTTGACAGGTCCGTGTCTAGAATTGCTCCCAGGAAGTTTCTTTTTTGCAGCGGTGCAAAATGTGACTTCTCCATATTGATGGTTAACCCCAGTGACTCGAACGTCTGCTGACAGACGTGTGTCGTGAGCCAGCTGTAGAGGAGATTGGGATTTTAGAAGACAATCGTCCAGATAAGGAAAGATCTGAACTCCCTGAAGACGCAGATGAGCCATGACCGGAGCCAAAACTTTCGTGAAGACACGAGGTGCTGATCGTAGGCCAAAGGGTAGCACCCTGAACTGATAGTGTGCGTGACCCACCTTGAACCTCAAGAGCTGGCGATGCCGATGGAGTATTGGCACATGAAAATAGGCGTCTTGCAGGTCTATTGTTGTTAGAAAATCTCCGCTGGAGAGAAGTCGCAAGACTTCTGATAGCGTCAGCATGCGGAAAGATTGTTGTTTTAGGAACAAATTGAGAGCTCTCAAATCTAGAATGGGCCGCCACTCTCCCGTCTTCTTGAGAATAAGGAAAAACCGTGAGTAGAAACCTTTCCCTCGCAGAGATACAGGAACCACTTCGACTGCACCCTTTTCTACTAGAAGACGAACCTGATGTTGTAGTTCCTCGAGATCGGGAGGTGGCGGGCCTGATGGTGGAGAATTTGGAGGAATCTCTGTGAACTCCAAGGCATGACCCCTGTGTACAATGTCTAATACCCATTGGTCCGATGTGATCATGGACCACTGGGAATAAAACTGCGAGATTCGCCCTCCAACTCTCTGCGGAACTTGAAAGTCATTGACGCTTGTTGTTGGAGCCCCTATAGTTAGATTTGCCTCTATAGGGCCTTGACTGCTGCTGACGATTTGACTGCTGGTTGGAGTAACGCTGGTTTCCTTGATTGTACTGGCGGTACTGGGACTGTCCTCCTCGAAAAGTGCTGGAAGAAGTGCCTCGTCCACGTGCACCACGAAAAGGCTGCTTTTTGAATTGCAAGGATCCAAGCGATTTTGCCGTATCAGTGTCTTTCTTTATCGATTCTAGTGCCTCATCGATGTGCGAGCCGAAGAGACTCACCGTCATACGGCATGTCGAGTATCTTCGATTGGACCTCCTGCCGAAACGACGTGGATTTTAGCCAACCCTGACGTCGGAGAGCCGCAGCACTGGCAAGGATACGAAAACCAGTACCCGCAACGTCCACAGCACAGTCGATCATCTCTTCTGAGGCCCTCCTGCCATCCTGAAGGATCTGGTGCGCTTCCGCTCTGATGTCTCCGGAATCAACGAGACTAGCGCAGAAATGTCTGACCACATTTGTCGGTCGAAACGACCTAAAATGGCCAATACATTTGTGGCACGGACTGATGTAGACGCCATGGATGAAAACTTCTTCCCAATCGCATCCAAACGTCGACCCTCTCTATCAGATGGAGCAGTGATAGGAGTTGCAGGGTTACGTGCCCGCCGTTGCGCTGCTTGGGTCACCACTGAATCCGGCTTAGGATGCGAGAGCAAGCAAGCGGGCGAACCAGTCGGTGCCCTACATTTCTTCTCTAGCCGAGGGAGTTGAGCAGGTAAGGAGTTAGGAGCGTGCATGATCTTTATTCCCTCCTTCCACACAAACTCGATAATAGGTATGGTGTGGACCTGCTTATAAGGCTGGTTTTTAAAATCATAGAGAAAGCAGTCTTCCTCTCGCTGTGCTAATGAAGAAAACTGAGCAGAGCTCAGGGAGACTCCCTTCACACGACGTGCGGTAGAAAATCTGAGGACTGGAGCTTCTGAGGAGAAGGTTCTAGAGGGTGCTTGAGCCTGATTGGCTGCAGTTTGGACTAACATAATGACACTGATATGTTACAAATGAGTTTTCTCTTTATAATGTATTCCTATGTAGGAACCATTGTAGAGGTTTTTTTCAGTGTGTATTATCTCTATTTTATTATGTATTATGTTTTAACATATATATATATATATATTAGCATTATTGCTATCTTTATGTACCGTGGGACTCCCACTTCGACGACGGGGAATATTCAAGCATGTGAATCTATGAAAGACACCCCTAATACTGGAGAAATAACCTTAGGGAGGAATTTTGGATTGGTTTTAAGAACCACTTTGTTATGATGGAGTTGTAAAAATGGTTATGCATAGGTTCGAATGGACGGCCCATCAGTCTTGTAAGAACAATGTTCAAATTCCACACAGGTGAGGGAGGTACCCTGGGAGGAATTATTCTTTTGAGACCTTCCATAAATGCTTTAATGGCAGGTACTATGGCTAGTGACAAGTACTGCCTATACTGTAGGTAGGCTGCTATGGCAGCAAGGTGTAGCCTAATAGATGTGTATGCTAGATTACACCTATGAAGATGTAGTAGATAACATATGATGTGTTGAATAGACACATCTAGTGGATTGATGTTGCTGTTACAGTACATCACAAATCTTTTACACTTGGCTGCATAGCAGGCTCTAGTGGTGGCGCATCTAGCCTCTCTGATAACGTTTATGCAGTCAAGGGGAAGGTTAAGAGAGCGATGCGTCCTCTGTTAGCACAATCTGTGGAACGGGCTCAATGAACGGTCGCCCCTTGGAAAGGTTTTGGATGTTCCACCATTGCACAGAACGATGTTTGCGGCCATCCACCAACACCAGATCTGTAAGCGGACGTTGAGCCTGGTTCCACTGACGTGCTAAGCATTCCTGTAGAGGACGCATCTGGAGTCGTCCGTGAGGTACTAGAAATATGCAACTGCATGGATACTCGAGCTGGAACAGAGTGTTGCGCTGAAATTTTGTTATGAGGCTTTGCATGCTTGCTATCCTGGGAGAACTGGGATATGCAAGTGCTTTTGAAGTGCTTATTGTTGCACCGAGGTACTGTTGTATGTGGGACAGTTGTAGGAGAGACTTTGCAAGGTTTATGGTAAACCCTAAGTCGTGTAGTAGTTGGAATATAGCGCGAGTGTGATGTACACACTGGGTGTATGAGTTGGCTTTTATGAGCCAGGCGTCTATGTATGGGGAGACATGAATTTGCTGTCTTCTTAGTTGAGCTGCAACCACCGCCAGACATTTGGTTAACATTCTGGGCACTGTGGTGACTCTGAATGGGAGTACCCTGAATTGGTAATGCGGACCGTCCACTACAAACCGGAGATATTTCCTGTGAGAGGTGTGAATGGGAATATGAAGTAGGCGTCCTTGAGATCTAGAGTGGCAAGGAAATCGCCTTGTGAGAGAAGAGGAAGGACTTGTTGATGCGTGACAATGTGAAAGTGGTCTGAGTGTATGTATAGATTTAGGAGTCTGAGGTCTAGGATAGGTCTTAGAGATCCGTCCTTTTTTGGGATGAGGAAATACAGGGAGTAAACTCCTGTGTTTTGTTGATGAAGGGGACTGGTTCAATTGCATGTTTTTGTAGGAGGGAGATTACCTACTGTTTTAGTAGTTATAAATAATCCAGTGGAGAAGCCAAGATGGCGATCGGAACAGTCGCATGAACGCTTTGCTCTGAGGTCCCTTCCTCCCCGGTTGCCTATCCTGTCGATAATCCTGATCGAGGCTTTTTGATTTCTGTTGTTAGAGAAAAACGCTCACTTACCGTCTGATTTTGGGGCTCCAACGTGCAGTGGCTCCTGCGATCTGCCCTGGTCTGCTTGCTGGCCTTCCCGGCCCTGACGCCGGGGCCTCGAGTGCAGCGCCTGCCCGGCGGTGTTCGGGGTGTTGGTGGCCCTGGTCCGGATGAGAAACCTGTTGATGGGAGCCTGGGAGCCGCGAGCCGGGAGAGATGGAGCTGACCCACTCCCAATAGTGGGTTACCCCGTATGCCCGAGCAGTTGGTGAGCCGGAGAGAAGCCGTGTTGCCCGGTTCCCCTTGGGTGTGACGCCCACTCATGTTAATAGTCCGGTCCGGGAACCGGTGCTTGGCTCCCGGAGGGCTGCTGGGAGCGCACCCGGCCTTCTGGTGACTCTCCTTTCCTCGCCGGGCGCCGACCGCCGCCGATCGGCTGTGAGACCCGTTGCCTCTGGCGGTCGGAATGATCTTGGAGGTGGAGGGGATAGTGGCGGCGAACGAAGTGCTCAAGATGGCGGATGACCCCTTGGAGTGTATCCCTCCCGGAGACGGAGACACTGCTGCATTTGAGACCCCCGGGCCTCGGTTACATGGGGCGGCGCTTACACGTAGTCATGTGCTGTTTGCACTGGTTACTCTGCGGGCCGCTCTGTCCGGAAGTCCCGGGACTTGG
The DNA here is from genome assembly GCF_964261635.1 of Lissotriton helveticus. Lineage (NCBI taxonomy): Eukaryota > Metazoa > Chordata > Amphibia > Caudata > Salamandridae > Lissotriton > Lissotriton helveticus. Next base: position 419,471,529 of record NC_136060.1, on the reverse strand, counting down.
AGGTACGGATCGCTGCCATTGTCGATCCGCCATTTTGTGGCGTAGTGACTTCTCCCCGAGTTGGTGCCGTTGAATCTCCTCCTGTTGCTGTGCCGGGGTCCCCGGATGAATCTACGACTTTGAGGGACCGAGTGGATCTGGCGCCTGTGCTGCAATGTTTCCCACATCTTGTGTTCTCCAATCCGTGCTGGGCAGACCTGTTTTTGGACTTGGCCTCGTTGGTGAGCGGCGTACTGTTGCATTCTGGCTGCCGCCATGTATCGTTGGCTGCTTCTTGGTGGCTGGGACAATGTTGTGCGAAGATGCCGCCTGCCTCACCTGACCGGTATGGACTTTTTGTATCGTACTGTCTCCTGACTGCAAGGATTTTTGGCAGTTCTACTATTGACAGAAGTGGCCAGGGGTGACCTTGCTTGGGTCCTGGCGGGACTTCCTCTTAGTTAATGGCGAATCCGGGACACGTCTTGTGGACTGTTATTGATTGCATCCTGTGCGTTGGCTGTTGTCTGTATTTTCTCTGGCCTCGGTCTCTATGCTTTTAGCTGCGGGGACGGGGGGGACCGGGTGTTTACATCGCCGGCTCCTCTCCTCATTCTCTTTCGTTACATTTCTCTTCCTTTTCTTTTCTTTTTTCGGGTGACTCTGGGGCGACAGGCACGCTGTTAGTGGGGTAGGCCATAGCCATTACGGTGATGTAGGGTGGCGGGTGATATGGGGGGGGGGGGGGGGGGGGGGGTTATTTTAATTTGTTTTGTTCTATGGTCCCTTTTTCTCTTTTTCCAAGGGGGTTGGCTATGTCTTCTTTTTCTCTCCTTTACTTATCCGGTGTCTACACTTGCCTTTCTTACTGCCTGGTACGGGTGGGCTTTCTACACGACATCTTGCTAAATTGCTTGCTATTGTTTGATCTTTACTCCTGGCCTACCTTTGGTGGACATAGGGTGTATTTGGCCCTGTTACTTATTATTGCTTTCTGATTGCATGGAGGGATATACCCCTCCCGTCTCTTTTTGTCTGATTGTGTTGTACGACGCCTTTGTTGATATAGCCGCTGCCTCCTCTCAATATTATAAAAATGAAACCTCTTTTATCCTTGTGCTTCCCTGTGTTACGGCCACATCTTACGGCTATAATGTACTTTTCTTTTTATCGTACACGTCTAAACTGCTCTGTTTTTGATCTCCTGATTTTGCAGCCGGCCCTTATGGTTGTAGGCCTGCGCTTGTATTGCTCTGATTACTTTAATTAAGGTTTTTTTAAAAAAATAAAAAAATAAAAACTAAAATAATCCAGTGACAATGGGAGCTGCCTGGGTGGTATGTTTGGGGGGGTAGAGGTGAGTCTAAACAGTAACCTGTTTGAACAATTTGTCTCACCCATCTGTCTGTGGTGATGTTGTTCCAGACAGGAAGGGACTGTAGCAGTCTTCCCCCGACTGGAGTGGAATGGTCCGGGGGGGGAGGGAAGTCATTGGGTAGGGGTGGAGGCAGAGCGGGTATAGTTGGTCTTGTTCCCTCCGCCGACTACATCCTCCTAGGGGACCTCAACATCCACCTGGAGAACAACAATGACAGAAACACCACCGCCCTGCTGGATAACCTCGCCAACCTCGGACTCAAGCAACTGGTGGACACCCCCACCCACTAAGCCGGACACACGCTGGACCCTGTCTTCACAACTAGCAAGCACGTCTCCTTCAGCCACGCCACCGGACTCCACTGGACAGACCACAGCTGCGTCCACTTCAGCTTCAGTAGAACTACGACCCACCTCCATCCGCAACGGGTCCCCCGCCGCAGCTGGAACAAGATCACCGCCGAGCAACTCACCGCCTCCCTCAGCCAGAACACTCCCACCAGCACAACGGACCCCAGCGTAGCAGCCAGGAACCTCACCAAGTGGCTGACCGCCTGCGGCGATGACCTCGCACCACTCAAGAACCCTCCCAGCAGACCCGGCAGCAAGAAAACCCCCTGGTTCACCGACGAACTCAAGGAATCCAAGAACTGCCGCACCCTCGAGAAAGCCTGGCGGCTCAACCGCACCACAGACAACTGGACTGCCCTCAAGCACGCCACCCGCAAACACCATCAACTGATCCGCGCCACCAAGAAGACGGCACTCAAAGAACGACTGGACAACAACGCCCACGACAGCAAAGAACTCTTCAGCATCGTCAAAGAGTTCCCCAACCCCAGCGCCGGAACCAGCGACATCACTCCCACGCAAGACCTCTGCGACTCCCTCGCCTCGTTCTTCCACCGCAAGATCGCCGACATACACAACAGCTTCGACTCACAGACCACGCACCCTACCACCGAACCAACGCCCGCCACCACCAGCCTCTGCAACTGGACCCCGATCAGCACCGAAGACACCACCCGCACGATGAACTCCATCCACTCCGGATCACCAACCGACCCCTGCCCACACCACGTCTTCAACAAAGCCGCCGCCACCATCGCACCCCATCTCCGAGACACCATCAACGCCTCCTTCCACACCGCCACCTTCCCGGAGAGCTGGAAGCACGCCGAGCTGACCGCCCTCCTGAAGAAACCAACAGCGGACCCCACAGACCTCAAGAACTACCGTCCCATCTCGCTCCTTCCTTTCCCGGCCAAAGTCATCGAGAAGACCGTCAACCTACAGCTTGCCGCCTTCCTCGAGACGAACGGATCCCTCGACCACTCGCAGTCCAGATTTCGGGCCAACCACAGCACCGAGACCGCCCTGATCGCAGCCACTGACTACATCAGAACCCTGATCGACAACGGGGAAACAGCGGCCCTCATCCTCCTGGACCTCTCCGGAGCATTCGACACAGTCTGCCACCGAACCCTAGTGAAGCGCCTAAGCAACATCGGAATCCGAGAGAAAGCGCTGGAATGGGTCATCTCGTTCCTCACCGGAAGAACCTAGAGAGTCCGCCTTCCTCCGTTCAGATCCGAGGCCACCGAAGTCATATGCGGCGTACCACAAGGATCTTCTCTCAGCCCGACCCTCTTCAACGTCTACATGAGCCCCCTCGCAGCCATCGCACGCAAACACAACCTCAACATCATCTCCTACGCCGACGACACCCAGCTGATCCTCTCCCTCACCAACGATCCCACCACCGCCAGAGCCAACCTACACGAAGGGATGAATGACGTCGCCGACTGGATGAGAAACAGCAGTCTTAAACTGAACTCAGACAAGACAGAAGTTCTCATCCTGGGATCATCACCCTCCGCCTGGGACGACTCCTGGTGGCCCCCGGCCCTGGGCACCGCCCCCAAACCTACAGACCACGCACGCAACCTGGGCTTCATCCTGGACTCCTCCCTGTCAATGACCAGGCAAGTCAACGCCGGTTCTTCCTCGTGCTTCAACACCCTGCGGATGCTCCGTAAGATCTTCAGATGGATCCCCACTGAAACCAGGAAGACCGTCACCCAGGCACTAGTCACCAGCCGACTGGACTACGGGAACGCCCTCTATGCCGGAACTACAGCCAAACTCCAGAGAAGACTCCAACGAATCCAGAACGCCTCCGCACGACTCATCCTGGACATCCCCCGACACAGCCACATCACCGGACACCTGCGAGAACTGCACTGGCTCCCCATCAGCAAGAGAATCACGTTCAGACTCCTCACCCACGCACACAAGGCCCTACACGACCTGGGACCCAAGTACCTCAACGACCGAATGACCTTCTACACGCCAGCTACGGTCTACCAGCCACGCACTCGCCACGGTACCTCGCATCCGCAGAGTCTGGGAGCTTGCGATTGCAAGGCTCCCCTTGATTTAGTAGTGTAAGTGTCTTTTTTCATCGTCTCCAGAGATTAATCCACTGCAGGTCTGAACAAGTGTTTTTGGTCAAATGGCTGCTTAAGAATGGTCTAAAGCTTGAAATGCGTAGCCAAGCATGACTACGCAGAAGGACACTTGTGTTGATAGCTCAGGAGGCGGTGTCTGCGTCTAGAGCGCAACGGATGGAGGTGTTAGTAATAAGCTTACCCTCCTGTATGAGGTCGTTGGCCTTGGTTTTATATTTGTCAGGAAGGTGTTGCAATAGGGTCTCTAGCTCGTCGTACTGTGCCCTATCATACCTAGCTAACAGAGCTGGAGTGTTAGCTGCTTGTGACGCTGTGCGTTTACCAGAAGCGTCGCAGAGTTTGGACTCTGTCGGGAGTTGGAGCGTCCCCTGTTTGAGAGTTAGCCCTTTTCCTGGCGTTGGAGACTACTGAATATGCTACTTACCAGTATGCATCTGTTCTTGGCATGTAGGGCTGCTAACATTCATATCTTTTGCATAGATCGCCGCCTAGTGTTGGGTCCGGATGATCGCACATTGTTGTCCTGGAAGAGTCTTCGAAGTATCCTGAGATAGGTGGCTCCTCCCCTGGACAGTCCAACAGTATTTGGCCCTTAATGTATGCTGGGTCGGCTTTACATTTTTTCTCTTTCCTGAGGTTAATAACCCTGACCCTAACCGGATCTTCAAACACTACCTGTGCATGTTTAATTACCCCTTTGAGGATGGGTAGAAGTGAAATATAAGTGTCCATTACAAATACCTCTTCCACAGGATCTGTGTCCAAGTCAACCCCGTGGTATTGTGCAGCTCTGAACGAGCTGGTTGAAACCCATGTTGTCCTCTGGAGGGGAAAGTCTAGAGGGGTAGATGTCGTCTTGTGGTACGTTAGGGACATCTGGTGTGTTGTAATAGTCCCAGGGGTCTGGGGTAGAAGGTGGACTAGGATGCCCTAGTGGCTTATCATCTGCCCCCTCCCCTGTGTCAGAGGTGTCATCATCGTCCATTGGTGGAGGACATGGTGTAGGAGAGTGGTGTGGTGGAGAAGGAGGTGGAGGTGAAGGGGGAGGTGGAGAAGGGATCCTGAGAGGAAATTTAGCAATGTCCCTCTTTTTGGGTGGTGGAGCCGGTAAAGGCATGTCCAGTGGGGTGTGATCCGGTTTGAAAAGCTATTCTTCTGGAGATTGGTCTTTCGGTGCAGATTTTTTCGGTTCAGAATGCTTGTGCGGCACCGACCGCGGAGCGGTTTTGTGCTCTTTTGGCTTGGAACCGTGATGTTTTATAGTCTCTGTAGGAGCCTGTGGAACTGGTTGTTTTTTTGCCTCCTAGGTCTCTTTTGGTTCAGAAGGTTGAGAGTCTGTAGTCTTCGGTAGCAGCTTTTTGCTCGGTTCCGATGTTTTTTTTTCGGAGTCAAGGGATTGATGCCGGTAGGCTTCGGTGCAGAGTGCGGAGCAGAGGCAGTAGTCGGCACTGAGGCGGAGAAAGAAGACTATGGCTTCTTTTTGGGTGTTGGGGTTTCGGCACCAACGGCAGGCGTACTCGAGCTTGCGTGGCCTGAAGGCTTAGTTGTGGACTTCTTTGCCGGGCCCTTAGGCGGGTGTGGGAAGTATTGTCTCGGTGTGCACCTGAGCCCAAAGGGGAAGGTGTGACCGAAGCCTTTTTGGGCGTTGGGGTAGGGCACGAGTACTTATGACCCGCTGCCCAGGAGTCATGTCTTCGACCGAGTCATCGGCTTTGTAGGCGCTGACGAGGCCTTCTTTGACTCGCTCCTGCTCTGGTCAGACGCCCCCCTGGAAGATGTCATCCGGAAGGGATGTCGACGAGCGAGCCATGCTTCTGCGAGATCGACGATCTCAAATAGTCTTCTTGGAGCGGAAGGAGGCACAAGCTGGACAATCTCTGGCCTCGTGCTCTGGTGAAAGGCAGAGGTTACACACCTCATGAAGATCTGTGTGGGAATTTCGACCTACATTGCGGACACTTTTTAAATGGAGTCCTTTCCATGAGCCAGATATAATGGCCTAGGTAGGCCCGAAGGCCTTGGACGACGACCGGAATCGAGGACTTCGAACTTGGAGAGATGCGCATCGACTAGGGATCGCGATCTAAACAATACCAGAGAAAAGGGTGAAGGATTACATGCCGAAAGTTGAATCGGTACCGGCACCGATCTGGAGCACGATAAACACATCCGAGCCTCATGGCGGAAAAAGACAATCTGAAGATGGAGCCGATGCCCATGCGAACTGTCATCCAAAGGAGGAGTCACTTATCTTGTGACTTCCAAAGACTTTCCCAAGACAAAAACAAGTGCAAACATCCGGGCCCAACAGCAGACGGCGATCTATGCATAGTGTGTGATCTGCAGCTCATATGCCTCGAACACAATATTTCCGTGACGGAAAATAGACTCCTTCATCTACAACTCCTTTGAGTGCCTGACCGCCAACATCAACACTAGCAACAACAAAACATTTATCTGCCAGCTACCTTATTTACCACCCCCAGGCAACACCACTACTTTCACTGAACACCTGTCCCACCTGATTGCCCACCGCTGTCTCAGAGACAACCTTATTCTGGGCGACCTCAATCTACACTGGAATGAAAAAACACAACCTGCTAATCCAGAACCTGAAGGAGCTGCTACACAGCAACAACCTTACCAACACTGCTCAGAGGAAACCCACTACAGAGGAGCAATCCTAGATGCCATTATCACCCAGCATGACACAGTCACGATAGACCGCACCATGCCCGTGGATTGGTCTGACCACCACTTAATCCTTTTCCACCTCACTCATCCGATCACACTTAAACCCCCCCACCCAAGACCCTCTGAAATGGACTAGAAACCTTACTCAGATTAACATGACTGACCTAGAAGAAAGGGTCAACTCTCTCCTCACTGTCTCCACGGATGATCTATCCACAACAGAACTCACCTCCCACTACAACACAAGCGGGACATTCATTCTAGATCAAGTAGCACCCTTGAAACTAAAAGAGAACACAGGAACATTCCATCCAGATCCTAGTTCAACACGAACATTAACAAAAGAAGACAACTGAGAGCTACAGAAAGACTATGGAGGAGCAACCCCTCCTCAAGCCTACTCAAACAACTTCAAGCAGCCCGAAGGAAATATAAAACAAGCATTTGCAATGCAATAGGTCTCGCATTAGCGAGAGTTTGAGCTATTGCCATTGTAAATAACAGCCTTTTATTTATGTTTTGAAAACCTACAAGCAGTGCCTAAACACGCACTCAGTACTTATAATCGTTGCTTACGAGAAGCAAGCAGTAAAAGAGTTTCTGCCAGACTTGCTTCTCCTAAGCAACAATTATACTTACAAAAGTGCATGTTTAGGCACCGCTTGCAGGTTTTCAAAACATCAATAAAAGGCAATGTCATTCAATGCAAATAGCTCAAACTCTCACAAATGAGAGCACTGCAAATGTTGTGTCTCTTAGTCCCGGAGTCGGACATTGAGGGATCTGTGAGCATCGAAGTCTCCTTAATAACAAAGCTGCAGTCCTTGCTGAGGTGTATGGTGCTTGCTGTGGGTGTAGTGTAGTAACATTTGCAGGGGTGGCTTCTGGTAATGTGATTTAAATAAACAAGCAGAGAGGAAAGACAAAGGGGTGGTAATGAGGAGCCGAGAGACAGCCCACGACATGTACAGGAGTACTGGGAAGGAGAGTGAGGGGGGGGGGGGGTGGAAAGCAACCTTGGGACCGGCTTAAGACCTGAGATTTAGTACTTCAGACACGGATCCTGTAATTCTGATCCAATCACTACAACTCCCTAACTTTCAATGCGCAGATTAGTCGCTCTGTCACTTTTAGAGGGTAGGTGGAAGCCAGCAGACTAACGTCATCCAGACTAACAAAACCACTTAGCAAAAAACAATTTTTTTTTAAAAATACTGCACTTGGCATGAGGACACAGTCGTCGGTTTTCATTGCTCTGGCACAAGCCGCCGCGCTATTTATGTTACTCCAAATACGTAGGTACACATACACAAGGTATCAGAGCACTTTATGAGCACCAGTGGCATTACACGGACACATTCGCCTTTTTTAAGCACGGGAAGATGAGGTGATTTGCCCAGAATCACAGGATGTTTAAGCCTCCCACCAGACTCGAGCCTGTCTCCCCAGCTTCCCCCAGGTTCTGAGCCTAGGGCTCAGTGGAAGAATGCGGTTGCTGTTGAGCAACGCGCAGACAACTCAAAATGCGAGACGACAAGCATGCTTCCACACTAGAAAGCACCGGATTGTTGATGGTGGCGTATAAAAGAGCCCATCAATCATTCAGTCACGGACTCACAGTTTCTAGAAATAAAACTTGATTTTCATCATGTATAGATGGTCAAATAGTGGAGCTACTCATCCCCGGGAATCGGTTATGATCGTGCAAAGCTGCCAACACTGCAAGTTACGTCTCTGAGAAAAACAAGCCGTGAGCGAAACCGAAACTTGTTGTGGGGCAGGACTTCCGTCTTCTGAAGCCCGTGCCCACGGAGTGGCTGGCCCAGAGAGGAGCGAAGGAGAGCCCTGCGGAGGCTGCAGAGTCCGGGATGGCGCCGATGCGGTGAGTGTGGTTAGTTGTGGGGGGGAAGTTGGTGTCTCTGTATGTGTGCGTGTGTGCGCTTGTGTGTGTGTGGGGGGTGCGGGGGGAGTGTGGTGTGTGTCTCTGTATGTGCGCGCTCATGTGTGTGTGCGCAGGTGCGCTCGTGTGTCTCGGTGTGTGTGTGTGTGTGTGTGTGTGTGCGCAAGCAGGGGGAGGTGTGCCTGTGTGTGTTGGAGGCTAAAGGAGACAGGAGATGGTGAACGCGCGCGTGACCCGATCCGATTCCGGCAGGCTGCGCGTGCCCATCTCTTGCCTCGCTGTAAGCTAAGCTGACGACTAAAGGTCTCGCGGCGAGAACGCACTTCGCGTGCTTTCGCCAGGGCGAGACCTAAAAACACATCGGTAGTGAAAAATCCACCTTCTTCTGCACCGCCCTGGACAACGCAAAAAACAGGCCCAACAAACTGTTCAAAATCATCAGGCAACAAACCTCCAAGCCCCCGGAGTCCTCTCTACAGGCCTCCAAGGGCTAGACTGCTTCAAAGAAAAAAATCACCAAGATTGACCTCTCACTGGACATCAATGTCAACCCAGTCTACAAAAGACTGCCCCCAGTGACAGTAGACAGCACGCTCAAGCACCCCACGAAAACCTGGAAGTCCTTCAAACCCATACCGGAAACAGAGACACTCCAACTGATCTCCACCTCCAAACCAGCCTCTCACGTCCTTGACCCGATACCCACCCAAATGACCAAAAAACTGGAACTCTACATATCCCCGTTCTGGTGCGAGATCATAAACAGCTCCCTGAGAACCGGCATCATACTTGAATGCCTCTAAGTTGGCCAAGTCACACCACTATTAAAAAAACAGGCCTTGACTCCAAGGAACGGAATAACTTCAGACTAGTCTACAATCCCCCCCCCCCTCCTATCCAAAATCCTTGAAAAATGCGCGCTCCAACAACTGACTCAGAACATGGACAGAGTCAACCTTCTTGAACCCCACCAATCGGGTTTCAGAAAAGACTATAGCACCAATACAGCGATCCTGAACATCACAGACGATAGCCACAAATCCCTCTATACCGACCAATGTTGCCTCCTCCTTCTCCCAGACCTATCAGCAGCCTTTGACACGGTTGATCACCAACTTCTCAGCAAGGTTTTGCAAGAAAGGGTAGATGCCGATTAGGTGGTCCTACACTGGTCCTTCTCACACAGCCGCTCACAAAGGATAAAAAAAGAAAAGAAAAAAAAAAACGTTACCTCTGACCTACACCCAGTCAACAGGGGCCTCCCCAAGGTTCAGTGCTCTCACCTCAACCGTTCAACATATACATGGAACCTCTCACCACCCTACTCAAAAATGCCAACATCCCTTTCCACCTATATGCAGATGACACCCAGATCTATCTAGAAACCTCCTCCATAGGAGGACATTCACAGACTAAATGTCACTCTTAAAGAAATCCAACATTGGCGGTCGTTTAACCACTTAAAACTCAACCAAGACAAAACCGAGATACTCCTCATCTCCAACAAGGAAGAAAACCCTCATATTTCAGAATAGCTAAAAGCTTTGGGTGCTCTTAACAGCAATCACACTGACCCACTCCGTGAAATCATTAGGAATCTACATGGCCAAACACATTAGAACTCCGCAAAGAGTTCCTTCGTCAACTTGAAGCTACTCAACAAAATAAAACCATCCAGCCCAACCAACAACCTCAAACAAGCCACCCAATCACTGGTGCTATCCAGACTCGACAATGGGAATGCCACCCTCACTGGTACAACAAAATCTCACCCCTCAAAAGTACTCTCAACGCAGCAGCTAGAATGGTCACTGGAATCAGGAAATACGATCATATTTCACCAGTACTCAGAGAACTGAAATGGCTCCCAGTCGAATTACGTGCCAGTTTCAGAACTGCCTGCCTCACGCACAAAGCCGTGCACACAGGAAAACCTGAGTATTTGGCTGCGGAACACAAGAGGGCTGGACAGGCAAGGAACCTAAGGAGCTCCAGCACCTTACTACTCATCCCTATAAAAACACAAAATATAAATCTGCTGCACGGTCCTTCGCCAGAAACGCGCCCAAAATCTGAAACGCCATCCCAGTCGGTATCAGGACTATCTCGTCCTTCACAAAATTTAAAAAACACCCAAAAGTCCTATTCCTCAACCACTCCCTCTCGAATGGATGGCCGCTATCTAAACACAAATGTCTGCTCGCCGTCTCTCCCAGACATTGTAGCCCTAAGACTTACCGCCCCCGCTATTTGACCCCAAACTGCTCACCCCCCCCGCCCCCAAGTGGTCCAACCCAAGACAAGACAACATGCACTCTATGAGGTTATCCAAGGACTCACGGACTTCCTCAATTCTGCTCAGCACACTTAGACTTCCGAACCTATATGTAAAATACTGCTTTATTGTAGGACTCTTGTTCATAAACTGTTGTGAAGCACTCCGATACCCCCGGGTCAGGCCAGCAATAGATAAAACTTTTTAATAAATACGTTACCCAGAAACACAAAACATTTTACATATGGGAAAATTCAAAAACATTTTATATAGTAACAATAAGAAAACAAGAAATTCTTTAACAATGCAATTTAAGTACCTTATGGGGTAATGTATATGTGCGTGAACACATTATGCACAAATGGAACACTTACTTGCAGAGCAGGGGGTGATATGACAATCAGCGAGGAGTACTCAGAGTGTGAAAGGAGTAGGTTATGGGAATTAGAACTCTTGTCACCACACCCACAGTTCCTTGGGATAAACAATCAAACCATGTAATTCTGAAAGATTACATTATTTATACTCACGTGAGATATCTTCAAATCCTTCCCAGAACTCTCCCACCAAGGCTCCTCCGATAAGGGCATTGGTCCTGCAGTTCACCAGATCAACTTCCTGTTCGCCAAACTCACGGCAGAAGGATTCAGGTTTCCAGAGTTCTGCATTCAATTTGAGGTGCACCCCAGATACCATCACAGGCTTAACAATATTAAAAAATGTATATTAATAAAAAGACAAGGGGAACAGCGGAGTAAATCACAATGTCGAGTTAGGTAGGCACATGAAGAAAGTTAAGAAAAATGCTACTTACCCTGTAACCCTCTGTTCACGGCTTGTAATGCTGCAGATTCACGTTCTAGACATTAGAGCCAACAAGTGTTGGGCACTGTTGAAGACTAGATATTGGTTCCCCTCCCTGAGCCAACAATGAACCACGAAAAAGACTTATTTCTCACCCAATAGATGAGTCAAGTCAATGGAGTGTACCGACATGAAGCCAGAATATATGTGCTGTGCCTTGTGAAGGGATAGAAAGTTTAAGAACTCTGACCATTGCTCGTTTCCAGGGATAAAGGAGCGCACGTGATTTTATGTCAGGACTGGAGGAGAGGATTATGCCTTCTTTCTTCACTTTTATTCAACAGCAGCCATCACAACTTTAAAGACAAACTACTTTTCCCATGAAATCTTGGGATAAGGAAAATGCTACTTCCCAGTATGCATCTGTTCTTGGCATGTAGAGCTGCAGAGTTGTACACTTCGCATTAGATCGCCATCTGGTGTTGGGCTCGGATGATTGCATGTTGTCGTCTTGGAAAAAGTCTTTGTAGTCACGAGATAGGCGACTTCTCCCTTGGACGATAATGCGCATGGGCACTAGCTCAATCCTTCGATTGTTTTTCGCCATTATGGGAAATGATGGAGTTAGTAGAAAGAAGAAAGTAGGTCCATGTGTGTATATCTAATTAAGATAAAACTGGAACAGACACAGGTCCCGGGAAGGCGGGAGGGCGTGTACAACTCTGCAGCTCTACATGCCAAGAACAGATGCATACTGGTAAGTAGCATTTTCCGTTCGAGGCATACGAGCTGCAGAATGTACACTTATCATCGATTGTGCAGCAGTGTCTCCCCTAGCGGCGGTCACCTGTGTCTGTTGCAGTAGTTTGAAAGAGTTTTAAGGACAGCTTGGCCCACTGCAGCTTGCTGCTTGGCTTGCACATCAACACAATAGCGTTTAGTGAAGGTGTGTGTTGTAGACCATGTTGCTGCCTTGCAGATGTCTTCTAGGGGAATGTTTCCTAAGAAAGCCATGGATGCTTCTAGTTTGCGTGTGGAGTGCACTCTAGGAGGAACTATTAATGTGCGTTTTGCTTTGTGATAGCATATTTGTATACATTTAACAATCCATCTTGCAATGCCTGATTTTGAAATGGGATTGCCTTTATGTGGTGGAGAGAAGGCTACAAATAGTTGCTTTGTTTTATGAAAGGACTTGGTCCTTTCTATGCAATAGAGAAGAGCTCTTTTGACATCTACTGTGTGTAAAGCTCTTTCTGCTACCAAGTCTGTGTTTTGAAAAAACACTGGTAACTCAGCTGATGAAAACGAGTAGTTACTTTAGGAAGGAATTTAGGATTAGTTCTTAGAACCACTTTGTTAAGGTGTAATTGTAAGAAAGGTTCTTGTATAGTGAAAGCTTGAATGTCACTAACTCTTCTAAGAGAGGTAAATGGCAACGAGGAAAGCTGTTTTCCATGTGAGAAATTGTAGTTCACATTTGGTCCATGAGCCTCTTAAGAACAATGTTTAGGTTCCACCCTGGAGTGGGTGGTAACCTAGGAGGAATAATTCTTTTTAATCCTTCCATAAAAGCTTTTATTGCTGGTACTCTAAACAACGACGTAAAACAACGACGTATGTTGTCTGTTTTGTAGATATGCGGCAATGGCTGCAAGATGTAAACGTATAGATGAATAAGCTAGATTACATCTTTGTAAATTGAGAAGGTAACAGATAATATTTTGGAAGGAAGCATCTAAAGGATCAATTTGATTATTATTGCAGTAAATGGCAAATCTTTTCCATTTAGCAGCATAGCAAGCTCTAGTAGTAGGTCTGCTGGCTTCTCTAAGGATTTTAATACAGTCTGGTGGCAGGTTAAGGTAACCAAATTCTAAGACTTCAGGAGCCAGATCGCCAGATTCAGTCGATTTGGATCTGGATGCCTGATGTCTCCATGGTTCTGCGTTAGCATCGATGATGTGAGAGACAGTTTTTGGTGTGGAACTAGAGAGTTTTAGCAGTGTGGTGAGCCACAGTTGGCGTGCCCATGTGGGAGCTACCAGGATCAGTTTGAGAGACTGTTGTCCGAGCTTGAATACTACTAGTGGTATTAGTGGGGTTGGAGGAAAAGCGTACGCAAATCTGCCTGACCAGTTCATCCAAATCGCATTGCCCTTGGACAACGGGTGTGGAAACATGGCGGCGAAGGTTGGGCATTTTGCGTTTTCGTGTGTGGCAAACAGGTCTGTGTCTGTATGACCCCACTTGTGAAAGAATGGTTGAAAAACTTGCAGATGTAGTTCCCATTCATGAATCTGTTGTGTCTGTCGACTTAACAGATCAGCTATCTGATTGTGAACTCCTGGAAGGTGTTCTGCAGGTAGATATATCTTTTGTGGAATGGCCCATTGTAGGAAGGTGGATATTCGACTATGGTTACCCCCAACTTTTTGCCTAGTGTTTTGCTGTTTTTTTGACTTAGTTGGCCTCGGATCCTGCTATTCAGGACCCCAGGCTTCCTGCTCTCTCTGTTAAATTGGACTCCATGTACCTTAGGTACATATCTAATTGGATACTGGGCCACCTTATCAGTCCATGTACAGTGTACCTTGGGTACCCAGGGCATAGGTGTACCCAGGGCCTACCAGGGGCTGCAGCATGTATTATGCCACCCCTGGCTGGCCATCCAAAACTGACAAAACTGGCTGCTAAGACAGCTGGGGCAAGGAGGTGTAATCCCCCTTTGCTGTAGATACAGTATACCTATATCTAACCCTAAAATGGACACATATACTCCTATCAGTCACTCCTATGGCAGGCCTTATCAATCCTGAAGGCAGAGTGCTTGGAATTATGTGAGATGGTGCACTGGCATGAGCTGAGCCCGTCTGCAGCTTGCGGAACCAAGTCCTAATAGCTGTTCCATGATAACGCTACACCATATACTCTTAAGTGCATTATAATCCTCGCGGTTGAATGCTAACTTTGGTATAACATTATCAAAACATGTCGAGTAAGGTCATACGAATTGGAATACTACCCCCTCGCCAATTCTAGCGACGGTGGTAGCATTCCACCCTTCTAGAGGGACACGACATGTATGTAACTGTGAACCCCGGTTAAAGTTAACTCGAGCCTTGGCATCACAAAATGGATGCTGCCACCACAGACACAAGTCTGACCTCCTGCTGCTGGGAGTCCTTCCAGCGAGGTAGGCTTGGACAAAGAGTTTCCTGCCTTGGGAGGTGCTAGCACCACCCCAGACAGGATTTTGTGTATTGGGTAGGACAGGCCTGAAAGGAATGAGACATGCCTGGCGCACACAAGGTGTCCTGTGCATACACCGGTTCAAACCAGTTGCTGGGGCATCCCTGCCCCAGCTCTGGCGCGAAACCGGACAAAGGATAGGGGGTGTAACCACCCCCCTTCCTGGTCCCACCCAGGGGAGGGACCTAGTCACTAGTGCAGCCCCCTTTAGGAGAATAAAGGTAGGAGCTGGTCCCATTCCAAATTAGATTATCCTGAACAACTTTACAAGAAGAAACTCTGGACTTCGACGTTCTGCTCCACAGACGACTGAAGAATCTCCCTGTGGGCAAGGAGTGTCCACCCTGCTTCTGCAGGCACCATCAAGCGTCCAGCGGCTTCACTTTGTCGTCTTCCCTCGAGGATCCAGACTTCAGAGCCCGACAAGACCCGGATTCCCAGACCTCTCCGACCTCAACTCACATCTGCAGCACAGCTGAGATCCGTGGGTGCGACGAGATACGTGGGACCGGCCATCTTGGAGAAAACTGCACTTCGCTTCCAGCACGACTTCTGAGGTAAACTCGACCAAGTGATTTGGGGATTGAGAAGCCCCCGCCCCGAGCAGCTCCTGCACCGAAGATCAGCCCCGAGATCTGCGTGGGGCTCTTCTGCCCGTTTGCTGCTCGACGCGTTGTCTGGTCACTTGCCGGCTGGCTAGTGACCTCCTAGACGACGAACTTTGAAAACTACACTGCTGGTCTGGTTGCTCCAGACTGGCCCTTGCTCCCTTCCAAAAGAGGAGCACCCTGGACCCTCCTGGTCCACTCCAGACGCAGTTTACACTCACCGTGGGGGTTGCCTTTGCCAAGGCCTGTTAACTCCAAATCCGGATCCGACACCGCCGACAGCGAGAGCCTGCGTGGGACAGCTCGTGCCTCCATCCTGGTCGTCGAAGACACCTCCTGGTCCACGTGGCTGCAGAGACAAGCGTCCACTCTTCACCTGATTGCGACAACAGCATCTGGTTCCCTCCTGGTTCCACTCCGGTCACTGGCTAGTGACTTTGAACACTGTCCCCTCTGCTTTCAGGTCCTCTTCTGCTTTCAGGTCCTCTTCTTCCTCGATCCACCCGTGGATCGCACCGGACATCTTCCACTTGGTCGCCTGCAGCATCTTTCTTCAAGGCTCCATGGACTTTGACGCGGAAACCCGACACACTTTGATACCTATGCACCCGCAGCCCGTGGGTGAGGTAACAAGAGCATTTCGGTGCTCAAGGGTAGATTGACTCTCCTAGTGTCCAGATTTCCAGTCGTTTTAGTCCTAGATAGTAAAGACTGTCCGTACTGACCTTTTTCGTAAACTGTACTGTCCATTGACTTTGTTCCGCATCTCACGTGTGAGTTCACATTCTGCACATGCGTCCCGTGGGCCTCCTATTACTTACCTGAGGTTAGGATAGTGTAGTCCCAGCGAACCTACAGCCTCTGGACAGCTCCATTCCTTCTATAGATTTCCTTATACCATTTACTTAGTATATGGTTTGTCGAGCCCCTAGGGCACCATTGTAATTTTGTGCAACTTATCGTATTTTTCCTAAGAGATTGTCATGTGAGAAAACACCTCATAAAGAGTTCAGAGGAGTTTGTTATTAATAAATATACTGTTTATTTTCATAACAACCTGTGTGGTGTCCTTTCATCTGGTATTCAAGGGGTTATATGTGGTAAAACAGCTGGCTTCACATGCCAAAAGAGTTTAGGCTAAGACTGCTTTGTCCATGCTACCATTAGGATAGCTGGTCTATAAGGTTGACTTACAACCAATCACCATAAGGGTTGTTTGGACTGATACAAGGTGATCACTAGAACTAGTGATCATCATATATCAGGCCAACTTCTCACACCCATCTCCAAATGTTTTGTGCGAGCTGGAACAGTTGCAGGGAATGTGTGCCTCCTTGTTTCTCTATGTAGTACATGGCTGTCATGTTGTCCGTCCGGACTAAGACCGGTTTGTTCTGTATGTGTACTTGGAAGGACTTTAGTGAGAGGAAAATGGCCAGCAACTCTAGGTGATTGATGTGAAGGACCTTTTGTTGAGCAGTCCATGTGAGAAAGTGCCATCTTTCTTGCCTTGGTATGCCCCCACTTTTTTCTGAATTGCTGATGTGCTTTGACTGAGTGTGCCCTGGGCTCCTGCCAACCAGGTACCCAGGGGCCTGTGTTCCTTCCCTAAAACTGTACTGAAACAAAACCCAATTGGCATCTATGGCCACCTGTCAGCCCCTAGTAGTTGGTACCCTAGGTACCCAGGGCATGGTGACCAGAGAAGACCCCTGAGTGCTGAAGCACTTATTGTGCCACCCTCAGGGGCCCTGTACGCGGGCACCCACACACTGCCTTTGCAGGCTGAGTGCCTAAGTACAGAACTAAAACCAGAGTCGACATGGCACACACCCCTGTGTGCCATGCCCACAGAACCCACTGCCCTGGCATACTTCAGTCACCCCTCTAACTGGGTGCCCTATGACAGAGGTGTGAGCACAGGTGCATGAGCCCTGTGCCCCTATAGTACCCAGGGCCATTCCTGGGCACTGTAAGTGCAGTGATGCCATTAAGAGTATATGGTGCTGGGAGGTTGTCATTGCGAACTTCACAGTACCATAATGGCTACACTGAAGTCTGACAAGTTTGGTATCAAACTTAGCACATTAAACCCGCACTGATGCCAGTGTGGGATTTAACGTAAAATGCACCAGAGGGCATCTAAGAGATGCCCTCTGAAACCCTAACCTACAATTCACGTCTGGACTGAGTGGCTGCAGAGGCTGCAACACAGCAGACCTGTTGCTGGACCCCCTGGGTGGAGAGCCCCCCGCTCCCCTGGGCCTGCAACAATGCACATCCTGGGCGAGTTGCTAGGTCTCCTCCCCCAGGATGGGAGGGGTGAAGTTTCAAAGGACTGCCGCCTCTGAGAGCTTCTCCAGACCATTTGCTATACCCAGCAACTGGCCCCCACCAGTCCTAACCCCCACTCTGGCGGGAAGGCTGGCGGGAAAAACTACGTGAGGAGTGGGGGGGGGGGTGCCAGCCTGTGCCAACCCCACCCCTCAGGTGGGGGAGACGTGGCGAAGCACGACCCCGGGCCCCGGCCATCTTGTAGATGGGGAGCCCTGCCCGATCCCAGCTAGGCTCCTGCCTCCCTCCCACAGGAGAGGAGCAGGCTAGGGGGGACCCTGTCCTTGCCCTACCTGTAATACCCCTAAATGTAGTATTTAGGGGCTCCCTGAACCTTCCTTCCTCAGATCCCGATAGGAAAAGAAGAAAGAAGATCAAGAAAAAGAAGACCCGCCGTGCAGCTGCCAACAACAGGATGACAACTGACTTGGCTCCAGCCCTACCGGCCAGTCGATCCTGGAACCTTCTCCTGCCTAATCCCAGCGACCCCGATGGACAGCAACCTTGGGACACCCAGAGGACCTGCCTGCCTTGACCCTCTTAAAGACTAGGACTCCCATCACCAGAGGCTCTGCTGCAACAACCCACCTGGTGCCAGCCAGGAAGTTCTGGACCAGCCCACTATGGACCCGCCGGGCCCAACCGAAACAAGACCACAAGGACATCCCTCCCCCTCCCCCCCCCCCCCCCGGCAACCCGAAGTCCAGTGCCCAAAGACCCTCCTCGACGAACCAGCCGACGCCTGCAGACTCAGAACCAGGGGCCACCCCAACCATGACCTCGCCCTTCTCCTACTTGCTTTCTTATCCTTCCTCATCCTGGCCATAAAAAGCTTCGCCTGTCTCTCTTTCAACGTTTTTGGGTTCATCTTCCTGCAGCTTGGACATCCATCGACGTCGTGGTTGGAAGACAAGCACCAAACACAATTCTCGTGCGGGTCAGTGATGGACATCTGCTTACTGCACTCTCTGCAGGGCTTAAAACCAGACTTCCTCGCAGACATCGTCGAAAGAGACGAGAGAAACAGAGGAAAACAGCTAGAAATACAAAGTAACTACAGAGAGTCCCTAAAATTCGTTGGCGTCGACGGCGCGGAAAAAAGGAAACAGACGTCATCACGCCGACGAGGCCCTATTATGGTTCCAGGTATGTCTGCGGGGTTGCAAGCGGAGTTGTACCCTCTGTGACGTCGTCCATGACCTCGCCGGAGTGGAGATCTACAAAAAATTCCAAATGGCTGCTGCGCAGGGGATATTCACAAGGTGAGGAGTCCACTGGCAGATGTATCCATCAGAAGTCCTCTCACACTGAGCAGGTCAAATCATCATGCTTGGGAGACCAGCAGAAGTTACACAACTATGCTGGTTGGAGACGCAGAATTTGAGATTGTAAATATGGCAAAATTGGAAAGGTGTTTTCTTCACAACACCTCAACAGACATTGTTATTAAGACCAGATCAAGAAAGTAGAGCGGACATAGCTCAAAATGGAGCCCTGTGCCATCGCCGATCCGGTGAGTTCTTCCGTAGCTGGGGTTGAATCTTGAACCACTGGCACCGAAGCATAACCGATTTGGCAGTGGTATATTCTAACCCGATAGTTGCGAAGGGTGGGGGATGGGCAACCTGAGGTGGAGTATTTGTCCTGGTGCATTGTGGGCGAAGGGAGCAGTCATAAGATCTCATGACTCAAAATTTATTTGAAGAAAAGCAATTTGCACAAGCCTGTGCTCAACACTAGATGGCACGAGTATACATCTTCTGCGGGGGATGACCTAATGATTTAGGCTTCGCCAACATGGCTAGTAACTTTGGTTAAACTTACATTACAATACACTAAAAGATAGGCATAAAAGTTCAAACAACAATTTACCTGTCCTTGCTTCCAACACTCTCGAAACACGTTCCAATTGTTCTTATGGGTGGGATCCTGTAAGCACAGTAGCCGGTTGTCACACAGCCAGTAGTGAGGGGTATCAAACCCCATTAGGCTTGATTGTATTGTTAATCCCTCAGGTTTCTTCACTACTTCTGTGACTGTTTTGTTCTGCACTAGAGAGGTAAAGATGTCATCAAGTATTTTCGGTGTGCTCTTCAGGCCATTATCCACCTAGATTAAAAAGAACAAATCTGAAACAAAAGAAAACTAACACGGATTTGTAAAACACAATAGAATACAATGCTAAATTACACCTGGTTGGCTTTTTCCACACTGAGAAAGGAAAATGCTACTTACCAGTATGCATCTCTTCTTGGCATGTAGAGCTGCAGATTCTTACACTGGGCATTAGATCGCCACCTGGTGTTGGGCTCGGATGATTGCATGTTGTTGTCGTCTTGGAAGAAGTCTTTGTAGTCACGAGATAGGTGACTCCTCCCTTGGACAATAGTGCGCATGGGCATCGGCTCCATCCTTAGATCGTTTTTCGCCATGATGGGAAATGATGGAGATTGTAGAAAGAAGAAAGGATGTCCATGCGTGTATATCTAATTAAGATAGAACTGGAACAGATACAGGCCCCGGGGAGGCGGGAGGGCGTGTAAGAATCTGCAGCTCTACATGCCCAGAACAGATGCATACTGGTAAGTAGCATTTTCCGTTTGAGGCATATGAGCTGCAGATCTTACACTGTGCATAGATTGTACAGCAGTGTCTCCCCTTAGCGGTGGACACCTGTACCTGTTGCAGTAGTTTGAAAGCGGGTTTTGAGGACAGCTTGGCCTTCTGCAGCTTGCTGCTTAGCTTGCACATCAACACAATAGAGTTTAGTGAAGGTGTGTGTTGTAGACCATGTTGCTGCCTTGCAAATGTCTTCTAGGGGAATGTTCCCTAAGAAAGCCATGGAGGCTCCTAGTTTGCGTGTGGAGTGCGCCCTAGGAGGAACTGTTAATGTACGTTTTGCTTTTTGATAGCATATCTGTATACATTTTACAATCCACCTTGCAATTCCAGCTTTAGAGATGGGAATGCCTTTATGTGGTGAAGAGAGAGCCACAAACAATTGCTTTGTTTTGCGTAAGGATTCGGTCCTATCTATATTATAGAGGAAAGCTCTTTTAACATCTAGTGTGTGATGAACTCTGTCTGGGTTTTGGAAAAACACTGAAAACTACAGATTGGTTTAAATGAAACGGAGTATTGACTTTTGGAAGGAATTTGGTATTTGTTCTGAGAACCACTTTATTACGGTGTAATTGTAAAAATGGTTCTTGTATAGTGAAAGCATGAATCTCACTCACCTAAGAGAGGTAATAGCTATTAGAAAAGCAGTTTTCCATGTGAGGCATTGCCGTTCACATTTGTGTAGAGGTTCAAAAGGAGGTCCCATGAGCCTTTTAAGAACAATGTTTAGGTTCCACACTAGAGAGAGTGGTAACCTGGGAGGAATGATTCTTTTTAATCCTTCCATAAACGCTTTAATAGCAGGCACTCTAAATAGAGACCAGATGTTGTCTATTTTGTAAATCTGCTGCAATTGCTGCCAGATGTAGACGTATAGATGAATATGCCAAATTGCAGTAAATGTATTGTTATTGTTGCAGTAAAAGGCAAATATTTTCCATTTAGCAGCATAGCAAGCTCGAGTAGTAGGTCTCCTGGCTTCTTTAATGATATTCATACAGTCTGGTGGTAGGTTAAGATAACCAAACTCTAAGACCTCAGGAGCCAGATCGCCAGATTCAGTTGATTTGGGTCTGGATGTCTGATGTTTCCATGGTTCTGCGTTAGCAGGGATGGTGTCAGGTGTAGTGTTTGGTGTAGAACTAGGGATAGTTCTAGCAGAGTTTTATACCACGGTTGGTGTGCCCATGTGGGAGCTACTAAAATCAGTTTGAGCGACTGTCGTCGTAGCTTGCGCACTATTAGTGGCATTAGTGGTAGTGGGGGAAAAGCATATGCAAATCTGCCTGACCAGTTCTTCCATATCGCATTGCGCTTGGACAGCGGGTGTGGAAACATGGCGGCGAAGGTTGGGCATTTTGCGTTTTCGTGTGTGGTGAACAGATCTATGTCTGGATGACCCCACTTGTGAAAGAATGGTTGCAGAACTTGCGGATGTAGTTCCCATTCGTGAATCTGTTGTGTCTGCCAACTTAACAGATCTGCTATCTGATTGTGAACTCCTGGAAGGTGTTCTGCTAACAGATATATGTTTTGTGGATTGGCCCATCTCCAAATGTTCTGTGCAAGCTGGGACAGCTGTAGAGAGTGTCCCCCCCGCCCCCCCCCCGCTTTTGTATATAGTACATAGCTGTCAGGTTGTCCATCCGGATTAAGACAGCTTTGTTCTGTACGTGTACTTGGAATGTTTTGAGTGCTAAGAATATTGCTAGCAACTCTAGGTGATTGATATGGAACAATTTTTGTTGGTTGGTCCATTGCCCTTGAGCTGTATGTAGGAGATAGGCATCCTGTGAGATGCGTCTGCTGTAAGTACTATTTATTTATTTATTTAGTGTATTTTGATATAGCGCACAGATACCCCAACGGGGTGTCCCGGCGCTTCTGTGTGATCTTATGCTGGCTAAGGTGTTATTTAGAAGAGAAATGGTTAACAGAACAAATACGTTTTTAGGGCTCTCCGGAAGGGTTGTTCTTCCTGAATCAGCCGGATGGAATTTGGTAACTTGTTCCAGAGGGCGGAGGTTAACACTTGGAAGGTTTTTCCACCTGAGCGGGTTTTCCTAAATCTGGGAATAGTGAGGAGATTTTTTGAAGAGGAACGAAGAGTCCTAGTATTATTGTAAGGGGTCAGACAGGTAGAAAAATAGGCGGAACCCTTGCCTCTCAATTCACGGTAAGCCAGTACCAGTGCCTTGAATTCTGCCCTTTTTTGTATCGGTAGCCAATGAAGTCTACGACGGTGGGGCGAGATGTGATCACGTGAGGGAATAACATATATGACAAGGGTACTCCCAGTAATACTTTGAGGCCTAGAGGAGGGAGTGGCAATATAACAGCACATAAGAAAAACCTCTACACGGCCCTATATTCTTTTACATCTAGGCGTAAATGCTCATTTACAGTTGACATAGGATGCAAGCATACCTCTGAAATCATTCAATTAGATTCAGTATTTTTGAAACTACATTTTATTTTGTATCATTCTTATTTCTTTTTCTCATATTTTTATAACAATCTTTTCAAAATTTTGTTCAGTAGCAAAAATGACATATATACAAATATCTAAAAGCTTACACAATTACTTCTATTCATATCAGGAACCCCAGAACATGATTTTTCTCTCTCATACCATCATTCATACTTGTTCAGTCTCTCATATTCACTCTCATAACATCACTATCACAACAGACAACATAGACAAGGTGAGAACATATATTGTGTCCTTTTGTAGACTCCTCAAAGTGTTAGTTCAATATCCATCATTAATAGTCTTTTGCATTCTATTTCTTTCGTTTTCCACAGTTATGTTTTAATGGTTTGTATGAGGGTCTCTGATGCGTACGGCCTACGTACGTTTCGGTGGTCTCAATGATTTATATCACCTTCTTCAGGGCCAACATAAAAACTGGACAACATAATAATTATAACAGGGGGGTCCACATTTATCTGGAACAGAAACATAAATTCAATCGTTAGTGTCTATGCATCCTAATCATACATTGCTTATTTTGTTCTATTTCAAAAGGAAATTATTCATGCTATGTGCTGAGATCGCAGACTTAGACCTAGGGATCAAATGTGCACAAAAATTAGTACCTTATATCCCAAAATCTTAAAAAGTGCTTGTTTGTGATGAGGGCTGGATTTATCCAAAGTTTGTTGTGACTTAGAGAGTGATTATTAAAGGAAAAGAACATAGAAAGTGAAATGGTTTATATCCCTTATTTTTTCTTTTTACTCCCCCTCTTTTGTGGGCTTTTGTACATGCAGCATATTATCTGTGAGCAGTTTATAACACAGATATATGAACTACCTGTGATTTATTTGCTATATCTGAGATGGTAAAACAGATAAGCTTCTCATTTAAAAACATTTTTATGACGCCGCTGACATCGATTTCCTGCAGAGAAATATATAAAGATTTATGTAATTCCATTAAATGTGCATGCTGAGTTGTTTCCACTACAATGGTATTTAAGTTCATTATTACTAAAGATCTAAGCTATATTAGTGTGACTTATTACCAGTGGGGGCTTGAATCCTGTGCAAGCTGTTGGTTTATTAGACTGTTTTTTTAACGAGTTTTGCACTGATGCTTGGTTATCCTCACCAGGATGATGGAAAAACGGCACTTGGGTTACATATCTGGAGGAGAAACATGGTATCTGTCTCAAATGATTTACATAAACATATTCACTTGCAAGTTATCAAGATTTGCATGCCGTGAAATATTTCACTTTCTATTGTACGATATTTTAGCCCTGCATACTTTTACCTTTTTGAGCATCTAATTGCTCATGTGGTTTTTTAAGTTAAAAAACCCATAAGGCGGCGTAATGGACCCGTTTTTCTATTAGCGTAACACTCACTGGCACATGTCAGTATTGTTTAGAGTTTAGCTAACGGGTTATGTCGGGATTGGTATCCTTACCTATTTTAAGCTACTCGGGCCGATCAGAAAGGCTGACCACACTCCTTCTCCGGTAATGCGTGCCTGAAACGCAAAGGAACAGACGGTGGGGCGAGATGTGATCACGTGAGGGAATACCACCAACCAGTCGGACTGCAGCATTCTGGACTGTCTGGAGGCGATGACAGAGACCCGCAGACAGTCCAGTATACAAGCCGTTGGCATAGTCCAGGTGCGAGGTAATCAACGCCTGGACTATCATCTTCCTGGTGTTACTGGGCAAGAAATTGATAAACTTTCTTACCATTCTAATCTTGGCGAAGCATGCAGCGGAGACTGTGTGGACTTGCTGATGAAATGTGAGGTTAGAGTCCCATCTTACCCCTACATTTTTCACAGAATCTTTGGGCAGTGGTGGAGCACTCAAATCAAGGGGCCACCAGATGTTAGGATCAAGAGGAGACGGCTGGTGAAAGAAAAGTGCCTCAGTTTTCCCTGCGTTTAGCCTTAAAAAGTTGTTGTCCATCCACCGGGCGATTGTACGGAGGCAGTTTTTTAGAGGATCACAGGTTGTAGGGGTAATGTTGTTAAATGAATTTGTGGAACAGGTTCGAGGAACGGCCGCCCTTTTGTCAGGTTTTTGGTGTTCCACCACTGCAGAGAGTGATGGGTGCGGCTGTCTACCAACACCAGGTCTGTTAGTTGTCCTTGAGCCTGATTCCACTGTTGTGCTAGACATTCCTGTAACGAACGTATTTGCAGTCTTGCATATGGTACAATGAAGATGCAAGATGCCATCATGCATATTAGTCTCATGAACACTCTGGCAGGGAGAGTGTGTTGATGTTGGAACTTTGTCACTAAGGCTTGAATGCTCTGTATCCTTGCTGGACTGGGATACACTAGAGCTGTAGATGTGTTTATTGTAGCGCCTTAATATTGATGTACATGAGAGGGCTGTAGGTGCGACTTGATGTAGTTGGTTGTGAACCCTAAGTCGTGCAATGTTTGAATTGTTTGATGTGTGTGTTGAAAACACTGATTGAATGATTTGGCTTTTATGAGCCAATCATCTAGATAAGGGAAGACATGTATTGGTGGTCTTCTGAGATGTGCTGCTACTACTGCTAGGCACTTTGTGAACACTCTTGGTGCATTTGTTACCCCGAATGGAAGGACTTTGAATTGATAATGCTGTCCTTCCAGTACAAACCTTAGATCCTTCCTCTGAGAAGGATGTATAGGAATGTGGAAGTAGGTGTCTTTTAGATCCAGTGTTGTAAGGAAGTGCCCTTGTTGCAGCAATGGGAGCACTTGTTGTAAAGTGATCATATGAAAATGATCTGACTGTATATAGTGTTTGAGGGACCTGAGGTCGAGAATTGGTCTTAGTGTTCCGTCCTTTTTGGGTATTAGAAAATACAGCGAGTAAACCCCTGTTTTTTGATGTTGTAAAGGAACTATTTCTGTTGCGTTCTTTTGAAGAAGTGATAGGATTTCTTGTTTGAGCAGCATAAGATGTTCTGCAGACACTGGACGCTGCCTGGGTGGTATGTGTGGAGGGGTAGCTGTAAGTTCGAGGCAGTAGCCATACTGGATAATTTGTCTTACCCACCTGTCTGTTGTGATGGAATTCCAGACAGGTAGGAACTGTGATAATCTGCCCCCTACAGGGGTGGAATGCTGTTGGGGGAGCAGAGGGAAGTCACTGTTTTGGGGTGGAAGAGGTTTGATTATTGTTGTTACCTCTACCTCTTCCTTTATTGTTTTTGCCTCTATAGCCTCATCTAAAATATCCTTTACTGGAGGATGCCTGTGTATTGGATTTGAAGGAAGCTGTATTGTCTGCTCCAGTTTGTTTGGAGCCTCCTTTCTAGAAGGAGCGACGAAAGGAGCCTCTAGCCTGTGTGGATTGCAAAGCTCCCATAGATATGGCTGTATCTGTATCTCTTTTCACTTTCTCAAGTGAAGTGTCAAACAATTGATGTTGGTTGAATAGGTGATTTAAGATGGTAGTTTGCACTTCCTGCTTAAATCCTGAAATGTGTAGCCACGCAGGACGTCTAAGTAGGACACTAGTGTTTACAGCTCCTGATGCAATGTCTGCTACATCAAGTGCACACTTGATTGAGGCATTTGAAATTAACTTGCCTTCTTGTAGAAGGTCGTTTGCCTGCGCCTTATATTGGTCAGGTAGATGTTGCATTAATTTTTCTAACTGATCATAATGAGCCCTGTCATATCTTGCAAGGAGGGCTTGCGTGTTAACTATACGCCATGTATTAGTAGCTTGTGCATCTATTCTTTTGCCTGAAGCATCTATCACCTTAGATTCTTTATCAGGGGGTGGTGTTTCACCTGACGTCTGTGAGTTTGCTCTTTTTCTAGCATTTGAGACAACTAGTGAAGGGTAGCGGTCCTTTGATGTAGGCTGGATCACCAGGAGCAGGCCTGTACTTTTTCTCAATTCTAGGGTTTAGGATTCTAGCACGTACAGGATCTTTAAATACCTCTGGAGCATGTTTGATGACCCCTTTGATCATAGGAAGAATTTGAACAGATCTTTGGGATTGTTCAAACGTAGCCAATAAAAAATCTGCCTCTGCCTCATCTGAATGCATGGTGACCCCATGATAAATGGCAGCCCTATTCATAAGTGCCCAAAACCAATATTGTCCTCAGGGGGAGAAGGTTTTGATGGATATGACTGTGGGTCCGGAATATCTGGCACATCTTGTGGGTTTGGGTACTCCCAATCTGGATCATCAACAGGGTAGGGAAAAGGCTCATCTGGGTTTACCCCCTCCCCCTATACTATACTCATCATCATTTTGAGGTGTATGTGGTGAAGAATGAGGAGGAAAGTGTTCAGGAGAATTCTAAGATGAATTGTTAGGAGCAACTGGACGTGAAGGAGAAGGAAGTATAGGAGAAGAAGGGTGCATAGGAGATGTGGCAGAGTGCTTCTTCTTGACAGGCACTGCAGGTGTGGTGTCTGATTTCGTCTTCCTGTGCGGTGTAGTGGATATATGACCTGTGTTTGGGTCAATGTAGATCTTCTTTTGTAGAGGATCAGGCTGGAAAAGTTCTTCCCCTTGCGGAACCTTTGCCGGTGCAGATTTTTTCAGTTCCGGGCATGGTTGCTGCTTGTTTTTACTCTAAAAAATAATGGGAGTGGCCCACCAACCAAGGGACTGGGTACCAACACGATCGAAAAGAAGACCCTTGGACCAAACTCATAAGAAATACTAACTCTCATGGTAATACAAATTCACACTAATGACACATACAATTTTGAATTAAATCCGAGGAACTTTCAGGGTGCCATGTGTTGAAATTAATCAGACACCACATAGATTCCAATCGGATTAATAATTCATGATGTTATTCTAATGATTCACTTTTCTTTGTCTATTACGTATCTTTAATAATTTGTTTTTGTAATGTTTGATATATTATGTATGTACAACATCATAATCTTTTTTAATGTCGCGTTAATAAATTATTTGATCAATAAATTGACAGAAATAATTTGTATCAGTTGTTGAAAATACTCGTTTGCCTTTGGTTATAATTCTGAACATATAACTTTGGGGTTTCTGATCTTTGACATTAGTGTGAATGTGTATTGCCTTGAGAGTTAGTATTTCTTATGAGTTTGGTCCAAGGGTCTTCTTCTCTTGTTGATCTTGCTGCTTGTCTTTAGCCTTAGGAGTTGTAACTGTGTCCTTTAGCGTAGATTTCGGCACCGGAGTCGACGGCTGTTTCGAGGGCTTGAGCGCATCTGAATCAGGCCTTGTATGTTTCGGTACCGAAGACATTGGCTTCGGAGTGGAAGCTGGTCTCGTCGGCTTCGAGGCGTCAGACACTGGCTTCATAGTTTTGTCTTTAGAAGTCGACGGTTTCGGAGCCGAGACTTCTTTCGGTTTCGGTGCTGAGGGAGCTGGTGGGATCGGCACGTGCACCTTGCTTGGTAAGGAGCTACCGGAAGGCTTGAGTATTTTCTTCGGAGCCGGGCTCGATAGAAGGGCTTTCGAAGTGTTTTCGGTCTTGTGACTACAAAGACTTCTTCCAAGACGACAACAACATGCAATCATCCGAGCCCAACACCAGGTGGTGATCTAATGCACAGTGTAAGATCTGCAGCTCATATGCCTCGAACATTTCTGTTTTCCCAAGTGGAATACTTTGCTACATTACCCATTGCTCATTCTTCCTCAACCTACATGTAAACATTCAGTGCACAGAAACCAATACACTCACGAGTACTACATAAAACTGAACATTCAAAACAAAAACTATGCTTACCTTAGCACTACTCGAGTTCAGAAGATTTCGCAGGAAGCCAGAACCATTGCCTGGGACAGGACTCAGAATGGAACTATTGAATGTATTTAGTGTTGATGCTGGTTTAGTCAAACTGGAGAAAGAGGGGAAGGCTTTGCTTTCCGTTTTAGAAGTAGAGGATAGTGCCTTTTCTGTTTAGAAAAAAAGATTTTTGCTTACAATTAAGATGCTCTCAACCTAAATGCCAGTTAAGTTAACATGCAGCCAGCCCTAATGTACGCTTCCCACAGGCCCAATGAAGAGTTTACTGTTCAAGTACCCACGTGCCAAGCACCATGCTGCTCCTCACAAATGGCCAAAGCGGGGTTCTGTGCTTCAGGTTAAGTCTGGTAGGAGTTGCTAGAGTCTAAGAAGTTTTAAAAGCGCTCACTTCTGATCTAAACTCCACTAATGCGCAACAACGATAAGCTTGTAAGCTCGCAACTGGATATGTAAATAGAGGGCAATTTAATCCAAAATCAAAATCAGTTCAGTTTAAAAAAAAAAGCATACACAAATAGATTTTTAAATTTCCAGGTCCAGCCCTTCAAACAAGATACGGATTACGTTTCTCACACACAAAAAATGGAGCATAAACAGATGTTCACAAAAACACACCTAAGTAAACACATCACTGACATTTAAGGGATAATAATGAACCAAGGTTTTTTTTTAGTATTATCACCTACATTTTTCCTGATCACATACCTTTGTTTTCCTTGTTTGTATTTCCATTTGTTAAATCTGCCAGCCAGCTTAGAGGACTAGAGTTAAAGAGAGATACCGGTATACTTCCAACTGCTGGTTTTAAGGGAGATGCACAGCTAGAAGCTACTGAATCTTGAGAAGCACATTTCACAGGTTGGCCAATCATTACCGGAGGTGGGGTGGTGGACTTCTCAGTAGATACAACTTCCTATTAAAAGAGGTAAAATACAAAATTGTAATGGTTACTCTTCATCGATAAATGGAAACTACAATGCCTGCTGAATAGGATACACACGAGTAAGACAACGGTGCATATTCCTTACTTAAGAGGATCAAATATACAGTAAGAAGGTGTGCGTGCGTGCACTTTTGCCAAGAATAGCACTCACTACAAAACAGCATTTAGTGAAAATGAGAAAGCTATTCAGGAGCATCTTGCTTGTCGCACCGAATATGCCATTTATAAACCGACGTGCACCTACAATCTGGAATACATTGGTAGTACTAAGCTCCCGGTGCATAAACGTATTCTTCAGCATGTTAGGGCCATCGTGAATTCTGACCATAATTATCCGGTGGCCATACACTTCAAGTCTGTTCATGACAACAAATTGAAGGATTTGGAGTACAAAGTTTTAGGGTCAGTTCCCAACCCCGGCCGGGGAGGAAATTGTGATAAGCTACTGAGACAACGAGAATCCCATTTTATCTTAGCTCTCGATACAAGAGTCCCTAATGGTCTTAACATGAATTAATATTTGCACAACTTATGAGATTTTCTTTTATGGTCATTTTTTACATTGTGATTTTAAGGTCATTTGCTTCAGTGATAAACAGTGTTGGCATATATGTACATATATTTTTTGGCTCTTTGTAAATTTAGGATGATCTGTGACTGATTTTGCACTTGCACTTTAGGATCGCTAGGACTTAAGTGATTCAGGGTTTTTCCCTTGCTACTAGTGTTAAAAGATCTTTTTGCACAGCTTTTTTTGCACATGGCACTTTGTTTTTATCCAGACTAGCTTTTTATCATGGCATTTTTACTATATTCACATTTTTTATATCATGCATATTTTGATACGAATTGCTTTTATACATATATAAATGTATAAACATATATACATACACACACATATACATATACATATACACACACACATATATACACATATACATATACACACACACACACACACACACACACACAACCTTTAAGAAATGCATTGATTTGACATTATGCGTTTACATTTCTCTACTACAGTGGACTCCACAGGGTTCATGCAGCATCAGCAGAGGTCCCAGACAAGGGATGGATTACTTGAATTTTTATCAGATTGGTGAGAATGACTATCAGTATATTTTCTGGCGAACACACTGCTTTATTGGGGAATTGCCCAGACACTTCCCAATGAAATGTCATTCTTAACAATGCATCCTTATGCACAGCCGTGAGAGGTTCAGAAAACAACCTGCGCCATCCCTTACTGGAAGGTTTAAACAATTGCTTAAGTGTAGTTCTTCAATCATCGAAACAGAGGAAGTGCAAAAAATTTGAAGGTTTTCACCTTTGGTTCTTTTAAACACCTAGTCGGAGTACAGTACCAAGCAGGAAAAACATCTGCAGCAAAATACGATAGTGGGATGAACCAAATGTTGCCATTCTCCAAGTCACAAAATAAAGCATGTGCATATATATGAATTGGCCCATCCATCCATCCCCTTCAACATTAAAGCTACTGAAAGTTTATCATGAAATTTCCTATTCTCAAATTGCAAAGATGCATCAATAAGAAGTATGTCTGAAAAGGAAAAAAGCATCAAAACTGTACAATACCTCCTTCACTTCCTCTTTTGGAGCAGTCTTTGATAAGATTTTGAGGTGTCTATTTGAGCAAGGACAATTAGATTTGATTCCCCACTTGCCTCGGACAGAGTGAACAACATCCCCAACATCAAAAAGAGCTAAATGGAGGAGGAAATGGAATAAACAAAATATATAAATTACTTTCAACCACAAGGTACACTTAAGAGAAAAACACAGAATTTAAGTATAGAGCAAAAGGCATGAAGTGCCCGTTGCACTACTTTTAATGTAGCTAGCAGGCAAAGGCACTAACGCAGTTTAGTTTATCTGCACTGCAGGGTAACTGATCATCATGAGCAGCATATTCTGCGACTAGATGTTGCACCTGGATCCATGCCTTCTAAAACTTTTTTTGCTACATGAAATAAGTAGTGTACAATGTAAACAGAAGTACCTGTTCCAGGAACAATTTGCGTAGGCATCAGGTTCTCCGGCTCGTGTAACTGACCCTTCACACATTTCAGCCAGGCGAAAGTTTCAATTTCACTTTCTACAAATAAATATTCACTGGTTAGACATTGATCAAATGTAACATTCATAGTGGGCTCAATTCCACCTTTAGTCTGCACAAAACATTTTTAATTTATTGCAAAGCGACTAAACTGCTCATTCAAAGTGAAGACTCCTGATTGGTTTTCTCTGAAAAAATGAAGATTTGCTTACCTGGCTGAAAGGTTTTCTTCTTTAACTTGTAACAGTCCACACAAACTCCGAACCCACACTTGGGGCACACCCAATGCAGATTAAAAATGGTGGTGTCACAAACATCGCACATTTCACGTACACCTCGAACAGCACGTTTCCAAACTATTTGCTCTAAAAAGAAAAAAACAAAGATGGAATGAAGAGAAAAATGTCACTTTGGAAAACTAATCTACAAAAAGCAAAGCACAATAAACCAAATATCCTTTGTGCACCAGAGACTCCACCTTGCTTCTCGTTACCCACATGTGGAAGCCACAAATCCCACATCTATAAAAAGGCCACCTATACATTTCAGCTTCCCATTTACAAACAGACCGTCTTGTTCACTAGGTTGTATGACAGACAGTCGCACTGTGACAAGAAGCGGACAACGATTGATGGCTTTTCTCTTTAACTACTGGTTCAAAAACAGCAGAAAAGCTGCTGCAGTATCAGCAGGCATCCCGAACAGATCTTCCTCTCCATCAGAACATAATCAAACTAGACTATCGCTTTAACTTGTGCGGCTTTTTAAAAGTTGCCCCTCGCTGCAACCCTGCTTAAACAGTAGACAGGACTCAGGAATTTGCAGAAATCAAAACACTTCTCAAAGACCAAGCAAACCAATATTCCTCAAGGGCATTAGCACTGGGATAACTGGTACTACAGAACAAAGTTTAGCCTTACTGTGTGGCGGTATTGAAGTCATGACCTCCTTCTCGGACATCACCAGTTGACAGATGTGGTCTCCAATATTAGCAAGAATGTATTTTGCAGTTTCCAAATCTAAGTCAACAACATTTTTTGCTAAAGGCAGCCACAAGCCAATAGCCTCAGAATCGTATTTGTTGGGCGTCATGAAGCCGTCTTCACGCAGCAATTCATTTTTATTAAACTGCAATCTGCAAAAAAAAATAATGCTTGGGGAAACTTGTATTTAATTATAGACAATTTAACATGAGCAAATCAATTAGCCCCTTGTAGGAGAGTGGGGTCTGCAATCCTATGGTCACCCCAGATTTTTGCTTTTTGCTTCACTGGTTTACGACTTTCCCTGGCTGTGGGCCTGCTAATCAGACCCACACCCTAGCTGTTCTCTCTCTAAATTGACAACAATGTACTTTAGGTGCATTTACCAATTGGTACTGGGCCACCTTATCAGTCCCTATACAGTGTACCTTAGGTACCCAGGGAATAGGTGTACCCAGGGCCTACCAGGGGCTGAAGCATGTATTATGCCACCCCTGGCTGGCCATCTAAACGGACACAACTGGCTGCTAAGACAGCTGGGGCAAGGTGGTGTAACCACCCTTTGCTGTAGATATAGTATACCTATATCTAACCCTAAAATGGACACATACTCCTATCAGTTACTCCTATGGCAGGCCTTATCAATCCTGAAGGCAGAGTGCGTGGAATTATGTGAGATGGTGCTCTGGCATGAGCTGAGCCCGTCTGCAGCTTGCGGAACCAAGTCCTAATAGCTGTTCCATGATAACGCTATACCATATACTCTTAAATGCATTATAATCCTCGCGGTTGAATGCTAACTTTGGTATAACATTATCAAAACATGTCGAGTAAGGTGTCATACGAATTGAAATACTACCCCCTCGCCAATTCTGGCGACGGGGGTAGCATTCCACCCTTCTAGAGGGACACGACATGGATGTAACTGTGTGATGCCTTGGCATCACAAAATGGATGCTGCCACCACAGACACAAGTCTGACCTCCTGCTGCTGGGAGTCCTTCCAGCAAGGTAGGCTTGGACAAAGGGTTTCCTGCCTTGGGAGGTGCTAGCACCACCCCAGACAGGATTTTGTGTATAGGCTAGGACAGGCCTGATAGGTATGAGACATGCCTGCGGCACACAAGGTGCCCTGTGCATACACCGGTTCAAACCAGTTGCTGGGGCATCCCTGCCCCAGCTCTGGCGCGAAAACCGGACAAAGGATAGGGGGTGTAACCCCACGGAATAGCGTCATTCAATCCCTGTGAGTGTGTATTAAGACGGTAAATCCATCTTTGTTCTTTTTCAAAGATGCTGCTTTCGTTGCTCTGATCCAACTGCTCTATTACTGTCCATTTGATATCGTTAGGGCAATGACCGCATTCTAGGTAGTGTGCAGTTAATTTCGTGGTTCTCTTGCGGCACCTAACATTACTGCGGTGCTCGCCAATCCGTAATTTTATTTTTCTCGTAGTCATCCTAACATATTTAAGATTGCAGGGACATGTGACGAGATAAATAACATGACTAGAATTACAATTAGTGTGCCCTTCAAAATGCCAGATTTTGCCTTCCTCCAAATTGAGTGTCTTTGTTGCTGTAGTCAAATGACACACACTGCACCTCCCACAAGGGAAATGGCCACAGACAGGAGGCAAACCCCATGTGGAGAGTACACTGTCACCCCGAGTTATATCGTTTATTCTTGGACGGGTGTGGACGAGTGCATCTTGTAGGCTCCTGTCACGTTTGTACGAAAAAAGGGGTTTATTCCATTTGCGCCCATTACCGGTCAAAATACGCCAGTGCTTGCCAATGCAATGACTAACAGCGTTGGAAATGTTGCTGTAAGTCGTCACACAGGTCAAGGGTGTCTCAGCTTGCTGGTCTTTACTATATTCTTCCAAAAGGGCCTCCCTATTTTGATTTTTGGCCCTTTTGCGGCTTTTATTTAGAATTCTTTTTGGGTAACCTCTTGTCAGTAGTTTATTGGTAAGATCTTCCGACTGCATTTTGAAATCGGTCAGGGACCAACAGTTTCTGCGAATACGCAGATATTGACCAAAAGGTAAGTTCTCCCGCAAAGACCGGGTGAAAGCTCGAAAAATGTAGCAGATTGTTTTTGCTGGTGGGCTTAGAATAGGTCTTGGTAGTTAGATGGTCAGCTACCCTAGTTATTGTTA
Organism: Lissotriton helveticus; assembly: GCF_964261635.1. Classification (NCBI taxonomy): domain Eukaryota; kingdom Metazoa; phylum Chordata; class Amphibia; order Caudata; family Salamandridae; genus Lissotriton; species Lissotriton helveticus. Next base: position 419,436,800 of record NC_136060.1, on the reverse strand, counting down.
CATCCAGGAAGACGGTGGAACTGATGGGTGAATTTCAGGTGGGGATCACATGTATTCACCCAATCAAAAAAAGCCAGAAGACTTTCCTCATTTCCCTTCCAGATTAAAAGGACATCATCAATGTACCTCTGCCACAGGATAACATTGAGAGCGTAAGGGTTGGTGGCAGCCAGGATGTGGGTCAGTTCAAAATTATGCACATACAGACCTGCGATACTAGGGGCAAATGTGCTGCCCATCGAAGTTCCTGTCTTTTGCAGGTAGATGGTATCCTCATATTGGAAGAAGTCGCGTTTTTTTCTAGGACTTTGTTTTAACGCTAATTTCAGCTTGTTTTATTAGCAGGGCAGCCCTGCTCATAAATCAAGATGAAGTGACTACAGAAAAAAGCCCAGAATCATAAAACGATGTTGGCCAGCTAGCAGCAGAAACAAAACGGAACTCGAGCTGCTTTACATCTATGCTGCGGTTTTACAGATTCCCAAAGAAATGTCTGCTGGACCGCCAGCAGCCCATGGGCAATACATGGAGTCCCACTGCTCTATGTCAAAGCCCTCAACACCAGTCCACTCCACTTTACACCACTGCACGCTACTCCACTGCACTCTGCAGCTCTCAATTCAATGCGGATATACTCTACGCCATTCTACATCACTCCACTGCACTCTACACCACACTGCACTCTAAGCCACTCAATGCCACAGTATGACATTCCAATACACAACATTATGCCATTCCACAAGACTATCCTATATGCCACTAACTTTTAGCCACACTGGTGAACAACATGGCTAAGACACATTGCCAAGCCAATAGCTCTTCCATTGAAGAGACCTATTGGGTTTTCCAATGCTGGTTAATGATTAGCCAATTACCACGGACTAAAATGTTAAAACAAGGTTTTTTAAATAGAAAATGAAGCATGTAGGGTGCCATAGGAGGAGGCATAGTGGGCAGTACAGCTCTGAAATGGGGGCATAAAGCAGCGCAGGTCCTACTGTGCACAGCCAGATTTGCGAATTAAGCCCTGCAGTGCAGTAACTGGAGGTTATTTAGCCTATTACACTCATTTTCAATTGTTATTCATGTACCATAAACGTGCAGTTCCATTTAAGAGAAATACGTCCAAAACCCCCACAGCACAGAATCCCAGTTCTATTACCCTTAGGAGAGCAATGTTGCTAAGGACACAATTTTTCTATACATCAACCACATACCTCCTGAAGTGAAAGAACCGACAGAAAACAGCAGAATCCTTCATTTCGTTGGTTCGTCCAAATCGGTCTAAGCGGCATTCCCGGCACTTATGCAGGTGAGGTGCAACATCATTGCAGGAGCCATCTTGCACAAACGATGCCCCACTTTCCTGCAACCTTCTAACTTTCCCAGCGTCACTTAAGACAGATTTGTGAACAGTTACTGTGAAGTGAATGAAAACAGAGCTAATGATTCTAGCGAGCTCAAGGCTAAGAAATTTAGTGTAAAATAGTAACAACTGACTGAATGAAACTTGAAGCTAAATAATCACGTAGTACAATTGTAGAAAACCTATAATCATTCATCAGTACAAACAATAAAGGTAGCTCAACGCTATTCTTGAAGATTTTGACATTAACAAAGTAGAAAGGCAGGCCGTGCCAAATACAGTTCACCAGACTACCACAAGATATGAAAAGCCAAACAAATCAAAGGACCGGCAAGGGACCAGCACCAGTTCAAACAATCACTGGCAAAGCCAATAAGTCTACATGTGATGTGGTAACATAAGCAGCGTAGGCATAGTACGGTTAGGGACGCAGAAGTGGGCCAGCAGGAGCAAAATTTAGGGGGGGGGGGCGTGGGGGGTAAAATAGTTATTTAGTCTCTCAGTACAAAGCAGGTACTTGAGTGGAGGTGTAATATTCAAGAAGTAGCCAATATTGTTAGGATTATTATACATACACAGTCAGGCTGGAAATAACAGCAAAAAAAGTACCTGGCTCAAGGAGGCATGCTCAGAGCCTGCTATGCATACTTTAAACTAAAGGTCTTACAGTTGTCAAATCGCAGACGTAAAATTATCAACCCAAGAATACTTGAAGACAGACAGTACAGCAGTGCATGACTACAGGACCTGTACTCAGAAGGTCCGAAGGAATGAGGTGATTACAGCTAAAGCCAAACGCACCTGAGCGATGAAAGCATGCTGCTAAAGCTCATTTTGTATTGCATGAAGAATGCAGAGGTATGTTAATGTAGGCATTACAGGAAAGATGTCTGGAAAGCTGCAGCAAGACTGCTAACTTTATGTTTACAAATTATTTGTCGCCTTACAGAATTCTCAAGGAAATACGCCTAAACCACTCCACCCCTTTACAAAGATTAAAAAAAAATAAACAGCAAGTTACTATGAAAGAAACAGAGCATAGATAGCATTTGAAAGAGTGTGCCCGCATTTATTAAAAAAAGGCTTGCGCAAACAAGCAAGACAGAAGGGACAAAGCTGATTACCAACACTATGTTGCAAAAATTTACCAGTCCAAATACAAAGTATAATTTGAAAGACTGACCTCTTCTAGAATTTCCAACAATACCAGCAGCCTTTTCTGCCTTTGCTGCCAATTTCTCGAGGTAAACTTTTCTTCTGTACAGGTCTTCAAAATGATGCTTCTGGTCATAGGCTGGTTTGATTTTTCGCACTGGTGGGCCGTCTTCATCTTCGGATGGGGAATCCAGTAATTTTGGCAGTTCTGGACTTTTACTAGGTGATGGTAAAGTTTGGGGAATCTCCCTTTGAAACACCAGCGGTGTAGAGAAACTGTCCTTCACTGCTGTCGTTTCAAAGCCATTACTTAAAGTATCAGTTGTTTTAATGAAGGATTCAAATAAGTTTTTTGGCTTGTTACGTTTCTCATTATTCATTCTGTCAGTCCAAGAAAGAAAACTTGGAGCGAGGGGCTGTGTACTGAAGCTTGTTGGAAATTCTTCTGGACATTTGGACTCCCCGATATCACTTGTACCAAAGGGTTTCGGTAAAAAGGCATTATTGCAAAATAGATTGGTGTCATTTTGGGTATTCGATGAAAAATTAAAGCCAAAAGGTCTTTCTTGAGACTGATTTGTATTGAAAAGGCTAAAACAGCAAGGATAGGCACATTAGTTTGGAGGTAAACAATTTGCAATTTTCACACAAACAAATCTGAGAACAGCCAATTCTCCCAATGTACAATATTGGCAACAATAAAATAAGGAAATATCTATTTGTTGTTTTCAGCCCACCTTTCCAAAAGGAAAATGCTACTTACCAGTATGCATCTGTTCTTGGCATGTAGAGCTGCAGAGTTGTACACTTAGCATTAGATCGCCACCTGGTGTTGGGCTTGGATGATTGCATTTTGTTGTCGTCTTGAAAGTCATTGTGTGTAGTCACAAGATAGGTGACTCCTCCCTTGGATGATATTACGCATGGGCATCGGCTCCATCCTTAGATTGTTTTTCGCCATGATGGGACATGATGGAGTTAGTAGAAAGAAGAAAGGATGTCCATGAGTGTAGATCTAATTAAGATAAAACTGGAACAGACAGGTTCCGGGGAGGCAGGAGGGCGTGTACAACTCTGCAGCTCTACATGCCAATAACAGATACATACTGGTAAGTAGCATTTTCCGTTCGAGGCATATGAGCTGCAGAATGTACACTTATCGATTGTGCAGCAGTGTCTCCCCTAGCGGTGGTCACCTGTGCCTGTTGCAGTAGTTTGATAGAGAGTTTTAAGGACAGTTTGTCCTACTGCAGCTTGCTGCTTGGCTTGAACATCAACACAATAGCGTTTAGTGAAGGTGTGTGATGTAGACCATGTTGCTGCCTTGCAGATATCTTCTAGGGGAATGTTTCCTAAGAAAGCCATGGATGCTCTTAGTTTGCGTGTGGAGTGCGCTCTAGGAGGAACTGTTAATGTGCGTTTTGCTTTGTGATATCATATTTGTATACATTTAACAATCCACCAATGTCGGATTCTGAAATGGGATTGCCTTTATGTGGTGGAGAGAAGGCTACAAATAGTTGCTTTGTTTTGCGAAAGGACTTGGTCCCATCTATGCAATAGAGAAGAGCTCTTTTGACATCATGTGTGTGTCAAGCTCTTTCTGCTACCGAGTCTGGGTTTTGAAAAAACACTGGTAACTCAACTGATTGGTTTAAATGAAAAGGAGTAATTATTTTAGGAAGTAATTTAGGATTAGTTCTTAGAACCACTTTGTCACGGTGTAATTGTAAGAAAGGTTCTTGTATAGTGAAAGCTTGAATCTCACTAACTCTTCTAAGAGAGGTAATGGCAACGAGGAAAGCGGTTTTCCATGTGAGAAAATGTAGTTCACAATTGTGTAAAGGTTCAAAAGGGGGTCCCATGAGCCTTGTAAGAACAATGTTTAGGTTCCACCCTCGAGAGGGTGGTAACCTAGGAGGAATAATTCTTTTTAATCCTCCCATAAAAGCTTTTATTGCTGGTACTGTAAACAACAACACTGTTTCGTAGATATGTGGCAATGGCCGCAAGATTTAAACGTATAGATGAATAAGCTAGATTACATCTTTGTAAATGGAGAAGGTAACAGATAATATTTTGGATGGAAAAATCTAAAAGGATCAATTTGATTACTATTGCAGTAAATGGCAAATGTTTTCCATTTAGCAGCATAGCAAGCTATAGTAGTAGGTCTTCTGGCTTCTTTAATGATATTCATAGTCTGGTGGCAGGTTAAGGTAACCAAATTCTAAGACTTCAGGAGCCAGATTCAGTTGACTTGGATCTAGATGCCTGAGGTCTCATGGTTCTGCGTTAGCATCGATGGTGTGAGACAGTTTTTGGTGTGGAACTAGAGAGACTTCTAGCAGTGTGGTGAACCACGGTTGGCGTGCCCATGTGGGAGCTACCAGGATCAGTTCGAGAGACTGTTTGAGCTTGCGTACCACTAGTGGTATTAGTGGGGTTGGCGGAAAAGCGTACGCAAATCTGCCTGACCAGTTAATCCATATCGTATTGCCCTTGGACAACGGGTGTGGAAACCCTGGCAGCGAAGGTTGGGCATTTTGCGTTTTCGTGTGTGGCAAACAGGTCTATGTCTCGATGACCCCACTTGTGAAAGAAGGGTTGAAGAACTTGCAGATGTAGTTCCCATTCATGAATCTGTTGCGTTTGTCGACTTAACAGATCAGCTTTTTGATTGTGAACTCCTGGAAGGTGTTCTGCAAGCAGATATATCTTTTGTGGAATGACCCATCTCCAAATGTTTTGTGCGAGCTGGGACAGTTGCAGGGAATGTGTGCCTCCTTGTTTCTGTATGTAGTTCATGGCTGTCATGGTGTCCGTCCAGATTAAACCAGCTTTGTTCTGTATGTATACTTGGAAGGACTATACTGCCAGGAAAATCGCCAGCAACTCTAGGTGATTGATGTGAAGCACTGTTGACGTGGGTGAAGGGACGACCGTGACACTGGCTGTAGGGTTTAACCCCTTCCACACTCATGACGAGCTGGGCTCGTCATGCAGTAGCCTCCCAGCACGCTCATGACGAGCCCAGCTCGTCATGAATAATGGGTTTTTGCATATTCCAGCACAGGGCTGGAACTCATCGAGCATCGATGTGGTTAAGGAAGGTTTTATTTTTAATCCTCTCAAAGGGCTGTGGACAAACGTCTTTCTAGTCCTGAAAGTTAGTCTCTCCCGGGCGAATGCACTGGGGTCCGTGGCGCTGCTCGTCTGAGGGTCCGGCTTGGGTAGCTGGTTCTTCTCCTCGGGCACCAGGGGTCTGTGTCAGCCACACTCCTCCCTCGGGAGTGTGGCACGGCGATCCGCAGGGTCGTTGGCCTCCAGGCTCTCCTCGTGGTTCTGCTTCGTCTTGGGCTTCTCCGATGCTCCGGGTTCCGTCTGCTCTCACGTCTCGATACTCCGTCTCCGCTGGTTCCGCCTCCCTCCTTGGGGTGTCTCCACACCCGGTATACCGGACTTCCTCTCTTTTGACCAATGCGGTCTCCGTGACGTCATGAGGGGCCGGGACTTCCCCCTCATATGGTGACGCCCACTTAAAGGGCACATCGTCCTCGCGCTCGCCGTCAGAGGCATATCCGTGTTCCCACTCGGGGCTCTGTGGAGAAGCCGGAAACGAGACATCAGTATGGGGCGGACGCCACCATTCCCGTCGGGTAAGGACGCCGTCCTTACATTCCTCCCCCCCTGGATTCTCCCGATCGGGGAGCATAGGCATCCTGGAGAGGAAATCGGCATTCCCATTGTCTGCACCCTTCCGATGTACAACCTTGAAGGCAAAGGGTTGCAGGAATAGAAACCACCGTAAGATCCTAGCATTCTGGGTTCGGTTCCTTTGCATCCACTGTAGGGGTGCGTGGTCTGAGTACAGGACAAAAGATTTCCCTTCTAAGTAATACCGTAGTTTGTCAATAGCCCACCGGATGGCCAGGCACTCTTTTTCTACCGTGGGGTATTTCTGTTCCCTGGGGTGGAGTTTTCTGCTGACATAGAGTATGGGATGTTCCGCCCCGTCATCCCCCTCCTGGGACAGTACAGCCCCAATGCCAGTGTCGGAGGCATCAGTGGCCAGGGAAAAGGATTTCTCAAAATTCGGCGGTAAGAGCACCGGGCTTGTGGTGAGGGCTGTCTTTAGGGTCTGGAACGCTTTGAGGGCTGCTTCCGATGGAGGAGTTGGCAGAGCGTTCTTTACGTGTTTCTGCAGGAGGTCTGTCAAGGGACTTGAAAGGACTGCAAAGTTCTTGATGAATCTCCTATAGTACCCTATGAGGCCCAAAAAGGCACGCAACTCCCTTTTTGTGGCCGGAAAAGGAGTACCAGTTATGGCTTTGATTTTTTCCTCCTGTGGGGCTATGACTCCCTCGCCCAGCATGAACCCCAAGTACTTCACCTTTGGAAACGCGGCTCTTGATTTTCTTGCATTCACATGGAGACCGGCTGCCCGTAAAGCGGTCAAGACTTTGGATACGTGTACCAGATGGTCTTTCCATGATGTACTGAAGATGACTATATCATCCAAGTACACCGAACTGTAGGTGGTGTGGCTGGCCAGTACCCTGTTCATTAGCCGCTGAAAGGTAGCAGGGGCTCCATGGAGGCCAAACGGTAAGACAGTGAATTCATAGAGCCCGTCTTCGGTAGCAAAGGCCGTTTTGTGGCGATCTTCCTCCTTGAGGGGCACCTGCCAATACCCCTTGGTCAGGTCCAGGGTGGTGATGTAATGTGCATCCCCTATCCTCTCTATTAGTTCATCCACCCGTGGTATTGGAAAGGCGTCAAACGACGACACAGCGTTAAGGGCCCTGAAGTCCATACAAAAACGGGTAGACCCGTCGGGTTTGGGGACCATGACTATGGGGGAGGACCAACTGCTCTGGGAAGGTCTTATCACCCCGAGTCGAAGCATGTCCTGCACCTCCCTCTTCACGTCTGCCCTTTTCGCAGCTGGGATGCGGTATGGTCTTTGTTTTATTACCTGCCCCGCTTTGGTGTGTATTCGATGCTCTGCCATATGGGTACACCCAGGGGTGTCCGAAAAGATAGGGGAAAAGGGCAGTAGAGTTGACAGCAGCTCTCCTCGTTCCGCCTCCGATAAGTCTGGGTTCACTGGTAGTTGTTCCAGGGTAGACCCGCTCCTGTCTTCAGGAAAGGTCATGTTAGCCGGACGGGGATGCGGCCCAATCCATTTTTTAAGGAGATTAATGTGGAAAGTTTGTCTCCTGTTCTGGGTCATTTGTAGGCCGTAGGTGGTACGCCCGTAGGTTTCTACTACTTTATAGGGACCTTTCCACTCACTCCGAAACTTTTGGGTGGATGACGGTAGCAGTACCAGAGCCCAGTCTCCCTTTTCTAGGGTCCTCCATTTTTTTCCTTTGTCATAGTGCCGTTTTAAAATTTAGTAGGAAGGCGTCGGGATCTTCACCGTTCACATATTTTTGTAAGGCGACCCCTGATGGGTGTGGGCCTATGGGTCTTCTATCCAGCGTAGACGATGAAACGGGTGTTTGTATAACCTTGTGGATAGTGTCCAGTTGTTGTGCCATAGACGTTCTGAACAAGTCCCGGTCAGCATCAGCTGTGCTTACTTGCTGACCAATAGCCCACTCAAGTTTTTGTTGTCCATCAATGAGCGTTTGAATCACTTGTTCCATTGCCATGGTCGTTTTGGGAGGGGAGGATCCCACTTCTGACACCAGTGTTGACGTGGGTGAAGGGACGACCGTGACACTGGCTGTAGGGTTTAAGGAGGTTTTATTTTTAATCCTCTCAAAGGGCTGTGGACAAACGTCTTTCTAGTCCTGAAAGTTAGTCTCTCCCGGGCGAATGCACTGGGGTCCGTGGCGCTGCTCGTCTGAGGGTCCGGCTTGGGTAGCTGGTTCTTCTCCTCGGGCACCAGGGGTCTGTGTCAGCCACACTCCTCCCTCGGGAGTGTGGCACGGCGATCCGCAGGGTCGTTGGCCTCCAGGCTCTCCTCGTGGTTCTGCTTCGTCTTGGGCTTCTCCGATGCTCCGGGTTCCGTCTGCTCTCACGTCTCGATACTCCGTCTCTGCTGGTTCCGCCTCCCTCCTTGGGGTGTCTCCACACCCGGTATACCGGACTTCCTCTCTTTTGACCAATGCGGTCTCCGTGACGTCATGAGGGGCCGGGACTTCCCCCTCATATGGTGACGCCCACTTAAAGGGCACATCGTCCTCGCGCTCGCCGTCAGAGGCATATCCGTGTTCCCACTCGGGGCTCTGTGGAGAAGCCGGAAACGAGACATCAGTATGGGGCGGACGCCACCATTCCCGTCGGGTAAGGACGCCGTCCTTACAAGCACCTTTTGTTGAGCAGTCCATCTTCCCTGAGTTGTGTGGTGGAGCAGATGTGCTCCCCATCCTGTCAGGGATGCGTCTGTTGTCAGTACTATTTGTGGAACATGCTCGAGGAACGGCCGCCCTCTGGACAAGTTTTTGGTGTTCCACCACTGCAGAGAGCAATGTGTGCGGCTGTCCACCAACACCAGGTCGGTCAGTTGTCCTTGTGCCTGAATCCACTGATGTGCTAGACACTCCTGGAATGGACGTATTTCCAGTTTTGCATATGCTACAATAAAACTGCAAGATGCCATCATGCCTATTAGTTGCATGAACACTCTGGCTGGGAGAGTGTGTTGGTTTTGAAACCTTGTGACTAAGGCTTGAATGCTCTGTATCCTGGCTGGACTGGGATAAGCTAGAGCTGTATTGGTGTTTATGGTAGCCCCTAGGTATTGATGTACATGAGAGGGCTGTAGATGTGACTTGGTGTGGTTTATTGTAAACCCCAAGTTGTGCAGTGTCTGAATTGTGTGAGATGTGTGTTGAACACACTGGTTGAATGACTTGGCCTTTATGAGCCAATCGTCTAAGTATGGGAAGACATGGATATGTTGTCTTCTGAGATGTGCTGCTACTACTGATAGTGTTATCCTTCTAGCACAAACCTGAGATACTTCCTGTGAGAAGGATGTATGGGAATGTGAAAGTAGGCGTCTTTGAGGTCTAGTGCAGTGAGGAAATCGCCTTGTTGCAATAATCGGAGCACTTGTAAAGTGATCATGTGGAAATGATCTGAGTGTACATACAAATTGAGAGGCCTCAAATATAGAATTGAATTGGTCTTAGTGTCCCATCCTTTTTGGGAGTTAGGAAGGAGAGGGAGTAGACCCCTGCTCCTTAATGTTGCAATTGAACTAGCTCTATTGCATCTTTTCGTAGCAATGAGAGAACCTCCTGTTGGAGCAGCATTAGATGTTCTGTGGATATTGGACGATGTCTGGGTAGCATATTTGGAGGGGTAGCTGTAAGCTCTAGGCAGTAACCATACTGGATAATTGTCTTACCCACTTGTCTACTGTGATGGAATTCCAGACAGGTAGGAACTGTGTTAATCTCCCCCCTACAGGAGTGGTATGCAGTTGGGGGAGCTGAAGGAAGTCACTGTTTAGTAGTGGAAGAGGATCGATTCTTGTAACCTCGACCTCTTCTCTTATTATTACCTCTGTAGCCCCCTCTAAAGTATCCTTTATTAGAGGATGCTTGTGTATTAGTTTTAAAGGAAGCTGAATTGTCTGCTCCAGCTTGTTTGGAGCCTCCTCTGTAAAAGGAGCGACGAAAGGAGCCTCTTGCTTGGGTTGACTGCAAAGCTCCCATAGGACTTGGCTGTGTCATTGTCTTTTTTCATTTTTTCAAGAGCTGTGTCTACTTCTGGACCAAACAACTGGTGTTGGGTGAATGGTTGATTTCAGATTGTAGTCTGCACCTCTTGCTTAAATCCTGAAATGCGTAGCCGTCTAAGAAGGACACTGGTGTTTTATTGCCCTGGATGCAGTGTCTGCTACATCTAGCGCACATTTAATGGAGGCGTTCGATATAAGCATACCCTCTTGTATGAGGTCATCTGCATGTGCCTTATATTGATCAGGTAGATGTTGCAAGAGCTTCTCTAGCTGATCATAGTGAGCCCTGTCATATCTTGCGAGGAGGGCCTGTGTGTTAGCAATGCGCCATGCATTACTAGCTTGGGCAGCTATTCTTTTCTCTGAAGCATCTATGATTTTGGATTCTTTATCAGGAGGTGGTGCTTCTCCTAATGTTTGTGAATTTGCTCTTTTCCTAGCGTTTGAAACTACTAGGGAGTCTAAGGGTAGCTGTCCTTTAATGGAAGCAGGATCCCCAGGAGCTGTTCTGTACTTATCTTCTATGCTTAGGTTTATGATTCTAGCCCGTACAGGATCTTTAAACACTTCTGGGGCATGTTTAATAACTCCTTTAATAATTGGCAGTATTTGCACAGATTTTTGAGAATGTTCAAAGGTGTCTAGTAAAAAGTCCTCTTCTGCCTCATCTGAATGCATGGTGACATTGTGATAGATGGCAGCCCTATTAATCAAGTGTCCAAACCCAATATTGTCTTCTGGAGGAGAAGGTTTAGATGGATATATATATGTGGGTCAGGAATATCTGGTATATCCTGTGGGTTTGGATACTCCCAGTCTGATGAACCTGTTGGGTAGGGAAAAGGGTCATCTGGGTCTTTCCCTCCCCCCCCATGCCATACTGATCACCATCAGCATCATGAGGAGATGTATGTTGTGGAGAATGAAGAGGAGAATTTTGAGGTGAAATGTGAAATGTTTAAAGGGAGAGGGACATACAGGAGAAGAAGGGTGCATAGGAGATGTGGAGGAGTCCTTCTTGATAGGCACTGGAGGTGTAGGTGCTGTATCGGACTGCCTCTTCCTGTGTGGTGTGGTGGAAACATGTCCTGTTTCTGGATCTATGCATTTCCTCTTTTGCAAAGGATCAGGTCTAAAAAGTTCTTCTTCAGAAATTGCTTTCGGCGCAGATTTTTAAGCTCCGGGCCTGGTTTCTGCTTGCCGTTCGCCTAAGGAGTTGTTGTATAGTCCTGTGGCGTACTTTTTGGCACCAAAGTTATTGTTTTCGGAGTCAAGACCTGGTTCGAGGGCTTGGAGGCATCGGAAACAGGTTTTGTGAGTTTCGGCACCGAAGATTTTGGGGTGGAAGCAGGTTTCATTGGTTTCGGTGCCGTATTGTCTTTAGGAGTCAACGGTTTCTGGGTCTTTTTCAGAACCGGGACTTCTTTCGGTTCAGAGGGAGCTGGTCGTATCGGCACGTGCGGTTTGCTTGGTATGGAGCTACAGGAAGGCTTTAATATTTTCTTCGGAGCCGGGCTCGATGGCGGGGCTTTTGAAGCAATGTCTCGGTCTTGACTGGGCCCCGAAGGTGGAGTTTTGACCTTAGTCTTTGGTTTAGGTGTTGGGGCTGGGGTAGGGGTAGGGGCAGTCGTACTCACGCGTTGACCTGATGGTATGGAGTCATCGGAGTAGTCTGCCTCAGATACGATCTGGAGCTTATCGGAATCTTCCTCGGGGACACATGGACCTTCGTTGAAGATATCCACTGGTTCCAGAGCGGATCTCTGCATGTCGTGTCAACAGGCCCTCCGATCTAGATTGGTCTTCTTAAATCAAAAGGACGCACAAGCTGTGCAGCTCGACTCTTCGTGTTCAGGTGATAAACACAGGTTACACACCTCGTGATGGTTGCTGTGTGGAAATTTTGCTCCACATCTGGGGCATCTTTTGAATGGTGTCCTTTCCATGAGGTGTAGGCCTCATCACATGGGTAGGCCAGACAGCCCGCGTCGACGACCAGAATCGAAGTGATGAGGTTGAGTCTATGTATATTGAAGTTAAAGTTTGTTTTAGAAAGTTTTGCGCGTCAAAGTCTTTGAAAAGAAGATTTTCGAACCCAGTGGCGGAAAAAAACAATCTAAGGATGGAGCCGATGCCCATGCGCACTATCGTCCAAGGGAGGAGTCACCTATCTCGTGACTACAAAGACTTCTTCCAAAACGACAACAACATGCAATCATCCGAGCCCAACACCAGGTAGCGATCTAATGCTAAGTGTACAATCTGCAGCTCATATGCCTCGAACAAAGTACTTTCCAAACATATCTAAAATACATAGGAACATGTACCTATACATTAGTACCAGGGCCAGGATTAATACTAAAGGAGCAACTGCAGTACAAATTGATGAGCTCCCCCACCCCCATTTCACCCAATCTAGTGGCTGTGAAAAGTAACTGCTGTCAACATACCGAGAACACCATGGACAACCTGACAACCTGGGCTTTTTACGAGATCTACGCCCCACCCCAGCCAAGCCATAATTTCTGTTGACTAAGCATGGCAAACGAGGGTTGCCTGAACTCCTCCTAAGCCCTGGCAAAAGGTTCTATGCAAATTAATTTTTAAAACTCAACAACTTTCAAGCTAGACTAGGTTAACCGAAAGTAGGGATTGCAAGTCAATTAAAGGGAAAAAACATTGAAGCACAGATCGTTAGGGCCTACCCAAAAGAACAAGGGGCGCTGAAACTCGGAGGGGAATTTGCTGGTGGGGGTGTATCCTGTTTCCGGTCTTTACTCGCAGGAGTTGCTGCTGTGCATCCTAAGAGCGCTTCTCCAAATACTGGAACATGTTGTGCAGGTTGTAGAATTGGAGGTGCCTGAAGAAAACCAGATTTAAAATATCAACTGCTACCCAAGATATATCAATAGCGCCCATTGAATTGAGAAATCAAATGGCAAACTATGCAATACTTTTATTAGAGGAGGGTAATCAATTTAGCACACTATACATTAGTAACTGGCCATCCAGTTAACAGTGTCACAATAGACCCCGAGTCCCAGCAGACATAAAACACTCTAGAATGACCATTATCTGCAAATGTTAAAAGATTAAGCATTGAGCAAAGAAGCCCATGTGATGTTAGGACAATGAATCTGAATGGAAGCTGGTGCACGAGACAGATGAGCAGCAGTAAAATAGCAGCAAGTCAACAGGTTACACAAGAAGATGTGTATGCCGCTTTATTTATACATGTTCTGCTCCAGCTGCTGCAGCTAGATGTGGAGTCTTGTCCACGCACAAGCTATAAACTATACACAGACATGGTTGGATACTAGTGGACTGTTTAAAGTTGGGCGAAGATGAAAAGGGAGGCCAAGAGCAAACAATGATCGAGTTCATAAATTGTTGATTTTTAAATTTGCCAGGAAGCACAGTTGCGAACTCAGTTTATAAATCATTTCCCACATTTATAACTTTACTTTGGTACGTCGTATCATGCACAACTCACTCCCAGAAGATTATTTCAGCACCGCACTGTGCAGGCATGGGAAGGACTGTCTAGAATATGGGTACTCACAAACATATTTCCGGGGGCCACAAAATTTAGTCTATGGTGTGACCGGGGGCCCTAATAATGCCAGCGGGGGGTGTAAAGTGGGTGTAGGGGAAGCAAAGCATGTATCTCTAGTGGCGGTCTTAATAAATTAAGGTGTTGCTAAACTTAAGGTCCTGGTTACTTCCTTTCCCTAACTGCAATTAACCTTTAAATAAGGATTTGTGTATATTTAACTTTTTTTTCATGTTAGTGCGGAGTCGAGTATACGGCAGCCCAGTGCTGCTGCTGCTGCCCAGGGGGCCACAGGTAAACTATCACTGGTCTAGATCAACCAAGTTATACGCATCTCCTTAAAACTCCTGTAGTTGCGGCAGGTACGAATGTGGAAATTAAGGTTGTTCCAATGATATGGGGCAAGTTATGAAAAAGCTCTGCCACGAAATCTGTCAGTCCGAAAAATGTGGAGTCTGCAGAAAAGCATTACTAGAAGATCTTAGCTGACTGGATGGCAGATAGTTCAGTTTTGAACGTAGGTACTTGGGCTGAGGTTGATCTAGAGCCTTCGGTGTCAAGCAACAGATTTTAAAAATTGCCAATTTTTTTTATGGGCAGCCAGTGCAAGTCTTTTAGAATGGGAGCTAAAGGTGACCGAGCTGGCAGATTATAACGGAACCGGGCAGCAGTATTCTAAACAACCTGTAGTTTAGCCAGCAAGACGTCATTAGCTGCGACCAGCAATGCATTCCCGCCATCCAGGCAGCTAATTCTAAGTGCCTGGAGCAGGGTTTTCCTGGAGGTAGATGGTAACCAAGGAAAAACATTTTAGCAGTCTCATTGCGGCGAACCAGGTGCCACATGAATCATTGACCTGGTCGCTCATAGATCCTTCACATCAGCACAGGGACAGCAGTGCTTAATCCAATCACAACAGTAAGGCTTGCATTATGTTGGGGTATGGCCATGTAAAAGGTGGGCTTTTAGCCAGGGGAGGCAACTTATATATGCTTCATCATTATGCAAGGGTACCATCTCCACGCTCATTAATTCCAACACACCCATTCATTGAGAGACATGCATATACTAAACAGACAAAATAGTACTGTTGAGCTGTACTGCATACTGGTTTGTGAGCACGTTCTAAATATGAAAAACATTTTATAAACTGAGTGTGCTACTGGGTTTTCTGACGGATTAACAAATCAATGGTTGGTGAACTTGATCATGGTTTGCTCTTGCGTTCCCCTGGCGTATGGTGGTTTTCCACAGTTTTCAGTAGACAACAATAAAAGGTGTGCATTACTAACATTTCATGACCACCATTATGAAATTTTCTAGGCATGTGCAGGTTATGAGTGAACACAGCAGATTCTTGTACGAGTTCTTCCTAAGCATGACAAGATGGAAGAAATTAAGTTACTTACCTGTAACTTTGGTTCCCCAGTATTGGTAACTTTCAAACATTACAAACAACAAGAAAATTTAATTAGGGTCAGAGGCCAAAGTTTAGAGACAACTGGAATACGTAGCCCCTAAACTAACTTGTATACACAAAATATACTCCAGCGTAGTATATTTTGTGTATACAACTTTCAAAGATTCCCATGCTTTTGTATCATTCCCAGTCGTCGGAATGGGAGTCTCGGTAACAAAAATACCATAGCAGTAGGTACAAAAGAGAAAGAAAAAAGGCCTAGGCCTCATTCCCTTTTGTAGCATATCACCCTTTCTTTTGTAAAAGAGACCAAACTTAGGCATCAGCCAATCAGAAGTGCCTCACTCCATAGAACCCTCCTGAAGGAACCTCAGAGCCTCAGATTTTCGTAGCCGTTGTGTAACAGTCACCATATCTGCTGTGGGCTGAGCTTTCCTCGGGGAGGTAGGTGGGCGCATGGGAATCTATGAAAGTTACCAATACTGGGGAACCAAAGTTACAGGTATGTAACTTGTTTTCTTGCCCCAGTATTGGAACTTTCATAGATTCCCATGCTTTTGTATCAGAGTAGCAAGCAGTTAGCAATAAAAACACATTTTGTGTAATAAATACATTGTAATAGCCAACATGACAAAGATACAAAATGTGCAAAATAACGGAAGGTGGGATAGAAAGGAAAGCTCACCAATTATTGGAACAGGTTCCTCAGGACAGCCTGGCCCACTGCCGCATCCTCTTGCTGTAAGGATTCCAAGCAGTAATGCTTAGTAAAGGTGTGGACGCTGCTACAGGTAGCAGCTCTGCAAATGTCCTTAATCTGCACCCCCGCAAAGAGGGCTGTTGAAGAAGCCACTGATCTTGTGGAATGTGCCTGAACCCTGCCAGACAGTGGTATCCCTGCGGTTTCCTTTAAAAGAGCAATGGAAGGACGCAAGTGATGCGCAAACGCTCCAGGAGAGGGACAACCCCGAAGAGGAGGAAGACTAAAGCAGCTGATCAATTAAGTAGTAAGCAAATGGTTGAAAATTAAGCCAACTAATGGTAAGCAATTGGGAGGGTGGGGGTGGGGGGGGAGGTGTTGGGGTTTTGTTGCGAAGTCCAAAACAAAAGTTCTTGTGAAAACATCAGATCAATCAATCATATAATTTATAAAGAGCACTACTCCCCTGTGAGGGTCTCAAGGCGCTGGGGTGGTGAATGCTGTTACTGCTCAAAAAGCCAGGTCTTGAGGAGTTTTCTGAAGGTCAGCAGGTCTTGGGTCTGCCGTAGGTGGATGGGGAGGGTGTTCCAGGTCTTGGCGACGAGGTGGGAGAATGATCTGCCGCCGGAGGTCGCTGTTCGGAAGCGGGGGACTGCGGCGAGGGCGAGGTCGGCGGAGTGGAGCTGGGGTTGGGGTTGTTGAAGCAATGTCTTCTGTTGAGGTACGTTGGTCCGGTGTTGTGGAGTGCCGGCGGACGATCTGTGTCTGCCAGAGAGGCAGGAGGTGGTCCAGTCCAGGGCCTTCTCTTGGATGCCAGCGTTGTGGAGCCGTGTTTGTAGTGTGTGGTGGCAGACAGTGTCGAAGGCGGCTGACCGGTCCAGGAGGATGAGGGCCGTCATTTCTCTGTTGCCCAGCAGGGACTTGATGTCATCGGTGGCGGCGATGAGGGCAGTCTAGGTGCTGTGGTTGCCACGGAACCTGGACTGGGAAGGGTCCAGGATGTCGTTCTCCTAGAGGTAGTGGGTCAGTTGAAGAAGTATTGTATGGTGTACTACAATATGATTAATTTGCAAAAATCTATTTGGACCTCATATACACTAAAAGTACACTGTCTATATACCATGTTCTTTCAGTGCAGAAAGCAAGCAATAATAGAAGCAAAACATTCCATAAACACCGGAAAAACACTGTTTTTAGTGGTGCGAAAATGTGTAACCACTGATAACTGTTTTTTAAGATATTGAAACCACTAAAAAAAAAACACACCAGAATTTACCAAAAATAGAAACTGAAAACAGGAAAGCCTAATAATAATGCTCTTGGTATTCGTAGTCATCATCATCATCATCATCATAATCATCTTGACACTTGATGTTTAGCTCCGAAGGATGGTGAGCTGTGCCAAATGGTCCCTCATCGTCCTCATCCTCATCGTCAACATAAGTTTCCAAAAGGTGAGACGGCAAAAGTGTAGATATTTTACTGTAATCTTGTCTTTGAAAAGTCTAAAGTTGAAAAGATGCAGATGTTATTGTTGCGATCTGAGATTACGCTAGTAAACTAGTTGTCCATGGGCTCTTTGTCGTCGACGGGCTCTTGGTCATCGATGGGCTGTACGCCGATGGGATCTTCGTTGATACAGTGGTCACCGATGGCATACTCGGGGCAGACGTAGACTACAGACTTCACAGACAACAGCACCTTCGACTACAGTGCAGGCTTCGTCGACGGGCTCAATGTCGATGCGGTCATTAACGGAGACTTCGTCGATGACTTCCTCGTCAACAAGTCTTCCTGGACAGACTTCTTAGAAGGGATAGAAATCTTAGTAGACAACATAGGCGAAGTTATGGCAGTCTTCGAGACAGTGACAGTCGACAATGAGGCAGAAGAAGTCACAATAATTAAGACGGCGGAGCCAAAGTGAGAGATTTAAATTGGATTTTACTCCCGGTTTTAGAAGTAGACAGCCTCTTAGATTCCTTGACCGAGGTAGAGGGTGGAGACCGCGTTGACCCAGAGGAACATTTAGGTGACCTCTGTGAAGGGTCAGATACATCATGGGAAGTTTTTTGATGTTTTCTTCCCTCACTTGAAGAGCTGTCATGGGATCAAGCTCTTTTGCTAGAAGTTGAGTCCCGGTCATCCTCCTCGGCCGAGGAAGATTTAAGCTATAAAAGCTGCCTTGCCTCTCTATCCCTAAAAGTCTTAGTAGGGAAAGTACGGCAAATCCTACAATCCTTCGCAACATGCTTAGGATAAAGGCAGTAAATGCAGTCCTTATGCGGGTTATCAACATGGACCTTCATCTCACAGATCCTGCAGGGTTTAAAGAGAGCTTTCTTATCAGACATCCTGAAGAGATTAAGTGCAGAACTGAGTAGGCACTCTGGGAGACTCCCTTCCACACGACGAGCGGTGAAAATCTGAGGAGAACTGGCTCTGCTGGGAGTGTTCTAGAGGGTGCTGGTAGCGGATTGGTTGGAGAAAACCTTTGGTTCTTTTACTATAATGATGTAGATAGGCTTCTAAGATTTAGGCCTGTGGCCTTTTTCTTTTAGCCTACCACCAGTATTTACTTACAGCACTACTTTTGTAATTTACCGTGGGACTCCAGCCTCGGCGACGGGGAATGATTCAGGCATGTGAATCTATGAAAGATACCCCAATACTGGATAAGGAAGATGAAAGGCTTCGAAATTATGTGTACTGCCTATTAAAACACACACTAAATTTTGTTCTGATTCTACATCCAGTATACTACATTAGTATCATATTTCATCATGTGACTAGTGTTCTGACTCGGACCTGACCGCCTCCCCACCTCCAGATAGAAAATGCAAATAAATGTAAAATTGTCGAGGGTCCATACAATTGTTGGCATACAATCATTGGCAATTTACATTATGAATTCTAGACCATTAATATTCAAGGAATAGCATTTCACAATCTACACTTTGACACGAGCATAGAACATTCTTTAGTAAAAATGTAAGTATATTTATTGAAAACGCAGTGTTGAGAGGTGGTTCATTACCGCAAGTTAAGCTTTTTGAAACCACCAACTAAAATGCTAAGGTATTTCAATTAAACAAAACATTGTCAGCATGCCTCCACAACCTCATCAGCAATTCAAACCTACTTCCTTCACCGCTCTATTTCTCTGCAGTCTTCCCAGTACCACTGGAGTCGGCCTACACATCATTGATAACGCATTTGCACTTACAACAGAGCATTCACAGTAAGCAAGTTGGAACTCCTTTACAGCGGGCACGATTTTGATGCATTACAATTGAACACAATTCAGCTCTAGCAACTGGGAAAAACTGGAAGCACAAACTTTACACTTTCAGTACGAGAATATGCATTAAAACCAAACACCCATGGTGCAGGATTTTGTCCGATTCTGCACAGTGTTCTTGGGTAGGTAATCAGTTACTTTTAGCTCATCATGGCCAGAAAACTGCCCAAAAAAAGTTGAATCCCCACACCTGCATAACAAATGAAAACAAAGAAGCTTCACTGGCCCAGAATACTATACTATATGCATCACACTTGCGGCTAACAGTACTCACGGCACAAACAAGAGAAATCCTTGCAAGGTTTTAAAATGCCTTACAAAATGTCTTAAATCACAGATTGGTGCAAAGTAGATCAGTTGACAAAACATGACAAAGTAAAAAGACACTGCTGATACCCTTTTAATAGGAAGCAGAGCAGACTCACCAGCTGATGGGCAGAGGACAGTAACTCTTTAAAGACATCCAATGTGGTCTTTTGCAGTGGAGGCAGTCCTGTTGATTTTGGCTGCTCTGTTACAGTTGAACTTTTCTCATCTTTTCTTGCAATTTTTTCAACATTGCTAGCCTCTATGCCCTGCACAAATAACACAATTGACCTTGATGGTAGAAAAGCTTAGATGTGTGGCTGGTTACACAGGCAACAAACATTTTAGTGGCCTACCTCAGAGTCCAATCGCTTTGGTTTAACCTCAGCTGTCACTTCGCTTTCCAATTTTCTTTTCAAAGTGGGAGGTTTAATAGATTTACCTGTAACATTTAGAACAGGATGCATTCTATAATGTATTTTATACTAAATTAACATTTATAACAAAATGCACTTTTCCTTCTAATGCACACGCTATTCTCTTGAGTAAGGTATCTCTTCAAATTGCAGGAATGTGAATTTGGTAAACAATGAATTAATGACTTGAACCATATCAATCCAGTTAGTTTTCTTGTGTCCCTAAATAAATCAATGACAGATTATTTCCCATGACAATCTGAACAATTTGTGAGGCCTACATCATATAAGGATATGAAAGCACATTCAGGCACTACCACAATCCAGTGAGGCATTACATTCCAACATCATGGCCACTGGCTTATGCAGACATGATGGTAGCTTAACACTTGAAGAATCTATAGTAGTAAATGAGCATGCAGCAAAGGATGCACTTCATCACAAATAATAGTCAGACCTATCTGCTTATAAATGAAGAAATGAGTCACCCACAAGTTTCCACAAAGAAGTAGGCAACAGTATTGCCAACACCCTTGAGAAATGCAGGATATTGAAAGTCTCAATGCTGAAGTTTACCCTAAAAACATACCACTATTGGTTTAAATAGGGACCTGCAATATATCTGTCTAATGAAATGAAATTAAAGTTCTTTAAGTTGATAATTAAATCACAATGTTAAGGTCCTAATGTTTGCAGCAGAAACCAGAGCAGAAGGAACAAACAGTGCACCTACCACAATCATCAGGGCCCTCATGTACGATTTCCACATGAATCAGTGCAGGATCAACAATTTTTAATCCTGGAACCTGCAAAACACCATAAAAAATACGGAATCTTATTTATTTAATTTATTATTGCTATTTGTAAAGCGCAACGTATGCCCGTGGGAGTCTTAAAAATATATTTAACATGGAATCGGATAATGCATGCCAAACTACAATAACGGATTTACTCTGAATATCACCATTTATTTATTTTTAAACACACTGGCTTGCTAATGCATCTAAAAACCAGCTCAGGGGGAAAAAAGCCGGTCATGGCTCTGCCAAGACTTAGGACGCTGCTTCTGAATATTTCCAACAAGGAACTGGGATAATCTTTTAGAATTTTAAACCGGTTTTAAAACATTTACCTGCTTATTTGCCCATTTGTATCTGCACCCGAAACTCCTGTGGCATCTTCACCCCAGTCCGTCACAGCAAGTGCCGGCTGAAGGGAGGGTGCAGAGGGCGCTATAGTTGGACACACTTACTGGCTGGGGGCATTTCCGGTGCTGAGCGGTCTAGACGCTCACGCTCACCGTCATACACCCTACTTCAACCAATGCTAGAGCGGACGCGCCGCAGGCGTGCCAAAAGAAAAACAGTCTGCGCACGTCTGCACCTGGACCGGGCCTAGGGCCATGACCCCTGCACAAAATGAGACACGTCCATAGTTGATAACTTATACTAAGCAACTGTGTACACTCAGGCCCAAAAAACGCTGCCCCACACGGAATATATTGAAAGAAACCAAACAATGCTCTACCTGTAAACTACCTTTCAAATTTACACAAACCAGTGGCTGAGTAAACACCAGATCCACCCTATTAGGACGAATATCAAAACCATTAAGGCAGGCCTAACCAATTCTCGGCCATTAGTAAAACATAATATAGAAATGACCGAACTGATAGAAACTCAAAAACTCGACCTTGTTTTTATCAAGGAAACATGGGCCGATGATGCCTCGGATTTAGCTTTAGCATTAGCCATTCCAGAAGGTTATTCAATCATTAGGGCCGACAGGAAAGGGAGAAGAGGGAGCGGGGGGGGGTCTGGCTATCCTCTTCAGAGAAGAGCTGAGGGCCAAAGGCTCGGACCAGGGCAGCAGCCCAGACTGCGAGACCTTATTCTTTCAGATCAACATCACACACTACACGTTCAGAGGTCTTTTGATTTACAGACCTCTAAGGGATAAAACAACGCTGTTACAATTACTCAGCCAGTTCTTGGAATCTAGTGTAAATGGCTCAGATATCACCATCCTGGGCGACTTCAATGTGCACCTAGAGAAGAGCTTAGACATAGGAACAACAATACTGACTGCTGCAATGTCTAATGTATCTATGTGACCGTCCTGACGCTATCAGAAGCGGTCGCTCCCCACACTCCCTGGTCTCCATTGGGTATCGTTGTGCCTCGCTCGCATTGCTTTGTGCTCTTAAAGAATTGGTGCCTGCCTGGATCTCATAGCGCTCTATTGCTTATTTGTGAAGATTGAATTTCCTAGCGCTCCATTGCCCATTTGTGCTGCTTAGATTTCATTGCGCTCTACTGCTCAGTTGTGCAGTGCTCGTTTGTTCAGTTTGTACCGTAGCGCTCGCATTGCATAATAGTAATTACTTATCAGTGCCTGACTGCGCCGTTGCCACTGCCCACAGCGTAGTCACACTCTGTGCCCCAACCTGTTTCGGTTTTGCTTTGCTGCCATTTTGTGGTTGTGCCTCGGAGCCCGTCCTCTCCACCCCGCTCCCGCCTCCCAGCTGCTCCGCCCCCCCCCCACTATCCACTTATGACAGTCACACTTACGCGCAGCGTTCACGCGCTGCGGTCGTGCCCTATGCGCACCGAAGGTGCGCCAAAGGTAAGCCCGTCTACGCCCGTCTGGCCTGGACCGCGCCCAGCGCCAGACCCGCTGCCCCCGTAAAACCCACTCCACCCGCATAACGTACAACGCCGCAACCCTCTCAGCACTTAACCCTGGTCGACCCCCAAACTGCTACCAAGCCGCCCAAGGCCACATCCATGGACCCTTCACCTGCCACTCCTGCAAGTTCGACTGCACCAGGACCCACACCAAATCCACAAACTCCAAACAGAGCTCCGACACTAACCACCTGAAGTGCATCCTGATCCAACACCCGCTCGGTCCACAGACATGCCATTGAACTTTGGAACCTACTCGACACCACATCGCCGGACGTCGCCTTTCTTACAGAAACCTGGATGAACGCCTCATCTGCACCCGACATCGCCATAGCCATCCCGGACGGCTACAAGATCATCCGAAAGGACCGCAACATCCAAACAGGAGGAGGCATCGCCATCGTCCATAAGAACACCATCCGCATCACGACCAGCTCAGACGATACCCTCGCAGCTGCCGAACACCTTCACTTCCAGATCCACACCGACCCCAAGACCACACTCAGAGGAACCCTCATCTACAGACCACCAGGACACCGCACACAATTCAGCGAATACATCACTGACTTCATCAGCCCACACGCCCTCCCCTCCGAGGACTACATTTTACTGAGAGACCTCAACTTCCACCTGGAAAAGAACAACGACAGCAACACCACCTCCCTTCTGGACAACCTCGCCAATCTCGGACTCAAACAACTTGTGGACACCCCCACCCACTATGCCGGGCACACGCTCGACCCAATCTTCACCTCCAGCAAGCACATCTCCTTCAATCACACCACAGCTCTCCATTGGACGGACCACATCTGCGTTCACTTCTACTACAAAAAAACCACGAGCCACAACCACCCACAACTAATTCCCCGCAGAAACTGGAACAAAATTACCACCGACCAGCTCTTCACATCACTTCACCAAAACCCTCCGATCAAATCATCAGACCCAAACCAAGCAGCCACCAACCTCACACAATGGATCACCCACAGCGCTAACGAACTAGCACCTCTGAAAAACCATCAAATCAAGCAAGGCAGCAAAAAAGCCCCCTGGTTCAATGAGGACCTTAAGAAATCCAAGAAGATCTGTCGCACCCTCGAGAAAGCCTGGCGAAAAAACTCAACCACTGCCAACTTGGCCACCTTCAAGAACGCCACCCGCAAACACCACCAACTAATCCGATCCACCAAGAAATCAGCATTCAAAGATCGACTCGACAACAACGCCCACAACAGCAAGGAACTATTCAACATCGTCAAAGAGTTTACCAACCCCACCGCCGGCACCAACGACATCACTCCCTCCCAAGACCTCTGCGACTCTCTAGCCTCGTTCTTCCACAACAAAATCGTTGACATACATAACAGCTTTGGAGACCAGTCAACCACACCCTCCTCCGAACTAAAACCCCCCTCCAACAACCTTAGCGCCTGAACCCAATCACCACTGAAGATACCATCCGCCTGATGAACTCCATCCACTCAGGATCGCCAAGCGACCCTTTTCCCCACCATATTTTCAACAAAGCAGACTCCACTATCGCACCCCATCTCCGAGACGTCATCAACTGCTCCCTCAACTCCGCTACCTTCCTGGAAAGCTGGAAACATGCTGAACTCAGCGCCCTCCTGAAGAAACCCACAGCAGACCCCACTGAACTTAAGAACTACCACCCCATTTCGCTCCTCCCATTCCCTGCCAAAGTCATTGAGAAAGCCATCAACAATCAGCTCGCCGCCTTCTTCGAATCCAATAAATCCCTCGACCCTTCACAGTCCGGCTTCCGAGCCAAACACAGCACCGAGACCGCCCTCATCGCAGCAACAGATGACATTCGAACTCTACTGGACAACGGAGAAACAGCCGCCCTCATCCTACTTGACCTCTCCACAGCCTTCGACACAGTCTGTCATAGCACCCTCATACAACGCCTCAGCAATGTCGGAATACAAGGAAAAGCATTGGACTGGATCATCTCGTTCCTCGCCGGAAGAACCCAGGGAGTCCGCCTCCCCCCTTTTAGATCAGAGGCCACCAAAGTCATCTGCGGCGTACCACAAGGATCATCACTCAGTCCAACCCTCTTCAACGTATAGATGAGTCCCCTGGCATCCATCGCGCGCCAACACAACATCATCTCCTACGCAGACGACACCCAGCTGATCCTCTCCCTCACCAAAGACCCAAACACCGCCAAAACCAACCTACACGAAGGAATGAAAGAAGTAGCAGAGTGGATGAAGAACAGCCGTCTAAAACTGAACTCGGACAAAACGGAAGTACATCTTAGGATCATCCCCCTCCGCCTGGGACGACTCATGGTGGCCACCGGCCCTGGGAAACGCACCCATACCAACGGACCATGCACATAACCTGGGCTTCATCCTGGACTCCTCTCTCTCGATGACCAGACAAGTCAACGCCGTCTCATCATCATGCTTCAACATCCTACGTATGCTCAAAAAAATCTTCCGCTGGATCCCCACCGAAACAAGAAAGACGGTCACCCATGCACTGGTCACAAGCCGACTGGACTACGGAAACACCTTATACGCCGGAACCACAGCCAAACTACAGAAAAAACTGCAACGCATCCAGAACGCCTCAGCCAGACTCATCCTTGACATCCCCCGCCATGCCCACAT
The DNA here is from genome assembly GCF_964261635.1 of Lissotriton helveticus. Taxonomy (NCBI): domain Eukaryota; kingdom Metazoa; phylum Chordata; class Amphibia; order Caudata; family Salamandridae; genus Lissotriton; species Lissotriton helveticus. Next base: position 419,411,549 of record NC_136060.1, on the reverse strand, counting down.
TTCCGGTCACCTGAAAGACCTCCACTGGCTCCCAGTCAACAAGAGAATAACGTTCCGTCTCCTCACCCACGCACACAAAGCCCTCTACGACCTAGGACCAGAATACCTCAACTCGCGCCTGTCCTTTTACACTCCCACCCGCCAACTACGCTCGTCCAATCAAGCCCTCGCCGCAATTCCACGCATCCACAGATCCACCATGGGGGGGGGGGGGGGAAAAGATCCTTCTCCTACCTAGCGGCCAAGACCTGGAATTCTCTCCCCACTCACCTACGCCTTATACACAATCACCTCTCCTTCAGAAAACAACTTAAAACTTGGATATTCGATGAGTAAAGTACCCCACTCCCCCAAGCGCCTTGAGACCCTCTGGGTGAGTATTAAGCTATACACATTTTTAAACTTAAACTTAAACCTATGTAGCAGATTGTTAAGCATAATACCCACGTGGCGGGGCACACTCTCGACGGGATTGAGATGTTAGAAATACTGCAGGTTCCCTGGCCTGATCATAAGGTAGTAAAATTCACAATAAAGGTAAATAAAAAAGGGCACAGCTACCGCTGCTCCACAGCCTAGGTGCGCAACCTACCAGGACTGGTCTAAGACAGATGCCCCTAAATTGAAGTGGCAGCTCTCTTCCACTATTCCTGAGCTAGAGTCAGATAGCAACATTGCCGCCAACCAAATTTTCAGTTGGGTAAATTCAGCCATCAAACCAGCAGTCTCGCTGAAGAAAATTACTTCTAGGCCTCACAACCATGGTTCACGGACAGACTGAAGGCGCAAAAACAAGGGCGGAAAGGAGATGGAGGACTAACTATGAACAACAGTTGAAAGATGAATACAAAACTTCCCTGGCAACTTACAAAAAACTCATTCTAGAAGAAAAAAGTAATTATTTTATAAGGAAAATAAATGAGGCCAATAATTCCAGCAAGGAACTTTTTACCACAGTAAAAAAATTAAGAAAAATCAATACTAATAAACAGATAGTCAGTAGCACTGAACTATGCAATATTTTAAGTCAATTCTTTGCAGATAAAGTCACATTGGTTTATGAGTCTTTTAAAATGACCGTCAAGTGCATTTCTCCACAGTCATGCTCAGAACTTAAACACGAACCATCCCCACGAATATTTACCTCTTCGTTCCACTTTCTACCACCATCTGTGGAAGAGATTACACAGGTAGTAATGACACTAAGTCCGGGGGCCTAACGGACCCATGCCCACCGAAGGCGATGCATCTGTTTCCTGATTTCAGAGTGATCAACTAGCACTGGTTTTTACACAGATAATAAAATCCGGATGCTTCCCAGATGCCTGGAAAAACAGCCTCACTATTGCCATTAATGAAGAAGCCAAATATGGAACCGCAGGAACCTGGGAATTACGGACCTATTGCGAGAATCCCTTTTGCAGCAAAAATACTGGAAAAACTGATGAACAAACAACTATCACAATTTCTCTCTGTTGTGAATGCCTTAGATCACTCACAATATGGATTCCGAGAGGGACACGGAACAGGTAAACAGCTCTGCTCATTGTGGTAGAGGAACTCAGGAGTGTACTGGACGCAAAAAGGAAGGCCGCCTTGATCCCATTAGATCTCTCGGCGGCCTTTGACACGGTAAACCATGATACACTCCTGACCCGACTAGCCGAAGTCGGAGTTCACGCGACAGTACTCAAACTGTCCGCCTCATATCTGTCGGATAGGACTTTCACAGTGGAGCTTGGGGAGGCTAAATCCAAACCTTTTAACTCGCCATGCGGTGTACCCCAGGGGTCCTCTATAAGCCCCAATCTTTTCAATATCTGTGTAGCACCTTTAGCGGCAATAATAAGGAAGAATTTGCTACTTACCAGTATGCATCTGTTCTTGGCATGTAGGGCTGCTGACATTCATATCTGTGCATAGATCGCCGTCTAGTGTTGGGTCCGGATGATTGCACCTGGTTGTCCAGGAAGAGTCTTCGAAGTATCACGAGATAGGTGACTCCTCCCCTGGACTACAGTGCGCATGGGCATCTTCTCCATCCTCAGATTGTAGAGATAGAGATAGTAAAGTAAGAGATGGCCATGCAAAAGATAATGCTGCAGCTGCGACAGGCACCGGGGAGGAGGGCGGGCGATATGAATGTCAGCAGCCCTACATGCCAAGAACAGATGCATACTGGTAAGTAGCATATTCCGTTCGAGGCATGTGGGCTGCTGAATTCAGATCTGTGCATAGACTGTATAGCAGTATCTCCTCTAGCGGTGGTTACCTGTGCCAGCTGCAGCAGTTTGAAAGAGAGTTTTGAGGACAGCCTGGCCTACAGCAGCTTGCTGCTTTGCTTGCACGTCTACACAGTAGTGTTTTGTTAAAGTGTGTATGGTAGTCCATGTGGCTGCTCTACATAGGTCTTTAAGAGGGATATTTCCTAGGAAAGCCATGGATGCCCCCATTTTTCTCGTAGAGTGTGCTCTTGGGGGTACAGTTAAAGTGTGTTTTGCTTTTTGATAACAAATTTGAATGCATTTAACTATCCATCCTGCTATTCCTGACTTTGATATGGGATTCCCTGTATGTTGTGGTGAAAAAGCAACAAATAATTGCTTTGTTTTCCTAATTTTCGTTCTGTCCACATAATAACGCAGAGCTCTCTTTACATCCAATGTGTGTAGGGCTCTCTCTGCTACTGACTGTGGATTTTGGAAGAACACTGGCAGTTCTATTGTTTGATTAATGTGGAACGTGGAGACTACCTTTGGCATAAACTTGGGGTTTGTTCTAAGAACTACCTTGTTAGCATGTATTTGCATGAAGGGTTCCTGAATTGTTAATGCTTGTAGCACCATGGAAGGTGGCAATCAAGAATAGCACCTTCCATGTTAGAAATTGCAATTCGCATGAGTGTAAAGGTTCGAAAGGAGGCCCCATAAGTCTGGTAAGTACTATATTTAGGTTCCAGACTGGGGGAAGGTGGGTGCCTTGGAGGTATCACCCTTTTTAGACCCTCCATAAAAACCTTGATTGCTGGTACTCTAAATAGTGAAAGGTGTTGCCTGTTTTGAAGGTATGCTGCTATAGCAGCAAGGTGTAGTCTTATTGAAGAGTAGGCTAGGTTGCATCTTTGAAGATGCAGTAGGTAACATATGATGTTCTGAATGGAAGTATCTAATGGATTGATTTGGTTATTGTTGCAGTAAATAACAAATCTCTTCCATTTAGCTGCATAGCATGCTCTAGTAGTTGGTCGTCTTGCCTCCTTAATGATGTTCATACAGTCCGGAGGCAAGTTAAGGTATCCAAATTCTAAGACTTCAGGAGCCAGATCGCTAGGTTCATCTGATTGGGATCTGGGTGTCTGATTTCTCCATAGTTCTGAGTTAGAAGATGGTGTGCGAGGCGCAGCCTTTGATGAGGAACTACTGAAAGCTCCAGGAATGTTGTGTACCACGGCTGTCTCGCCCATGTGGGAGCAACTAGGATTAGTGTTTGCGTGCCACCAGCGGGATCAGTGGTGCTGGGGGAAAAGCGTACGCAAATTTGCCTGACCAGTTCATCCATATCGCATTGCCTTGTGACAGCGGATGTGGGAACCTGGTGGCAAAGTATTGGCATTTTGAGTTTTCGTTTGTGGCAAACAGGTCTATTTCTGGGTGCCCCCACTGTTCGAAGAATGGCTGGAGAACTTGGGGGTGAATCTCCCATTCGTGAAGTTGTTGGTTGTGCCTTCTGAGCAGATCCGCTATTTGATTGTCTTTCCCTGGGAGGGGTTCTGCCAGGAGAAAGAGGTCTTTTGGAATTGCCCACTTCCATATGCTCTGTGCTAAGTGGGACAGCTGTGGGGAGTGTGTTCCTCCCGGTTTCAGGATATAGTACATTGCTGTCATGTTGTCCGCCCGGATCAACACAGTCCTGCCGTACAGGTATTTTTGGAATGCTTTTAGAGCTAGGAATATTGCCAGCAACTCTAGTTGGTTGATCTGCAGTTTCTTTTGTTTGATTGTCCAGAGCCCTTGTACTGTGTATTGAAGTAGGTGGGCTCCCCAACCTGTCAGTGATGTGTCCATTGTTAGTACTAGTTGTGGAACCTGCTCTTGGAACAGTCGCCCCTTGGAAAGGTTTTGTGGGTTCCACCACTGCAGAGAGTTGTAAGCGAGACTGTCTACCAACACTAGGTCTTTTAGTTGTCCTTGAGCTTGGTTCCACTGCCGTGCTAGGCATTCTTGCAATGGACGCATTTGTAGTCGTGCATGGGGGACAATGAATATGCAGGACGCCATCATGCCTAGGAGCTGCATGAAGACTCGAGCTGGCAAAGAGTGTTGTGGCTGAAATATGTGAATGAGCATCTGCATGCTGGCTATCCTTGCTGAGTTTGGGTATGCCTTTGCTACTGAGGTGTCTATAGTAGCTCCCAGATATTGTTGTGTGTGGGATGGTTGTAGATGCAATTTTGGGTAGTTTATCGAAAAGCCTAGGCTGTGTAGCAGCTGAAGTGTTTGAGACGTGTGTCTTGCACACTGTTCGTACGATTTTGCTTGTATTAGCCAATCGTCTAGGTATGGGAACACGTGTATGTGTTGCCTCCTGAGATGTGCAGCTACTGTTGCTAAGCATTTTGTAAACACTCTTGGAGCCGTGGTTACCCCGAAGGGGAGAACCTTGAATTGGTAGTGTTGACCTTCTATTGTGAACCGGAGGTATTTTCTGTGAGCTGGGTGGATGGGTATGTGAAAATACCCATCCTTGAGGTCCAATGTCGCTAGAAAGTCTTCTTGCTGGAGTAGCGGGAGCACTTGCTGTAGTGTGATCATATGGAAGTGCTTCGACAGTATGTATTGATTTAGGGGTCTGAGGTCCAATATTGGTCTGAGTGAACCGTCCTTCTTGGGAATAAAGTATAGTGAGTATACTCCTGTCCCTTGGTGTTGGAGAGGGACTGGCTCTATGGCCCCCTTTTCCAGCATGCATCTCACCTCTTGTTGTAGCAGGGTGATGTGTTCCTTGGACATAGGACGGTGCCTGGGTAGTATGTTTGGTGGGGTAGAGGTGAGTTCTAGGCAATAGCCATATTGTATAATTTGTCTCACCCACCTGTCTGTGGTAATTGAGTTCCAGACAGGTAGGAAATGTTGGATTCTGCCTCCAACCGGTGTTAGGTGGTCTGGAGGTAGAGTGATGAAGTCACTGTTTTGTGGCAGTGGAGGCTCTGGTGTTATTGCCTCTACGTCCTCGTCCCTTATTATTGTTACCCCTATAACCTCCTCTGTTGGAGTTCTTGTTAAAGGAACCTTGTGGGTTTCTTTTGTATGTGGATGAGGTTTGTAAGAATTGCCGCGTGTAGCTGCTCTGTAAGAGGAGCGTCGAAAGGAACCTCTGTGTTGTTGAACCTGCAATGCACCCATTGATTTTGCGGTTTCGGTATCCTTCATTTTGTCTAAAATGGTGTCGACTGTAGGCGCGAAAAGGAAGTCTTGATTGACTGGTTGGTTAAGAATGGTGGATTGCACCTCATTCTTAAAGCCAGAAATGCGTAGCCATGCAGGTCTTCGTAATAAGACGCTCATGTTAATGGGCCTGGCTGCAGTGTCTGCTGCGTCAAGCGCGCATTAAAAGGAGGCGTTTGTAATACATTTCCCCTCCTGTATGAGGTCAGTAGCTTGTGCTTTGAAAGGCTCAGGCAGGTGTTGCATCAAACTTTCAAGCTGGTCGTAGTGTGCTCTGTCGTAACAAGCTAGTAGTGCTTGTGTATTTGCAATTCTCCATGAATTGAAGGCCTGGGATTCTACTCTTTTACCCGAGGCCTATAGTATTTTGGACTCTTTATCAGGAGGTGGAGCTTCTCCTGTTGTCTGTGAGTTGGCCCGTTTGCGTGCATTTGCCACCACTAATGAATCCAATGGCAACTGACCTCTGATATAAGTAGGGTCTGTAGGGGCCGCTCTATATTTCTTTTCAATCCTGGGATTGATTACACGTGCTCTGGCTGTATCTTTAAATATGTCTGGCGCGTGTTTTAGGACCCTTTTAACATAGGAAGTGTTCTGACATTTTTCTCAGTAGTAGGGAATGTGTCAAATAAAAAGTCCTCTTCTATAGGTTCATTGTGCATGTCTACGTTGTGGTACTGCGCTGCCCTATCGATTAGCTGATTGAAGACAATGCTGTAGTCGGTAGGTGACGGCCTTGTTGGGTATGAGGAGGTGTCAGGGATGGGATGTGTGTCATATGGATCAGTGGGCTCTACCCATGGTTCGGCGGCCTTCGGTTCGGCGGCCTTCCTTGGCTCGACAGCCTTCTTTGGTTCTGCGCTTTTTGGCTCGATGGCCTTCTTCGGGTCGACGCCCTTAGGCTGTACAGCCTTCTTCCATTCGACACCCTTCGGGTCGACGACCTTTTTGGGTTCTAGAACCTTCTTTGGGGTAACGTTACTTGGACCTGGGGTGTCTGAAGGCTTAGTCTTGGTTTTCGAAGCCGAGCGGGGCGGCCGAATGATGTTTTGGATCTTGGCTAAGGCCTTTAGGCGATGCCTCGATCGGAGCCTCCGGTAAAAGGGTAATTTGTGTCGGGGGCAATGTACTCACGATTTGCCCCGGTGGGATTTCGTCATCGGAGTCCGAGTGGTCCTCGACGGTGACGATCTCTAGATCCGAATCTTCCCCTTCGGGAAGTTCCTGTTCATCCTCGAAGATGTTGTCTGGTTCCGGTGCCTGTCGCTGCATCTCTTGCCTAGCGGCCCGTCGAATCCGGATCGTTTTCTGCGAACGGAATTAGGCACAAGCTGGGCAGGTTTCTTCCTTGTGGTCTGGTGATAGGCACTTGTTGCATACTGTGTGTCTGTCAGTATGCGGGAACTTGGAGTGGCATTGTGGGCACCTTTTGAACGGGCTCCTTTTCATCGACAGCAGTCTCACGTGGCGTCGAAAAGGCCCAACGGCCCGAGTCGAGATGGAAAGCTTGATTGAGTCAAGAAGTACCGAGCGAGAACAATACAGTCGAAGTCTAAGGCCTTTTGGCCTCTAGAAAAGTTTAGTTTCGATTCCGAAGTTGGAGTATAGGAATAACATCCGAACGCAATGGCGGAAAAAAACAATCTGAGGATGGAGAAGATGCCCATGCGCACTGTAGTCCAGGGGAGGGATACTTCGAAGACTCTTTCCAGGACAACAAGGTGCAATCATCCGGACCCAACACTAGGCGGAGATCTATGCAGATATGAATTCAGCAGCCCACATGCCTGGAACTTGTGGTTTCCTACCTGTATCTTATGCAGACGATACCCAAATAGTGGTAGCAGTCTCAAACAAAGTCGAAGAGACAGCAGACAGATTTAATAATTGCATGAGGCCGATTAATCACTGGATGCAGAACAACTGTTTCAAACTAAACTATGATAAAACCGAAATCATGCTGCTTGGGACAAACCTAAAAATCTGCTCCCCAGAGTGGTGGCCAGACAGCATAGGCGAATGTCCATCACCAGTGAACAAAGTGAGAAATCTCGGAGTAATACTGGATACCAAACTCTCGTTTAATGCTCAGACAAACAAATTGGCTTCCACAATATGGTATATTCTCAAAATAAGGGAACTACTGCCATTTATTCCCCATGATTCTTGCAAAACGGTAGTAACATCATTGGCCTTATCTAGGCTAGATAACGGGAATGCCTTATATGCTGGGATACAGAGCCAGCATCTAGCAAAACTGCAGCGCCGACAAAACGCTGCAGCTAGGCTGGTACTGGACATCCCCAGATTTGAGCCAGTTGCACACAGATTGTGAACCCTCCATTGGCTACCCATGGAAAAAATGATAACATTTAAGTCCGCCTGTTTGGCCTATAAAGCCCTCCATGGGATGGGATCCCAGTTTTTAAAAACACACTTGAAACAGTACGAGCCATTTAGAAGCATGAGATCTATCCAAGCTAAACTGATTCCGGTTAGGGGAGGGGGCATTAGATCTTCTCCCTATTTCGATCAAAAATAGCCCATACCTGCTTGAATTCAGGAAAGAGGTAAAAACTTGGCTGTTCACCTCCTGTTAGAACATCATTCTCTGTAGAATCCTGCTTTACATCTATTCAGCGCCAAGACGCCCATGGGCAATCGCGGGCTTTATACATTCACGAATCAAATCAATCTCACCAGGTTATTGAACTTTTACAACTACCTTGAACTGATCATTAAATAAACTGTTTTGGCTGGAATGAGGGTTTCTAAATTGTAAGGGACCTACCATGAAGACCAGTCAGCTCTTGCCTTTGTTCAGATCTGTTTTACTGCTAAGCCTGTGCCATACAAGGCAAATCTTATCAGACAACAGACCGCATTAATAGTATGGTTTACTCATTAAACAAAACCAATGATAATACATGGCTGCTGATGCCGTGACATCAATCCAACAAGATTACTACTCAAACCAAAAGTCCCACTGGCATTGTATCGCCACATCATGAAAAAATCAAAACCCAGGCTCGATAGTGAAATCGCAGGTGTCCCTCTCAAACACTCTGGTCCAGCTTCTTGAGCGCAGTTTAATTATAGCGGACCATGAGTGTGCTCAATGAATGGATACGTTTTTAAAGATAGAGGAAACATTACTAAATTAAAGCAACTGTTACATTCATTCCTATCTATTTCACGGTTTGCGGGACTTCAAAAGCAGGAAATGAATAAGAATGCCACTGATGATAGTTATAACGTATCACCCTAGCTAAAAATTCCAGAGAAGGGCCAGCTCAGAGTCTATGGCATAAATGGAGGGATTATGCAAATTAAAAGCTAAATCAATGACTAGATGCCTTTGAGAAACGCAGATGCTTCTTCACATCCGGTGTTACACTGCAGAGAATCTGGGATTAAAATTATATTTGATCTTTTGGCTAATATGTACTATCACATTTACACAGATGCAGAGAAAGTAAAGCTCTTTGATGCATCGGTATTGATAGGTCACTTGCCAAACACCCCACGACATAAAAAGTACCCCATTCCCCTAACCACGCAATAAGTATAAATGGACTCCCACATACAAATTGAAGATTAACCCATTACAGAGCGAGGGAAATTATGCCACTAACTAGTTAAGAGACCTCTGAATGCTTTCATTGTTCAAAAGTTTAACATGTAATTTTGTTTTAATACGTTCTATCATAATGCACGGAGATCTGCCAGATGATAAGCAAGACTCCCTTACAGCATAATGCAAAAATTGGGCACTGAGGGTATTCCTGTACTGATGCCAACATACAATGTAAACACAAGGAGATGATGTACGGAGTGCTGAAACTTTTCAGACACTCACCCCCAGTCACAGATCTGGGTTGAATCCACCATCGTTATTTAGCACATTTCACCACCCCAGTTTAGACCCAGCCATATGCAAATTAGTCTTGGCGCTGTGCATCATGGGAACAGTCCAGCCCGAACTGCCAGGCCGGGTCCTTCCTGGACCGGAAACAAGCATCCTGGGACCGGTTTCTGGGTAACACCCCTCAGCCAGGCTAACCAGCCTACCAAAGCCAACTAAAAATATGGGCGAAGAGTGGGCCGGGCTTCAAGCCATACTCCACTACTGCATGCCTTGCAGCAGCACATGCGCTGCCAAGGTTCGACCTAAAGATCATAGCTGCCATATTTCGATTGCAGTGAGACACCTTCAGCTAATCTTGGCTTTTTACCCAAAAACACTTTATTGCTAGAATTTTAAGGTCATATTTACAATGCAAAAGCAAAATGTAAAGTCCAAAAATACAACCAGTCATCAGTGAACAGGTCAAAACTGACTTAAAGACCTTTGCCGTGGGGACACTTGGCAACTATGAATCTCCCACAACAGCAGCACTACCTTAATATAGTCTGGCAAATTGTCGTGTATTTCTATAGGTTCTGAATCGATCCACCTATTCCTGACCCTATTCTGGTTAAACTTACTAGCTAGTTAACTAACAGTCAGCCCATGAGGCAAGAAAACCCCCATGATGCAGATACCGTTATCTGACGCAGTCACACTACGGCACAGGAACGTGTTATCTGATTAGGTCATAACGCTTGAGATCTAATTAGACAAGCGACATTCCTCCAGCCCCTGATAAGGCATACGACGTTCTCATAACAAATCAAACCTATGACAACCTGGATAATCCGTGCGGCCATTGTTTTGATTTCACAGAGAACTTTAGTAAAGAATGTGCTAACGAGCAAGTCGTATGACATCTTTATTGACGTACCTATGTCCATCCTTACGTCAATCCCGGCACCTTTAAGGTATAAATATTGCCGACCTTGCCCTATGCAAAACACACGCGTGGTGACAAGACGGAGCAGCCATACTTGCCGAAGCAGAGAGCAGAAGCAGACCCCGCAGGCAGCAGCCCCGCCTTCCTGACGCGCTGAGAGACGCGCTGCTATCTCAAGCCGAGAGACCCAGCACCGGCGCTTCTGGGCAGCCCTCGCAGGCAGCCTGGAATATCGAGAGCAGAGAAAGAGATACCATTCCTCATTCATCCTAAATTCCAGGTACAGAACTGAATAACCCCTCCTAGAGAATTCTTTAGTTATTCACTTGGCAAAAACAAACTTAACTTAAACTGTAACTTTCTATTCCCGCCCACGCATTAGACTTAGGTCAGGTACACGGGGTAGGCGTATTTAGAAACACCAGTTGAGTACGTTTAGTCAAATGTATATGTGTATGTAAATATATTTTAATCATTTTAAACATCATATGGCTCAGAAACCATATCAATGTTTTTACAGTATTATTTTATACTATTGCTTTTAATGTATGCACTTTACTTAACTATAAGTATCGCAATAATATCGATCCATTTCTCTTGTACGAGAAAAGAGACTGATCAATAAATAACATCTTTTATTGAACACGCCCGTCTCTTCCTTTTCTCTACATTCTGATGAGACTAAGAATGCACGTACTGACTGAGTAAAATAATTGCCTTGTGCTCACACGACTCTTGAGATTGACTCTTGATTAGGGGAGAGCAAAGTTGTCATGTTCTATGGTTGTCAGAAACTAAATCCCTTCTTGTCTAATCAGGGAAGTTAATCCTTCCTTGAACATTCGAGAAAGTTTCTAGCGAACTCTGAGCTTAGCTGGCAAACCCAAAAATTAAGTCTAGTATCGACAGTAGTAGACCTAGTTAACGTCTGGCCTAGGCCTTTACTGCTGTAGGTACTATTCCAATGCGCAGAGCCTATTGGGAAAATAGGAGCTACACTACAAAATGTGCAGAAAAGCAGTGGTAAACATGTTTAAAATAGTAAGTTTCAGGTGATTTAGAATGGAGTGTTAAAAATGTATTTGGTGCAATTCAGACTTGTAAAATATCCTGCTGGCAGGGTAGACCACCCTCACGATGTCATAATATTCAATAAGAGGTAGGTGACAGACCCAAACTATGTCCACAAATTCGTTTCTAAAGGCATTTGAATATAGACCTCTTACTTTTTTAACCATTAATAGTTCGGTAAACCAGACAACGTCCTGACAGAGTGATTGTGAGAAGTAATGAGATGCGAGAGGATAATGAGATGTGGGATCGCAATACAGACTTTCTATGCTTAAAACATTCTAAGATCAGTCCATTGGAGAAACCGCCAATGGAAAGACAGTACATTCTGCATTATTTCACTTTTTTTTTTAAATTCCGGTAGTTTTTATTTTATGTAAAGAAAGCACAAAATAACATAGATCAAAGTACCACCAAATATAAAGTACAGAAAAAAAAAATAAGTACAGTGGGCAGTACATTCCAGAGATTAGCAAAGCTGGGTATCATGAGGAACAATGTATTGGTATAGTCTGTAGGATTGAATAAAGGAAATATCAGAGTTGTCTTACAGTTTGTGTGGCTAGGCTAAGTAAAAGAAGAAGGTCGTTACCAATGAAATAAAGTGTCCAGGAACGGCAATTAGATGACGATCATTTGTGAACTCGAAAGCTTGCACGCTAAGCATGGTAAATAAGCAAGCATAGTAAAACACACATTGCTCAGCACGACAGTCTCTCTGGATAGGACGTCAACGGAGCCATACAAGGGAGGCACATAGAAACTGGCTGTAGAAACTGTGTGCTAAAAGAAGGAAAAATCTTTACCACAACAATGAAAAAGAGGGGAAAATGGTATAAAATTGCCCAAGCAGACCCTTAAGGAAAAGGCCAGAAAGTCAATGAAGCACAAGTCATGTGGAACATTGCGCAGAGGCGCATGACACAATACACGAGAAATACCGCTTACACCCTAAACCATATACCAGGAGGAAAAGGTGGAACTCCCTCCAACTTATACCCAGAGAAAGGGGGGGTAGGGGGAGCCTATATTGGAACACGAGCCCAGACCAGTGAACCTGGACGACCCCATCACAACAGAAGCAGAAAGGAAAAAAGGGGGAAGGAGGGAGGAGGGAGGTAAGCACTACCACACCAAAGGTCCTAGAATCAGGAAGTGAACTAAAAACATCAAGAGGAGACCTAAAGGTTATTCAGAGAGCAGTAAGGATGGGCAGACAATTATCTAAAGGCAATCCAAATGTCAAGTACAATATGATCTTTAAAATCATGGCATTAATGAAACCTATGTAGACGAGAGTCTCGATAGTTCTTGAATTCAGTTATGTTGCTTTTATTTTCACAATTAGAAGAATGAATACATACCTCAACCCAGCCAACGCGTTTCGTCCGTAAAGGACTTCATCAGGGTTCAAATATGACGTGGTATCAATACCAATGGAGCAGGCCTTCCAATGGAGAATAGTTATATTTCGGGTTGTGAATTCCCTTTAGCGTGCTATCAATCACCCAAATTAAAGCGTTGGTTCTTCAGTTGAGACCCTGATGTAGTCATTTTACGGACGAAACGCATTGGCTAGGCAGATGCATGTATTCATTCTTCTAATTGTGAAAATAAAAGCAACATAACTGAATTCGAGAACTATAGAGACTCCTGTCTACATATGTTTCATTAATGCCATGATTTAAAAGATTAAATTGTACTTGACATTTGAATTGCTTTAGATATTAGTGTGCTCTTTGATACTATCTTTTGGAAAAAATGACATTGATGTAAATGTATTTGAGCTTGTAAAGCGCACTGCTACCCGTCTGTAGGTTTCCTGGCGCTGTATAACTCTGGGGAACCCGTCCTGGCTTTCCCTGTGGGATGGTCCCTGCTGGGAGTCCCCAAGGTGGAGCCAGGCATCCCCGGAATTGATGGGGCCGTTGTGGAGATTAGGCAAGCTAATGCCCAGAGTTGCCGAGTGGAAGCCCTGATTAGAGTAAGCACCGAAGCGAGAATTATCGAGTCCGCTGACCCAAGTCCACGACCCTGCCGCGTCGGGAATTGAACCCTGGTCCCGGGCCGACTTCTGCTCCCGGGTCTGCCGCCTCTAACCAGTGAGCCACACCACTCCACTTGATAGCACTGGTCACTGCCTCTGAACTACAGCGCTTGTCTGAGGAAAAAAAGGAAAAGAAATCCCACGCAAAATCAGACAATCGTCAGGGTGCCGAATGTCAATTGAAAAGTTACTAAAAACCATTGCAATACAAAAAAGCCTCAATTAAAACCTTAAGAACTAAAATATGGAGACGCACATGCATAACTTGCATAAAGCATTGTAAAAGCATTCGGTGAATTGCTTAATAACAGTGAAAAGAACAGTTCAATTAAAAACTCTGCCAATGGCTAGTGCAAAGTTTATTACCAGTGCAATCAACGCAGACAGTGCAAAAGTGGTTCAGGGAAGTTACAGTGTGGTGGTTTAGGGAGGTCTTCCAAACTCTGCCTCAGTGTGTGCGTCCTCTCTTGCTTGTTTAAATAGGCTGTGCGGATTCTCCAGTGTGAATAGCTGTTAGCTAGTGGTCATTCAAATCCAGGAATGAATAAACCGATTTCTGATGGCCCAAACTATAGATTCCTAGTAAGACTTCATCTTGTAGGTTGGCTGTTTTGAGCGGAGCCTAATGGCATTTTTTTTGTTCGGCTAGCCTAAGAATCCTACTAGTCTGCAATTTAGTTGTGGTGCTTCTGGGTCGAAGCATGCCAGGATTGCTTGCCTCCATGAGCGAATTCCCCTATGATTGAAGGGGACCTTTATCAGCGGTCTACTTTCCTGCCACAAGTCCTTGCAGGTACAGAGTAGGTGCACCGTTATTACACAAGCTGCAGAAAGTTTGGGTTAATGCTAGCAAGTAGGGTGGGAGGTCTGGGTACATGGGAGTAGAACAAGGCGATGCCTTAAGAATTTAGTTTTCACTGATCTAGGGTATCCCTGGTTTAAGTATTTAGGAGCGGTTTGCGTTTTATAGGTTATTCAAAGTCATCCAGACATGAGATCTGTCCGAAAAGGCGGCTTTGTCCTCCACTAGAAAGAGTTGTTTAACGATTTCAGGACCAGCTTCTTAAAGGCAAAGTGATGGATCTGTGTGTTCCAGAGGTTAGAGAGGTCAGAGAGCCCAGTGGTTTTCAGTGATTTCTGTAGGTAGCTTCTTGCATGAGATGTATCCCTCTGCTGGAGTTCTTGCCATAAGAGCTGGTTTAAAGTATGTGGTGTGACGAATGTAAACTCCAAGTACAGTAACAATGGGGAAAGAAGAAAACACGAGGCTTCTGCCTTGATAAGAGCAATAGAAGGGCCACCAGACACAATCCCCTTTAACTCATACAGGATAAGGCCCTAGAACAACGAGGCAGACATCAAACGAAGTAGTAGTTCTAACATGGAGAATGTTTATTTTCTGTCCTTCTCTCCCAATCCCAACTTTTTTATTATTAATTATCATATTTATTTAGCTTGAAACCGTAAGGGTGGACACCACTTGGAGAAAGACGCATTTAACAAAATATACCCAAGGGCATAAAGAAACATGAAAAATTAAACACTTTTTAGCAGTACACTGATTAAGCTAATGCATGCCGCAGTCTGAAATATATGGCAATGCTCAAGACACATAGATAACGCCCTGAGTGCCAATCGTAGAAGAGGACAAGTAGGAGGGGGTGAAGCCACGAAGAACAGAATAGTTTAGCTCACAAGACAACATTGCCTGCTAGAAGAATCTCCACAGACACTTACTTCCCAAGAAGAGCCATGAGCCACCCCGCGAGTCAACAGGACTTCAAATCTCTTAAGCCTACACTTACCATGAGAGGTAGTCTGAGATTGGGACGGCTGCTGTCGACCACTGGGAGAAGAGGGGCGCTCACACTAACAACCCATGGATTGGGAGGATGACCAACACCATCAGATGTTTCATGCACCGCTCCCACAGGGCCTTCGACTTTAACCTCTGACAGGCGTCACACTCATCGGCACCGTGGTGCTCGCCCAAGTACCACATACAGTTAGAATGTGGGTTTGTACCAGACATTTGGTGAGCACAAGTCTTAAACCCAGAGGGCATAAGGAATTAATCACATTGTCTCAGACGTGAAAGCTAGTCACAGCAGGCCGAAAAACAGCTAGAGATACGCTACTTCAGATCTGCATGCAGCACGGAAAAACAAGAAACTGACGTCAGCGTGCAGGAGGGGACATATATAGCACCGCTCACGTCATTCAGAGAAGGCGCCGTACGGAGCCATGCAGCACTGCCCCCCAGCGCGTAGAGGTACTGCTACGAAATTTTTGGGGATCCAGTCTGATACGTAGGGAGAATCTCAAGTTAAGGAATCTGCGGCTAGATGTCTCTCAGATGGAAACTCACCAATACCCTGGAGTAGCTCTCTGAAGTGCAGCCCTCAACAGTATATAATTCAAAGCCCATCTTGTTTTGAAGGTGGTATTGCGACATCTCTGTAACCTTAAGAGTTGCCGCCAACTAAACCAGAATCAGATCACTCGCTTACACACTGACCGTATACTGTACCTGCAACATGACCATGTTTCCACTCTTAATTTAGCAAACTCATAAGGAGAGCATTAGTTTATGCATGAAAGTCTGTACGTTTGTTTAAATGTTTCTCTGTGCACATTTGAATTATTATGTATGTGTTGCATCCCTCCTTAAGAAAGACGGTCTGACCTGGAAGCTATTCCTTTCCATACTAAGTCAAACTTTGCTTAATTATAGCCATCTAGAATTGTGTGAACCTAGTAATGTTCAAGATGTGCAAGTTCCTAGAATTATGGAAAGCAACCCTGCCGTGTACTGGGCAAGAGACAAGATCTGTCAATGTGGTGCGTTTGTACAACGGAAATTACAAGCGGACATTTGGGAAACATGTATGAAAAAAGATTTGAGAAAAAAATGTTCCCCCCTTTCAGAACAAAATGTTCTTTAGTTGAGAGAACTCAATACGGAACGTGCATGTTAAATAGAAAAAAGTGCATGTTAAATAGAAGAAAGTGCATTTTGAAAAACTGATGTATTAGAACAAATGAATTTAAAATCCAAAACATATTTTAAGCTGCTCTTAGAGAGAGAGTTCAAAGGGAGTTGAGATTTGCAATTGTTAGCATTTCTTTTGTACCTGTGGGCATTTCTGCTGTTGCAATTATTGCATCAGTCATGTGGAGGCATTTTAAACTGATGAAACCGACAGCTGTTAGTAACTATTTTCTGTATTGAGGTGATTGGTGTTTGACAATATAAGAGTTTTGTAAAATAGGGGGGTCTTTATGCAGTGAGGCTCGTTAGGCTTCACTATGTAATGATCTCCCAATACCCCAAACAGGTCCTTCAGATTAACACAAAGAATTCTCTCACTGAGTCCTGGTAGTGTGGCACTGAGCAGTCCTGCTTTACTACAGTAA
Source organism: Lissotriton helveticus (assembly GCF_964261635.1). Classification (NCBI taxonomy): domain Eukaryota; kingdom Metazoa; phylum Chordata; class Amphibia; order Caudata; family Salamandridae; genus Lissotriton; species Lissotriton helveticus. Next base: position 419,394,774 of record NC_136060.1, on the reverse strand, counting down.
CACGTGTTAAGCATTCCAGAGTAACAACCTGGACGATAAATAATTGACAAGACTCAGAAGAAATCAGACACCAATTTATAACAATAAAGCCTATTTTTATATACGTTTAGACAACAATATGAACACAATTGGATGAATAACAGTTACAGATTTTAAAAGTAAAAGTAATTCAATTAATTTCACTCCTGCACAACTTTAATTTTGTGGTCAATGGGGAAATGAACTAGTGACAATCGGTCACTTGCAGGTTAAGTTCAGTGGAATACACATAGGCTGAAGGTGCCTCGGGTCCAAGGACTAGACTCGGACAGTCAGGATAAGTTACTTGCCTGTAATCCTAGTTCTCTTCCAGGGATATCCTCATCAAAGTCATAAGCACTGAATATTCCCGCCCATGTGCGGGGAACCCCGGAAATAATATAAAAATTTTATATGGAAATCACATATATCTAGCTCCACATATATGTATGCACATAGATCTTTTTTTCGCACACCAATGCAGCCCCAAAACGGAGGCTAAACAATGTAATTACCCATATAGAGACTGTATTTGCAAGCATATATAAAACACATTAGGTCAAATAGCACTTGGACTCTGTGTTTTAATGAGCAAAACTCGTATATCATGAAAACTGCAAATAAACTAGACATTGATAACCTACAGGCTGCATTGTAAAACAATAGCATAGAAAATGAAAGCATTTTCAACAAAAAACTGGCACCGTGCCTTTAAGGCAGCCATGACCCCTGGCTTCCCATCATGCCTCATGGGTAACAGTTAGGTCAGTTGTTCTTTGCATAACCCTGAAAGTCAGGGCTCGACAAAAACCATAAACGCTTTGACATCATCTCATTTACCCGGGGAGGCGGGTGGGTTGCTTATGACTTTGATGAGGATACCGCTGGAAGAGAACTAGGATTACATGTAAGTAACTTATCCTTATCTTCCAGGGATCCTCATCAATAGTCATAAGCACTGAATAGAATAGCAAGCCCATCAACCACCTGCAGGTAAATGAGAAAAACATGGCCCAACCAAAAACTAACAGCCGAAATCAGCCATTAAGCAGATTCTGCAAGGAGGCCTGGCCTACTTGGGTATCTGCTCTAGTGTCTGAATCTAGACAGTAGTGTCTGGTAAATGTATGGACGGACCTCCAGGTCGCCGCCTTACAAATCTCAGATATGGACACATTATGAAGAAAAGCTGTAGTAGCCGCTTTTCCTCTGGTGGAATGTGCTTTGGGAGAAAACCCCAGGGTCTTCTGCGCCAATTGGTAAGCAAGTTTGATACATGAAACTATCCACCTGGAGATGGAACGTTTCGAAGCTGCATAACCAGATCTGATCGACCCATAGTTGATCAGATTTGCTTATAGATTTGGACCGATCTAGATAGAATTTTAAAACCCTTTTCAGGTCCAAAGAATGCAAGGCCCTCTCAGCTGGAGTGGAGGGATTGGGAAAAAAGGTGGATAGAGAGATGGTCTGGTTCACATGGAAATCTGACACCACCTTAGGAAGAAAAGAGGGATGTGTCCTCAAAACCACCCTACTTAAATGGAAAACTGTGTATGGCTCTTTGGAACAGAGAGCTTGAATCTCGCTCACCATGCGAGCTGACATGATCGCTACCAAAAAAGCAGCCTTCCAAGAAACATGCTGCAAGGTTGCTTTATGAATGGGTTCGAAAGGAGGAACCATCATTTTCGATAGCACCAGGATCAACTCCCAGGGAGGTGACAGAGGTCGTACCTGAGGGTAGACCTTCAAGCCCTGCAGAAAATCTTTCACAGCTTGTAATTGGAAAAAAGAAGGTTGGGAAGGTGAGCGCCTATAAGCTGTTATAGCTGCTAAGTGCACCTTAATGGAATTAAATTTCAACCCTGCTTTAGCCAGATATAATAGGCAAGGGAGAATGACCTCTTCCTGACCCTTGATAGGATGACAATTGTTCTACACACACCACATCTAGAAACGCTTCCACTTGCATGCATAGGAATGCCTTGAGGAAGGACGTCTCGCTCATTTCAAAATGGACATGCAGTCCTGCGGCAGTCCTAGGTGGCCGTATTGTATGACCTCAGGAGCCATGCTGCCAAGTTCAGTGACGGAAGGTTGGGATGATGAATCCTCCCGTTCATCTTGGATAGCAGGTCAGGCCTGCAGGGCAGCTTCCTGTGAGGACACTGACAGATGTAGAAGGTCCGTGTACCACCACATTCTCGGCCAGTCTGGGGCAATGAGAATCATCTTTGTGTACGAGTGAGCTAGCTTGCTCACCACCTTCGGGATCAGCGGAAGGGGTGGAAAGGCGTACACAAATTCCCCTGACCGGTCTATCAAAAGGGCTTTCCCTTTCGATCCTGATCGGAAGAACCTTGAGGCGAAGTCTCAGCATTTGGTATTTTCGTCGTTCACGAAGGAGATCTACGGTGGGACGACCCCATGACTGGAAGATGTTTTCGACTACCTCATCATTGAGAATCCAGTCCTCTCGGTCTTCGAAATGCCGGCTTACAGCGTCCGCTCTCACGCTCTGTTCTCCTGGGAGATGGACTGCTGTGACTGATAGATTCCGAGCCAGGAGCCAATGCCACATATTTTGTGCCTCCAAGGAAAGGCTGCGTGAGCGTGTTCCTCTCTGTTTGTTCAAGTAGTACATTGTGGTGGTGTTGTCCTTTTGTACTAACACTGATGGTGCTTTAATCGAGGGCAAGAAAGCTTTGAGGGCTAGATGGACTGCCCTCAGCTCCAACATGTTGATGTGGTATGATCGCTCTTTGGGAGACCACAGCCCTTGCGCCTGGAGAGGACCCATGTGTGCCCCCCAGCCTTGTAGAAAGGCATCTGTGATCAGCGTCTGAGCAGGTGGAGGTTGATGGAACGGAATTCCGACTTGCATATTTCGTCTTTTCATCCACCAAGGCATGGACTCTCGTGCTGCGTTTGACAAAGCTATCTTGTCGTCCCAGCGAGCTGACTGCTGGTCCCACTTGTCCTCCAGATCCTGCTGGAGAGGACGCATCCGTAGTCTGGCATTGGGGACCAGAAAAATGCAGATGCCTTTGACCCTAGCAGGGAGGCAATCCTTCGCACCGTCCGATCCTTGTTCCGTAGAACCAGTTGGTGTTTCTGAATGATGGAACACTGTATCTCCTCCGAAGGAAACACTTTTCCTGCCTCGGAGTCTAGCAGAAATCCTAGGAAATGTATTTTCCCTGTCGGCTGTGAAGTTGACTTGTTGAAATTCACATGTAGACCCAACCGGTAGCATAGATTGATGCAGCTCATAAAGTGGTTACTTACACGGTCTGGGGAAGGACCCTTCAACAGCCAGTCGTCCAAATATGGTTACACGAAGACACCCATGCGGCGCAGAAAGGCTGCCACCACCGCAATTAATTTCGTGAACACCCGGGGGCTGACTTCAACCCGAATGGGAGGACTTTGAACTGGTAACGAGAGGTCCCCACCCGGAACCGGAGGAATTGTCTGTGAGCTATCGGGACATGGAAGTATGCATCTTGTAGGTCCAGCGAACACATCCAATCCCCCTGCCTGAGATGTGGATATATTTGATGAAGCGCCAACATGCAAAACTTTTTTTTTTTGACAGATTGAGTGTCCACAAGTCCAGAATGGGTCTGTACTCTGCTTTCTTGGCCCTTTTTCTTGACCAGGAAGTATCTTGAATAAACTCCTTTCTCTCTTTAAATATTGGTACCCTCTGGATTGCTGATTTTTTGAGAAAGGTGGCCACCTCTTTTTGTAGGAGTTTTAACTGATGTCCTGATGTTGGCATTGGAGGGATAGAGGGAGGCCGATGTTGAAAGCGAAGAGAGTAACCATTCGGAAGCGTAGCTAACACCCAGCGATCTTTTGTAATGGCACGCCACTCTTCCATATGATTCGCGATGCTCCCCCCCACTGGAGTGGTCAACGGCGCTGGGGGAAGAAGAACTCATGGTTAGGATTGTGTCTTGTTGGAGTTGTTGCCTTGACGCCGATTTCATCCACCTCGAGGAACGCCTGCCTCTGTATTGTGATTTTTGCTGCCCGTTGGTCTTTAATCTTCTGCCACGGAGGGGTTTGAACCCTCTGTTGAGAAGATCGCTTATTGTAGGGGCAGAACCTTTTACGGAACTCTTTTTTCTTTTCAAGACCAACAGTCTTTAGAGTGTCCAATTCAGTTTTCATACGCTGCATTTCTTCATCAGTGTGTGAACTGAATAAAGATGACCCAGAGAAAGGTAGGTTCATGATACAGGACTGCGCTTCTGGCTTTAGGGCGGTAAGACGCAACCAAGATGACCTCCTTGCGCATACCCCATGAGCATATCCATGCGCCGAAAGGGTACCTCCGTCAGCTGCAGAGCTAAAGATCTGATTGGAGACCTGGCTGCCCTCCGTAAGGATTTCTTCAAAATCCCTGCGATCCTCTTGAGGGAGTTTCTCAATGAAGCGTTGTAGGAAATCCCACAGGGATCTATCATAGCGACCCAGTAGCGCTTCCACATTGGATACTTTCAGCAAGGAGGCAGAAGTGCGCATACCCTCCGTCCCCAGGAGTCTAGCGTCTTGCTCTACTTGTCTGGTGGTACAGTGGAGGAAGATGCCACAGCATGCGTCTTTCACCGCTGCGATTATTTCTGAATACGGGGGAGGGTCGGCTCTGAGGAAGAGTAGATCCTCCTCTGGCGAGCGATATTTTTTGAGAATCCTCGCTGGAACAGATTTTATTGTCGCTGGCGTGAGGAATACGTCCATGACTGGTTCTATGATACCCGGAACCAAGGGAAGCAGAGGTTTGGCCGCTGCCTTGTGATGCAGTGTTTCGAAAATCACTGACGACTTGGTCTGGCAAGCTGTCATGGGAATCCCCAGCTTAAGTGCCTCTCTGCCTAAAATGTCTTGAAAAGTGAAGATGTCCTCCACTGGAGAGATTCTTGACGTTGGACTGTCGGTCAGTGTTGCAGAATAGTCTCTATGTGAGTGAGTAGAAGATGAGGAAGAAGTAGGAGATCTGCGTGCTCTTCTCCTGCTCCTTGACCTGGATCTCCGTCTGCTTCAGCGCACCGGGATGCAAGTTCACTCTCTGGGCCTGGAAGGAGGTCGAGGTCGATCCCGTTCAACTTGATGGGTTAAACGAGCTGCTGTATCTTTGTCGGGAGCCTAGTGATGTAATGGCCTGTACCATCTAGGTGACAACCTGATGGAAGGCAACTTATGTCTTTCTCTCCTCTCAGGGGAACGTGCTGGAGGAGATGGGTTCACCTCTTCATGCAGTGACCTTGCTGGTGAATGTCCTGACAGTGCACTGTCAGGAGATTACAACCTCCGGGGACCTAGATGTTGATCCACGGTGAGAGTTATGAGAGCCTAAGGGAGATGACAATAGGCTCACTGGAGGAAAGGCCTCTCCTGAAGGGCACTTAGAGTGAGATCTGGAGCGACTCTGTGGTGCCTGTTGTCTTGACGGAGACACCTGCCTTGAAGAAGAAGACCTCTTCTTAGAAGGTGGGCTCGAGCGTACATGAGCACGTCCCTTTGACTTAGAGCGCCTCTCGGACGCCAATGCCGCTTCCTTTTGACATAAACTTTGAAGATCTCTGCTTCGGTGATGGTCCGGTGACTGAGTTGTCAAACTCTACATCGTTCTTACAGGAGTCTTCTGCGGTATGCTGGGTCAACATATGCCTCGACGCGGAAGGTGGTGACTGGTGTCTCGACGCCGAAGACTGGTGAATCATCCTTGGCGGAGACCTGTGACTCGACGTCGAATGTCGTTGAGACGCCGGCGAACGCCAGTGATAAGGCATCAACGGAGCTCTGTGTGTCGACGTCGAACGCCGTTGCGACGACGTAGCCCTGTGCCTCGACGCCTAACGCCGGTGCGTCAACGGAGCGATCTGCCTCGACGGCGTATGCCCACCAGGCGACGACGGAGACCTGCCTCTCGATGTTGAACACCGCCTGGTTGATGTCAACGGAGGTACCTGAATTCTCGACGTCGAAGTCTTCGATGCTGTTTTCGTCGTCGCCGGCAGACTCGACGCAGATACCGACGCCGACTGAGAACAGGTTGGGACTTCTCGCGACGTCGACCGGGTTCTCCTCTTCTGCTGCCTTTTAGGAGACCTACCTCTTTTCAGAGAGGCCATAAATACGAATTCTCTCTCTGTCTTTGAGGGTTCTCCATGACAAGTTCTTACAGTGATGACAGCTGTCTGAAGTATGTGTCTCAGGGAGACAGAGGATACACACAGGGTGTCAGTCCTGGCCTTCTTTTTGCCACAGGAAGGGCAAGGATCGAAGAGGGAAAGCATTTTGACAAAAATAAACCTTTTTTGAAAAACAAAAAAGGCAGCCTTTTTTTGAAAAACAAAAAAAGCAGCACCAGCACTCTAAAGTCCAAAGACGTCAGAGTGAAAGTGAAAAACTTGAAGAATATCAAGATATTTTTGACAGAAAGTCAAAAAAGGTAGGAGCTAAAAAAAACAGGGTCCTGACTGAAGGAGCCGGAAAGAACAACTGACCTGTCACCCCTGAGGCATGATGGGAAGCCAGGGGTCATGGCTGCCTTAAAGGCATGGTGCCAGTTTTTTGTTGAAAATGCTTTCATTTTCTATGCTATTGTTTTGCAATGCAGCCTGTAGGCTAACAATGTCTAGTTTATTTGCAGTTTTCATGATATAGGAGTGTTTTGCTCATTAAAACACAGAGTTCAAGTGCTATTTGACCTAATGTGTTTTTTATATGCTTGCAAATACAGTCTCTATATGGGTAATTACATTGTTTAGCCTCCGTTTTGGGGCTGCATTGGTGTGAGAAAAATGATATATGTACATACATATATGTGGAGTTAGATGTATGTGATTTCCATATAAAATGTCTATATTATTTCCGGGGTCCCCGCACACTGGCGGGAATATTCAGTGCTTATGACTTTGAAGAGGATCCCCTGGAAGAGAAGTTGATTATTACCTGGCTCCTAGGGCCTGGGCACAGAGGTGTCCTGGCTGTCCTTGGTGCTGAAGCGGGAGCTGCAGGATGATGGTTTTACCGCTTAGACGTTGCTGGTGAGGAAAAGGGGTGCAAAATCACAACAGGGCCACGGGGGGACGTCATGTTGAAAATGCTCCAGGGTTCCCTCAGGGCACAGCATTGAGCAACGGTAGTGGTAGCCGGACAGGCCACCAACAAGCCTTGGCAGCAGCAAGCTTAGCCTAGGGTCACTTCAAGGTCCTGTAGTCTTGGGGAAAACGGTAGCAGCCTGAAACTTGCTGGAGGTCAGGACTATGTTTCCCACAATACACTATACTATTTACTTCTGGGCAATTCCCTCAGGGGGCCAGATGGCTAGTGATTCTTTAGATCCGGGTGCAGTTCTTGCCTGCAGGAGGCTAGTACCTCTAGTCCAAGGGAGTTCTGGAGTTGCAGAGAGATTCCACTTTCCTTTGGAACTGGTCTCTAGTCCAGGACGAGACAAAGTCATGTAGTTGCAGGGTGTCACCTTTTTCTGTGCTGGTCCTGAAGTCGCAGTCTTTTGCAACCAAAGAACTGAGGTCCTGGTGCCAGGGGAGCACCTTAAATCCTAGATTTAGGGGTGTAGGAACTAGTAGTCAATGGGCTACTCTACCCAGCAACCCTTATCTGACGATTTCCTGAATAGTGTGGCATCTATTACTATCCAAAAGCCTCTATTTTGCCACTTTTAAAAATAGCAGATGACGTAGCCCACCTTAGGTGTGTTAATAGCCTTCTGGGTTGTATGCCTAATGACCAGGGCTCGAAAAATCCACTCACCCACTCGTATTTGCTAACCAGATTTAAATTAGGGCGAGCTATTTTTAAGTCCTACTCGTCCTTTAGTAGGAAAATAAACTGACTTTTGACCGTCTCTGAAAGCAGAGGGAATGTGACAAGAGATCAAGATTTAAAGGCATCTTTATTGCTCACAAAGTAAATGAGCAATAAAAATGCCTTTAAATCGTGTTAACTTATCAAATTTTTTTGCTTTCATAGACAGAGGTCAAGTGCATTTCAGTTAGGTCGAGTAGATTTTGTAGGTTACTAGCCCTGCAGGTCTAGTAAAAAATTAAATGATTTGTCGAGCCCTGATGACAATCTAATTTTCCCACCTGTCCAGGTTGCAAATGTGGCTGGGGCTGGGCGTTGGCGTTTTGCCCCTTTGCGAGGCAGCCTGGTTACAGATCTGAGAGAGTGGGATCCTTGAAGTCTACTGCCTTGATGTGCCACTTCACAGGAAGGTGACTCTTCCCGCACAGGCAGGACTTTGTTTCAGACTCCTGGGAGTTTTCAGCTTGCAGACTATCCGTCAGGGCACAGAAAATGCTAGGTCAAACAGGTGGTCAACCTCTTAGTCACCTCGGTTAATGACACATTAAATCAAACCCTGAGGAAGAGTTGTGTTTGATCAAACAAGTTGTTTGAAACCAAAAATTACACTTTTCAGTGGGGCCATAAACGATCTGGTGACCTGGGGTAGCATGGGTGACATTTATAGTAGTCCTTAATGGAAAGAGGCGGCTATAGGGACACAAAAGCTTGCACTTGGGTGTCCACACCTTTAATATAATGCACTCTGCCTCCTGGGCTTAGGAGGCCTACCTGAGAGGTGACTGGCATATTAAATATAGTGCTGTGACTTTGCTAATCTTGATGAGGGCAAATTATAGTTTGAGCAGTTCAAACTGCTCCTGCAGGGGGGTAAAGTCCTTGCCAACTGGGGTTACCAATTCCCATGCATCATATTTTAGGGAGAGAGCACTGAAGCTGGGGCCTGGTTAGCAGGCTCCAGTGCACTTTCAGAGTCAAAACTATTGGCAGTGGAGAAAAAAGTGTGGGAGTGATTATACAAAAAGGGCACTTTCCTACAAGTTTCTAAAAATGCAATCAAAATATTATGAACAGATATCGATTACCAAAATATCATAAAAGAATTTATAGAAAAGTTACATTTTATTTACGTTAACTGAACGCCTATCTTTAATATTTGTGCATCTTCCAGGTATGCTTATTTGAAGTTAATATTAACGGTATACTTACCATTATATAGTCATTTCATGATTTTTTATTAGTCAATATTTTGCAAGTCAAAATCGTGACATACATCCGAGTGGTGTCTATAAGTAATCCTACCAGATGTGATCACTTGCGATTGTGTTTGATGTGGTCACTGCTGCAACAATGGTCCAAGCAATTACTTACTATAGACTACTGTACTAAAGCATAGCAATTAGGCAAAAGTGTAATACACGCTCACATTGTATCGGTTATCGGTAGCTATAGTTACCTGATCACAGTTGACTTCTAGAATCTTTGAGCTAGAATCACAATTTACAACTCTTGCTGTGAACCATTGTGTTGAGGGGTCCAAACTGTAGACTCGAATTTTCGAGCCAATTAGGCTTCTGGTGCCTTAAACAAATAAAACAAAAAGTCATATTCGGGAACCTTACCTTTAAAAGTAGAAAATAAATAGAGCCCTCAATTAAGTTAATTACTGATAACCATGGTGTTATGTGCAATACATTGCAACTAGGCATTTATCCATGATTAAAAATAATACCTTCAATAATACCCTCTCTTCTAAAAAATGTTGCTGATTAACAACCATGAAACAGTAATGAAGATTCACTGACCTCCTGAACCAGCAGCAGTGCTGATGAAGCCTTCCTTGCTCCTTCTGCTAAATGAGGAACTTTCACCCTTTCCCCTGCCTGCCAATCCCCATTTGAGCTTAACCCCCTGCACACAGCTGTCTATGGATCATCATCTCCCCCAGTCTTGTGACTGATTCTAATTAGCAAGCGGCCCAGTTCCCATTTATACAGCTACAAACATGCATATTCTCCATCTTGCCATGCAGCTGAGATTATGAGAGGTCTACAAATATTATGGCTATATGGTACTACTTAGCATGTTTTCTGAAAATTAAGTGGTAACGTTGAAAAGCAAGTTTCTGAGCAAATCAAGGAGAAACACATTTCACATATTGGGCTGCTGCTCCAGAGGGCACAGGCCTGCACATGAACACAGCACATTCTAATTTCATGAAACAGGTACTGCGAGGAGAAAGGCATTTGAGGAGAGTATACATCTAGAAAAAGAACATTTAAGATTAGCCTTCAGGAAAGGCAGCAATGGTACATTCCTGGTTTATACTGACAGGAGCTGTACACTAAACTTTCTCCTCCACTAGTAGCACAGCCAGTGCAGACTTCGAAGCATTAGCAAGTTGTCCTCTTATCTGGGTGGATCCGTCACTACTCTAGTAACTGCATACTAGAGCCTCTGCAGCAACACTAGAAGCCATCCAGAATGGCAACAAGTACAGATTTGCTGGTATTACAAGCAATGGACAGCACCAAGTCAGATAAGTCTTTTCCCTACAGGACTTGCCCCCCACGAACATTGGGTGCAGATCCTGAGGAAGGACAGGATCGCCTATTACTGTCTTTGTGTGAGCGTATTACGGGGGATTACCGGACAAGATGCAGTCACTTTGCTGCCTTGCATATCGGTCTATGTCAAGATAAGGAGACTGACATGCTTCAAGCTGAGGACGTTGCGATGCAACGGAGGTGGGAACAGGCCCCTCCTCTCGAGCAACAGAACGTGGGTGGGGAAGCAGAAGGACATATCCAAGAGCTGGAGCACTGGAAGGAGTGGAATCAGAGTGAGAGCAGCACATGAAAGGGGAGAAGCACACAAACGAAACAGCAGCTAGGGGAGAGAATTACAAGTGACAAGAGAGCAACACTGAAGATGGAGAGGAGGGAGATGCACATGAGGCAGACAACTGGAATCCATGTGCTGGAACAATTTTTAGAATGACAGTGGTACCAACAATAGAATATCACAAAAGTCCTAAAGATTGTGGAAAATTAAAGTCTTAAACTAAGAACAAATGGAGCACATGAGCCCGGCCCAGTCAGCAGTAGTGATCTCGGTGTAGTATGTGTTGGGTGGTGCATTTTTGAGTACGCCATTGCAAATATTTTACTAACGTTTGTGTGGGTGGCGTACTTTCATTTATAAACCACATTTCCTCATGAAACTTATACTCAATTAGAACAGACATACATTTTACTGAAAACTAAACAGCGCACACAGAATGAGTTGGAAAACTGGTTTCAGGGACTATCAGCGCATCCCCAAGTAAAGTGTTGATTCGTTTTTATACTTTTAAAATATTTGTTTCTATCACACAGAATTAAAAAAAGGTTCCTAATTTGTGGTTTCCTAGCTGTGGATAGATATTTAAATATTTGTACAGTCAATTTGCAGGTATTTTAAAGTTGTTAGGCAAATAATGACATCATACGGCCTTTTTCACACTCCATACACCCCAGCAAGATTGTCACAGTTAACTTCACAAAATCCTCTCACTTTGCAGTTAAATAAAAGTAAACACCAATATCTCTTCTAAAAGAACAAGAATCAATTGGTCACAACACATCCTGAAATATAACCGGTCTTCGAAAGCACTGCTTTCACTTTCATCATTTCTGCTTAGTTATTTTGAGAGTCCGTCAGCACTCCCCTCCCTGCACTCTTACCTCTGGCGCCTAGGTGTCAACTTTGACAGAGCGCTTAAGCAAATAGAAAAAAGTAGACCCCTGAAACGGAGCAGTAAATAGGTAGAGAGGGCGAGACCAACAAGATGGACAGGGAAAGCCATCGATTAAGAATCAAGTAAATAAGTGACAAAGCCAACGAATAATAACCAATACAGGCTTTAAACACCAGTAAGACTTAAGTAAGAGGACACTAGGCGTTTTTCAATAATACCCTATGATTTCTGTAAATGCCAGCTGAAAAAGGAGTAGGTGGTATCCCAATCAAAACTTACCTTGAAACAAGTGGCTTTCATCCAAACTTTTATTGAGTAAATCTTGAATTTCTTCATTCACATTTCGATTATCCAGCAGGGAGTGCTTCAGACTGGACACATCCTATATGAAACAGTTACATGCCATTCACTTATTTATGAATAGCAAGACAGAATTTGTACTTGCAACACAAATAGCCACAGACGAGTCCTCAAAAATATCACTTTCAAATTCCAAAACAAGCCAACCTAAGGTGTAAAATTTGGACAGTCGCCCAGCTAAGGCTATTTCTCAATCAACGAAACAAAAACAGAATAGTTAACAATTCAAACTCACGTTTTATTATAGAAATTACTGTGATCTCCATTTCATACTAAAGATTAATGTTGTTTAAGTAACTATGCAAGACATGCTGTAAATCGGGAGTATCCAACATAGTTCCAGGGAAGCTAAATACAAGTAAGAGTTTTAGAACAACTTCTGACTACCTAAATGAGTTATTCAGTTTAATTGCACATGGACAGACGCTGGCTACGCTTGTTGTAAATATGCATTCATCATAACTTTTACAACATCTTTTAACACCTTCACTGCGGCGGCTTTTCCGCCGCAGTGCTAAACGGGCGGTGCGGCCGCACGGCGGCCGCACGCTGGTGACGGAACCGCTCCGTCATCAGCCGCGGTTGGGCTGTGCTCATGACGGAGCGGTTCCGTCATGGCCCCGCCCGCTCAATAGAACGCACAGCGCAGGCGCGGAATCCGCGCCGCGCAGGCGCAGCGGCAGGGCCATGACGGAACCGCTCCGTCATCAGCACAGCGGCACCGCAGCTGATGACGGAGCGGTTCCGTCATCAGCATCGAAAGGGTTAAGCTAAAAAAAACACCAGAAGTAGGTTTACAATCGCCCATTTTATATGGTAATCTCCTAGTACAATAGCTTGCTTACCCCAAAATGCTGCACAGCAAACCAATTATTGCCTAGATAACTGGAACTTTCATCAAAAGGAGGAAAAACTGGTGATTTGAGGGTTACAAAATCATTGCCTCATGCCAAGGATAAAACAAGCATTTACAATGCAACGGTCTCGGCATTGCAAAAGTTAGAGCTATTAGCATTGTACATGAACGCGAGTAAATAAACGAGCCCAGCAGCCTCGCCGGAAGTCAGGCAAAGTCGCCTGTGACGGGGGCGGGGCTGCATCCGGACCGGAAGAGAAGGCGGAGTGAAAGCGTCTTGCGACGCCAGAAGGAGAGCGGAGTCCCTCAGAATTCACCAGGTAAGTTGAAAAGGGCTGGGGGGGGGGGGGACGGGACTCGGTTCCCTCGTTGTGTGTGCGTGTGTGTGTGTGTGCGTGTGTGTGTGTGTGTGTGCGTGCGCGTGTGTGTGTATGCATGTGTGCGACGGCGGACTGGGGGGGGGGGGACTCGGTTCCCTCGTTGTGCGTGTGTGTGTGTGTATGCATGTGTGCGACGGCGGGGGAGAGGGAGGGTGCACTCGTGTGTGTATGTGAGCTGGGGGGGGTGTCTCTGTATGTATGTGCGTGTGTGCGCGCTTGTGTGTGTGTGTATGCGCGTGTGCTTCTCAGGAGACAGCGCCTGGCCACAGCGCTCGTTCGCGTGCGCGTGCCACTTTGAAATCGCCTCAAAGGCGATGCGCGCGGCCAGGATTGTCTCCTGGGAAGCACACACGCCGACAAAAGAGGCCGCTCAGGAGTCAGGACTCTAGGCCCTGGTGCCACTGCACCTACCCGCTACAGCAATGGAAGCTACGCCCCTGCTTGTGTGTGGTACAGATATATGTGCAGCTGCACATGAGAGAAGGCGAGTGGCACAATAGGGGGGTGTTCTAGGGTATTGGGAGGTGTGTAAGCTCGGAGTGGCGGATCCAAACACTGGGCAGGGCAAAGACTTCGGCTGGCACCACTTTCATCTCACTGTGCATTGCACTGAGATAACAAGCACCAGCACACACATTGCTTGAATAGAACAAAGAGTCGTGCAATGCACTAGCCGTGCGTTAATCTGCACGCTGAGCACAGCACCAATGGCAGAGCCCGATAAACAGCAGACCAATGAAGAAACTGCAAAGTGTTAGCGGTGCGGAGCAGCCTTCGCGGCACACGTGCGCAGGGGGCCCAGGGGAAGGGCTAGGGCATCTGTATCTGGTTTTCGCTGAACCTCGCGCCCATCCCTTCTTTCCAACCAAAACATGATAACTTATCAAACCTCATTTCTCACCCTCCCTTCGTAGCCCAGGCTCCACGAGCGTCCCAGAGTAGACCCCGTGCAGTAGCCGGGGGACAGGCAATGCTGTGCCCCCCGCCTGGACGCCCTGCTGGCCTGGCGCCCTCACAGTGGGCCGACCGGATGTGGACGCGCCTCCTCGACCGTCTATGCGGGGGGGGCGGTGAGCACTGTGCGCTTCATGGAATATGCCCCCCCTCCGAGTAGGTGATGTCCTCTGGCTTCAGCGACGGAGGCTTGGGGTAAAATGAGACGGTCACAACTGACGCACAAACCCTGTGGTCTTGAGCATGTCGGTGCTTCTCGCTGCAATACCGCGCCAAACACGGCTATTAACCGACTTACTGACAGCTTCCTTAGATAATTAGTCTTACTGAAAGCTACTTTCCGTCAGCGCTCAAATACAACGTACAATGCTGCAGCTTTAAGTACACTAAGGTCGCATACCACACTCCAGAGCCTGGTAGACCCGAAACTGTCGATGCTCTTGTAATGTAAACATTGCCCAAGCAGAGAGCATCGGGGAGTTCTCTGTACATTTGTATTGGCATTTAAGGCACTATGGTACAATCTAGGCTTTTGTATAAAAACAACAACCCACCCAAAACCAAGCAATGAACATTCTCCGGGTGAGGGCATCGTAAGTTAAATTTCGCAGTGTACAGTACAATACATGAACGCGAGTAAATAAACGAGCCCATCAGCCTCGCTGGAAGTCAGGCAAAGTCGCCTGTGACGGGGGCGGGGCTGCATCCGGACCGGAAGAGAAGGCGGAGTGAAAGCGTCTTGCGACGCCAGAAGGAGAGCGGAGTCCCTCAGACTTCACCAGGTAAGTTGAAAAGGGCTGGGGGGTGGGGACGGGTCTCGGTTCCCTCGTTGTGTGTGCGTGTGTGTGTGTGTGTGTGTGCGTGCGCGTGTGTGTGTATGCATGTGTGCGACGGCGGACTGGGGGGGGGGGGGAGACTCGGTTCCCTCGTTGTGCGTGTGTATGCATGTGTGCGACCGCGGGGGAGAGGGAGGGTGCACTCGTGTGTGTATGTGAGCTGGGGGGGTGTGTCTCTGTATGTATGTGCGTGCGTGTGTGGGCGCTTGTGTGTGTGTGTGTATGCGCATGCGTGTGTGCTTCTCAGGAGACAGCGCCTGGCCACAGCGCTCGTTCGCGTGCCACTTTGAAATCGCCTCAAAGGCGATGCGCGCGGCCAGGATTGTCTCCTGGGAAGCACACACGCCGACAAAAGAGCTTCGGCGGAGACGCGCTTCCGCGCGTTCAGCCGAGCCCTAAAAATGAATTCTAATTCAGTTTGCACAGACTTTATATCCAAGTAACAATGACTGATTAGCTGAAGAAAACACATGCACTTCACAATAATTTGTAAACCGAAGCCAGAGATGTGGAAATCTACACCAGAAGTTACACCAAATCAAGTTCAAGGAAAAGTTAATTAGGGCGTACAAGCAAACTGCTGAAATGTAACTGTGCTGTAGCTACACATTATGAAACTTGTTAAATAATCTGGATTTTCAAATTGAAGTGTAGAATAATTACCTGCAGAGGTTTTAAAAGGTGGTCAGACAGAAATGCTTTTCCATCTTCCCCGAGATACTGTACCACTGTAACAGTTCCCAATCCAACATTGTCCACCAAGCTTTTGTATTTCTGTTGTGCGGAAAAAAACAAAACGTTGCATTAGACTACTAATAGCCATTACATTATCTCAGTTGCTGCCAAGCAATTTACATCCGCACACCACTATTCAATACCAGAAAATGTAAGTGTCAAGAACTGGAAAAAAAATGCATGTCATAATCCACAAGCAGGTACAAGATTCAGACTATATTAAACAATTCGAATGCTTAGCTTCTGCATACAGAATTAAAAAAGTTACAATGAAAAAATTAAGAAGAGTACAATTTTCTTCATATTGTTAACTTCTGACAAGTCAAGGGAAGGTCAAGAACAAGGGAAGGAGGATTAAAGGGAAGCATTGAAGGCATAATCATTTCACTATTTTGCTCACAACCGTAGGGATGGCCACTTACTTCTGCCAACAGTTTAAGGAGAAGCAGCAGCTTTCAATTTGATGACTCAGGGTGCGTTTTGCTGTCACTTCTCCAAAAACATATTTTTTTGAATTATTACTCTTAACAGAAAGTTTGTCATAGTGATCTGAAACCTGGTTCCCAAGGAAATACACAGGCACTTCTCTGTTATTTACGATGAACCCGGATTTCATAATGTGGCCCAAAAAGTTTGGGAGGCTGTAGTTAACGAAGTCCACAGCCGAGTTATTATTATGGAGCGATAAATAGTTCCCTAAACACCCCCCAGCTGAGGAATGCATTTAATGAACTACACCAGAAGGGATGTTTAGGCCTTATGAACATTATTATTGATATGATATCCTTTCTGGCAGACAGACCACGGTAAGTGATACTGTTCATTTTTCATTAAAAAACATTTTAAAAAACGTAGCTCCCTTGTGGGGTTCCTAAGGGCAGCAGGTAGTTGCAGAGTCTTAATATACATCTACCTCCCTTGTGTAGCCTTATACGATTTTACAGCTTTGACTGCTATGCATATGCTGCCAAAATTATGTTAAAATTGTATCAGAGGCCCATTAATTCTGCTGGCGGGCTGAATGAAGGTCTCCTTGGAATTTAAAGTTGGATGACAAGAGTTTTTTTAAACATAGATGCAAGAAGGCAGAGATGAAATCACTGGACTCTGAAAACTGGCCTGTCTACTTAGAGCCTCCCCCTTACCAGTTACAAATGTTTAAGCCGGGGTAGCCCTTGCGGGAGATTTAAAATAAATACATTTTTAAGTAGTCCAAGCTTGATGTTCTGCTCCAAATCCAAAATATTTGGGAAACTGGCATTAGCATTGTAAAATCCTACTCCTGAAAGGAAGGCTTTGCCATGCTGTTGCAACATGCCTCTTTTCTCATATTGGTTACTGCAAAATGACCTTCCAGCAGTCTTCCTTAGCATAGAACCGATCGTTCAGGATTACCCAAGGATCATTGCAATCGACGTCTTGGCATGCAAATCCATCCATGATTTGTGAGAAGTTTTTAGGTCTCGCGCCGAGCGTTGCAGTGAGAGACCTCTTGAAAGGGCTTTTGAAAGCAACCCACATGCCTGTCCAGTCTTTGCTCTGCTCTGTCGAGGCCTGGAAGCATCCAGGACTGCAGGGAGCTCAACCTGACGCCCCTAAGGTTTCTATTTCACTGTTCGTTTATTCACAAAATTCATGTAGAATGAAATTATACCATTTCATCACGTCAAATCAACAGTCAAATACAAAAGACATTAATTTCATGTATTTGGAAATCAAAATAACAACTGCTTCCTAATAACATTAGAGACATGTTATAGAAATAATCACATAAGAAAAAAATCACATCAGAAAAACTTAATGACAAAGTATAACCAATATGTACATCATAAAAATCCAATGCATTTCGGGTTGCAAGGAACCCTTCATCAGGGATTAATGTATGAATACTGTTTTAATTCTTCTTGACTTTAAGCTCCGTGGCTGGACTCTACAATGCAAAGGATTAGGTTTAAGAGATTGACCAGAAAAGTAATAGGTAAAACACACAGATGATCAGTAGAATTTGCACATATCTAAGAGAAACTAAGAAAGAGAAAAGTGAAAGAAAGAAGAGGAAAAAGAAAGAATAAATAAAAGTGAGCCAATATAAACTGATGCGATTTGAAAAAGAGGCAATTCCGTGATGAATATACTGGTGACAAAGAATGGGTGAAGATTCAGTGAGGCACCACAGCATACCAGAACCGGTGCGTTAAGATCTACTGCAAACGGCGATCATTCGCCCGACGTACTCACGTGTGTTTACAATTTTTGCTCTGCCCATTCCCACTGTTGGCCAGCACGCGCAGCAGCAAGTGTGCTGGCCACCGATGGGAATGGGCGTGCCTTCGCCCCGCTCCTCTGTGGTGTGCCTGCCGCGCTCCCTCCCCCTCTCGCGCCTCTGTGGTGTGCGCGCACCACTAGTTGTTGAATTGCGGCACCCGCGCTTTACTTTTAACATTAAAAGTAAAGCGCGGGTTCCACGATTATATCAAAAGTAAAGAAATTGATTTTTTCTTCTAATGCTTTACTTTTGGTATAATCGAGGCACCCGCGCTTTGCTTTACCTTTAATTTTACAAGTAAAGTGCGGGTGCGCAATTATACCAAAAGTAAAGAAAAAGGAAAAAAATCTATTTCTTTACTTTTGGTATCATCGCGGCACTCGCGCTTTGCTTTGAACATTAGAAGTAAAGCGTCGGTGCCGCGATGCTTGTAACTCAATGTGGCCATATGGACCGGGACAAACGTAGCGGAAGTCAAGCAGCCCCAGATAACAGGACTTCTTCCTGTTCATGAAGGGTATAAAGGGTCGTGACCCCGAGAGTCTTTTAACAGTATGTGAGGGTTGCTTATCCTGAGTGTGATACCAAGCCCAGGTGCATGCGCACAGGCTGCTTTTTCCGTCTTAGGTTTAAGAAGAACAATGAAAAGCAGGATTGTTGGGATACTCGGCTTACTCTCTTGAAAAAGGGCATCAGTCCCGAAGAGTAGACACCGGCCCCTTACAGAAAAGCAATGTGCAGCTCAGCATCGCCTACCTAAGAAGTGGATGCTGTCCAAAAGGATAGGAACAGCCTTAAGGTAACTTTGACTCCTGTGCTTAGGCCCTGGTAGCGGACCCCAAAATGGGCTCCCGCCTCTTGGAAGAAGAATGCCAGCCATGCTCTACGCCAAAAGCCAATGAACTCCCTATGCCATCAAGGCATCGTGAGGACGACCTCTACCCTTGAACATCAAGTTCAGGCAATGAGCAGCAGGCACCGCTTAAAGGACATTGACCGAGTCCCACGTCTGTGTCCACTCTCATTGGCCATAGAACTCACAATGCACAACCTACACAAACAGCATGTCAAAGGCCCTTTAAGTACAATCATGTTTTTAGGTCTCGCCTCTCAATGCGCATGCGCATTGAGCAGAGCGAGACTATAGGGACTTAAACAGACTTTACCCAACTTGACCTAAAATGCGCGTGCACATCATCAAATCGCCATCTGTTCCCCAGCAGCTCTTCCCGCTCCGCCCCACAAGCTTCCCCCAGCGTGCGCTCTGCCTCAGCCGCACTCCTCCCACACCTTTGAAGTGAAGCTTAGCTTCACTTCAAAGGCCCCTGCTGCTTCACACCCTCATGCCGCTCTCCCTGCTCCGCCCCCTCCCCTGCCCGCCGTGTCGCATTTCTCCTCCCCCCTCCCCACAGCAATGCCCTCCGTCTTGTTCTTTCAGCTGTCTCCTTGCCACTCGTGGGTACAATCTCCTCGTGCCTTCGACCAACACCTCATGCTTGCCGCTTCGGAGGAATCAGTTTTTGTTTATATTTTACATAGGCCTTTATTTATAAACTGCGCCGCTTTAACTTCACATTTAAGGAGCGATGCGCTCTGCATGGCGCAGTGCAACTCCTTTTTTGCTACTCTACATAGCTCTGCAGCTCATCAGATTTCACCGGACAGACTGGGAACTCTCCCTTCTCTGGGCTGAGCTCTTTCAATCCTCCCAAAGTAATGATTTTTATACACCCATGCCAGTGTTGTACCCGACACCATGTGCGATCCGTAGCGAAATGTGATTAGTGTTTTTTATGACCCTGTCAACAGCGGGAGTCACTTTTCTTCTAGCTTCCCAGTTCACGTACACAGCTAAGTACAGACAACTAACCTCCCAGACGGACATTTCTTACTAATAATTCGTCCCTTGAGCGATTGTTGGCATGGCGGGAGCACCACCACATCCACCACCGCATCCACCACCACATCCACCACCACCGCATCCACCACCACCGCATCCACCACCTCCGCATCCATCACCTCCGCATCACCTCCGCATCACCTCCGCATCACCTCCGCATCACCTCCGCATCACCTCCGCATCAATCACCACCGCATCCACCACCACCGCATCCACCACCACCGCATCCACCACCACCGCATCCACCACCACCACCGCATCCACCACCACCACCGCATCCACCACCACCACCGCATCCACCACCGCCACCGCATCCACCACCACCGCATCCACCACCACCGCATCCACCACCACCGCATCCACCACCACCGCATCCACCACCACCGCATCCACCACCACCGCATCCACCACCACTGCATCCACCACCACTGCATCCACCACCACTGCATCCACCACCACATCCACCACCACCACCACCGCATCCACCACCACCACCGCATCCACCACCACCGCATCCACCACCACCGCCGCATCCATCACCACCACCGCATCCACCACCGCATCCACCACCACATCCACCACCACATCCACCACCACATCCACCACCACATCCACCACCACATCCACCACCACATCCACCACCACCTCATCCATCACCACATCCACCACCACCACCACCACCACATCCACCACCACCACATCATGTGTGTGTGTGTGTGTGTGTGTGTGTGTGTGTGTGTGGCTATGTGTGTGTGTAGGTGCAAATGCAATGTTCTTGGATTTTCGTCACAATAAAATACACTGAACATAATCTTCACAAAAGTTATTTACAAACGTTTAAGCTCTTGCCATTATAAATTACAATACATTTTATTTAAGTAATAATTATTTACAAAATTAAAAGCCATTGTTATTTGTAATATCAATACATCTAAGTCACGTAAATACAACACACATTGCATTACATATGCTATAGGTGTCACATTTGCGAAAGTTAAAACTATTGACATTGTAACTGACAAAGCTATTAATTTTGCTATTTTCAAAACCAACACATAAATAAAAGTGTCATTTACAATACCAATCGCTCAAACTTTCGCATTTCCAATGCTTGTTTTCTTTACAATTGTATTGGTTTTCGTTTCCTTTTTTGGTTAAATGTTTACACTTCTTCAGCCATTTTAAAATGAGTTAAAACACTACTTTTTGATCCCATCGGGATCCGAAAACCCATTGGAGTCCCAAGACTAAGCCTTTTAAGGATTACGAACCTATCATCTCAGGTTTTTTCCCTTTTCAGCTGTAAGCATGTCATCCGTCTACATGGAGGGGTGTCCAGCTCAACCATGTTCTTACTTGACTGTTTGCTAACCGTTTAAGATTAGTGGTTCCCCTCAGTGTTGGGTAGTTGTTGGTTGGGGTTTCTTCAGGGCGACAGATGCTTCCACTTCAGAAGTGTAGGGTGGGAGCAGTTGGGGGGGCGAAGGGAGGGGGCAGACCGTGGTCTCCCAGCAGTTTGTTGTTTTTAGCTGCCTACGGGCCGCTTTGTTCTGTTTTCATTGGTAGCCGCGCGTTCCTAGATGTCCCTGCTGATGACAAGCAGGTCACTATAACCCTTGCCTTCATCGCAGGGTCCCACGCCTTGGGGGGAGGAGGGGCCTGTGGGAGGGGGGCGTTTTACCCAGGATTGAGTACTGCCCAGCGCATGCCTACGTCCTTCCGCGTATCCCGCCCCTAGATGTCCTGTACCCTTCATAGACCCATCCACGTCCCCTCCTGGAATGTCAATGGTCTCCTTGACCGCATCAAGCACTCAGCTGTCCTCCGCACTGCCCATCACCATTCACCTGACATTCTGTTTCTTCAAGAGACACACCTTCTGGGCTCGCAATGCAATTTCTTGGCCCGCTACGGGTTCGACAGGGTCTGGCACTCTGGTTTTGCGTGGGGATCCCGAGGGGTGGCTATTTTACTCAGGAAGGGGCTCGCCTTCACCAGGACTAGAGCGGACACTGATTCACAAGGCCTATATGTGGCCATGTCGGGAATGATTGAAGGGCACCCCCTAAACCTCCTGTGCACATATGCTCCCCCCGCGCTCCTGGCCTCCACCCTTCGCCGTCTCACGCTGGTGATCTCCTCCTTTCCACAGGGCCTGACTGTTGTTGGGGGAAGACTTCAATGCCGTCCTGCAGCCCTCGAGTGATGCGACGGGCACTCCGTCTGCGCACCGTCTTGCCTCCGCGCAGAGTCTCGCGGGTTTGTCATCGTCCCTGGGCCTCTGTGCCGTCTGGAGGGTGTGGAACCCCCGCAAGGAACAATACAGCCACACCTCGGCAACTCACCGTACCCATTCCCGCATAGATCTAATCTTGATGCCCGCAACAGACTGTCAGATGCTGTCTGGTGCTACTATATTGCCCAGGGGGATCTCGGTTCACTCCCCTGTCTCTGTCTGCGTCGGTTCCCCCAGTGTTGGCCCGCGTACAACTTGGCGGCTAAACGCGTGGTTCCTGCAGGACTTGGCGTTGGTGGAGTCCCTTGGACAGGAACTGTGCCACTACTTCTCAACCAATACTCTGTTGCCTCACCAGGGACACGGTGGGAGGCCGGCAAGGTGGTTGTGAGAGGTGTGACCAGAGGGCTGGTTCACGTGAAACGTGTGGAGCAGTCCGCCCAGCTTGGGCAGCTAGAGGCGCGGGCGGAGCACATGAGGAAACAGACCAGAAACTATGTTTTGGAATGTGAAATCTGCCATAAAATGAAGGTTTCGACTGTGAAACTCCCGGCTTAGACACTCTTAATTTCAGATAAACATTAGCATGAGTTTATCTGGACCACTGTGGTCCCTTACAGAGGGATGGCAACTATAAATATATCATGATCGCAGTAGATTCCTGCACAAGATTCATTTGGATGTGGCATCAGCGCTCGGCTGACGCCCGAACGGTTATAAAAGATTTGCGAGTCTTTATCGGCACATATGCAATCGGCACGCTACATTCTGACCAGGGTCCTTAGTTTAGCTCTCGAGCTTACAAGGAGGCCATGGCCAGCTTGGGTGTTGCAGTGCGGTACTCAAGTCCATTCCATCCTGAAGGAAATTCAGTTGTGAAAAAGAAAAAAACGTGACATAAAGCAATCTATAACAGCTAGGGTACTAGGCTCGGGTGACGGGTGGGTCAAACATCTAATAAGTGTCCAACGTAGTCTTAATCTGCCAAGAAATTCTCTGGGTGGAATCCCTCCATATGAAATCCTTTTTGGTACTAGAATGATTGTCGAAGACCTCGATCGCCAAACTTCAGTGGCAGAACTTAAATGAAACAAGAAGAAGTCTAAGCAACACATTACAGAAGCCAACGACCACTGAAGAAAAACCACCTGTCCCAGAAAGGCCTATCTGGAATCCAAAGATTGGGGATCTAGTCAGAGAAAAGATCGCGGATAAGAAGGAATTTGGGCCTTCATATAGAAAACAAGTACCTGTGCTAGCAATCCACGGATCAAGAACAGTGTTACTGCCGCCCCTTGCTGGAAGAAAGGAGAACTGGTTCGTATCAATTGACCTGGTAAAACCACACCATGTGGACGATAATAAGTAGTAGGCCCAGTGGACTCCAAAGATATAGCAGACAACCAAATCTGGCTACTATACAAGAGGTTCGAACTGAAAGACTTTGAGGAATCTGCAGTGAGAAAAGGACTATGCAACAAAGCCATGGAACTTGTGCCTCTAGAAACCCAAATAACAGTTCGTCAAGACACTCCGGTCTACAATGATATAGCCTCAGACTATACTAATATGGCAAGAGATCCAGTAGCTCCAGCTATTTCAAGTAATCCGGATGCAATACTAACAATTGACAGAACCGCCTCTGGCTATTTCATAAACTTTAATACATTTTCTGAGGATCCCAGTGAGCCCGAAACAATGCCAGCAAACAAAACTTTTAAAGATAAAATAACAGTACTTTTTCAGCAACTAGAAAAGACTTATCTGGTTTCACCATGGGTTGAATTTTGGATTGTGTTAGGTGTACCTTTTCTCCTACTTTGGCTCATTCTTGTTAAGTTTGGGAACGCTGATAGATGGAAAATATAGTAAAATGGCCACAGCAAGTAAGAAAATCAACTTGCTCCTGAAACCACATAAATCATCTCATCCTGAAGAGACGTGTCATCAGTGAAAATCACAGCCGTTCCTATACCAGATGGTATAGCATGGGACAGAACGGATTAAGACATTAATGGTCCGGTCGAGCTGCTGAAGATTCCACATCAATTCAAGGTTTCCCTGAGTAACTGTTTCACCCAACACATTTTCTGATGTTTGAGACTGTTGATAACATGATGTCAGATTTAGAAATGTCTGCAAAATGTACAAATCATTAATACTTTGAAGGTTCATCAGATTATGCACGAATGTATTGTTATAATCATTTTGGTCATCATTACTTGCACAAATCTGCAATCCCTAGAAATATTTATACTTTCAATCAATGGAAACATTGTCCAACGCCACCAAAAAGTAGCTCAAAAACATTCTATAACAAATGTTCATACTTCTCAGGCTTTGATACCACAAATCCTGAAACATTTTACTTTAAAAATGCTAATAAGACAGGAATGAAAAGTATGTTGACAAATACAAAGCAAATTTATTCTGCAGCCTTTTATGCCCAGTTGTCCTCATTAAGTTTCGACTTTTGGAGAAACATAAAAACGAAAACTGTCTGGGGTTCAAAAGACTGGCAAGTGCAGGGAATAGAAGCCTTATTCCGAGCCTGCATTATTCCTTCCTTATAGAGCGCACAATCACCCAGAGGTTTCATGGCGCTGATCAGGCAGGAGTCACACCAAGGGAAGTCACCCGAGAGCTTGCTCGTATAACCAGGTTTTAAGCATTCTTCTGAACGCCAGGAGATTATTACTCATCCGGATTGGTAGTGGCAGGGAGTTCCAGAATGTTGGGGTGAGATAAGAGACCCCCCCTGGTGTCTAAGCTTGAAAGTAGGGATAGACAAGAGCTGAAGATAGGCAGATCGAAGGTTACGAAAAGGTACATGCCTAGCTATTCTGCAGCTAATGAATTTTGTGCTATTGCCGTGCAAAGCCTTAAAAGACGATACACCCAGTCTTGAAGGCGATGCGTTCAGCCATAGGAAACCAATGAAGTTTATCCAACATCGGTCTAGCGGATAGCCATCTAGGTTGCTTATGAATTAACCTGGCAGCCTGGTTTTGTACCAGTTGGAGACGCTTGAGTAGGCCCAAAGGAAGGCCAAGGTAGATGGAGTTTGAGAAGTCTAAGCGTGACAAGACCAAGGCATTCACAACCTGTATCAGAGCAGAGTGGGTGTGCAGATGGGTAATTTTCCTAATCTTGCGTAGCTGAAATAGGCAGGATGAGACCACTGCGCCCACTTGGCCTCTGAGGGAAAGGTCGGCGTTAATGATCACCCCTATGCTTTTTACCAATGAAGGAGGAGGGGAGGGACCCAGTTCCGCCGGCCAATAGTGGGGGCCCCAGACAAGTTCACTCTTCCCGGGCAGGATTAATTCAGTCTTGCCCGGGTTAAGTTTCAGATGATTCGGTCCATCCAGCTCTGAATATGGAGCATGGTAGTTTGGAATTGAAGAATGGAGTCGGTGGAACTGTTCAAGGTAAAGACCAGCTGGAGGTCATCCGCATAATGGAAAGTGGTAACCATCATATCTTTTAAAGAGTGGATCAAAGGCCGAAGATACAGGTTAAAAAGGAGAGGCAAGATGGAAGAGCCCTGTGGGACTCCACGTGAGGTTGCCTGTTTCGGAGCGATGAAAGGAGTGAGATGGACAGCTTGAGTTCTGCCCTCGAGAAAAGATCTCATCCAGTTATAGGCAGCGCCCAGGATGCTGGCCTGTTTGACACGGTCCAACAAGATTTTATGGTCGACCGTGTCAAAGGCGGCAGACAGATCTAATAATACCAACGCCTGGGCGATACCTCTATCGGCCTTAGCTCTCATGGTATCCAGTAAAGTCAGAATTACAGCCTCAGTGGAGTGGGCTGGCCTGAAACCTGCCTGATGCGGCTCTAGGTATTCTGTCTGTTCTATAAAATTGGATAGGCACTTAGTCACATGGGCCTCTAAAATCTTGGACAGAAAGGGGAGACGAGAGATGGGCCGATAATTCGAGAGGCTTGTAGGGTCAGCCCCAGATTTTTTAAGTAGGGGGACAATTATGGCATTCTTAAAGGCAGAAGGGACCCTGCCCTGCGTGAATGACTCGTTGACACACTGAGGTAGATGGAAGAGAACATCTCTCATAATATGGGGTGGGGACAGCAGTCGTTAGGGGAGCCAGATTTGACACGAGTCAATAGATCTAAGAGCGTCAAAGGGCTGATGAGGAAAATTTTCCAGGGTAGAAGCATTAATTACCAGATTGTCCCTCGATTCTCTAAGCAATGTAGTTGGAATACTAGCTTTGATTGTCGAGATCTTCTCCAGGAAGAAATTATTTAGGGAATCACATAGATCTTGAGTGGGAGTTTGTTTTGGAAGAATCCTTTCGGAGCTACAGAGGTTGTTAACTATCGAAAAAATGTCCTTCGACTTGTTCTGGGAGTCTAATATTCTTCGTGAGAAGTAGGTAGCTTTGGCTCCCAGAATAGCAGTTTTATATTCTTTACGAGCTAAGGAGTACTGGAGTTTGTCTTCCAGGGAGTAGCGCGATCTCCATTTTCTTTCCTTTTGGCGGAGCTCAAGTTTCTGTTTTTTTAGTTCAGCAGAGAACCATTTTTGAGAGTCTGAATGAAGAGTACGGGTGAACTTGGTAAGTGGGGCATAAATGTTACAGGCCGACTGCAACCAGGAAGAGATGTTAGCTTCCATGGCATTGACATCTGAGTTGAAGGGGGGTACTGAACTAGCCAGTCTGTCCGAGAGGCTTGTGTATCCAAGGCCCTCCACTTTCTAGTGACTCCGCCCCCAAAAGAGGTGTTCTTGGGCACAGAAGGCATGACGATATTAAATTGTATTAGATAATGGTGCGACCATATACAAGGAGAATGGTCAGATCTGTCAATGAAAGATTAATAGACCAAATTCGGTCCAATGCGTGACCTTTGATGTGAGTAGCAGAATGAATATGTTGGACAAAATTTAAATTTAAAAGCAGATCAAGGAGTTCTGTGGCGTAAGGTCCACCTAAGATGTCGTTAAACCGATAATTTAGATCGCCTATGAATAAGATATTGGTGAAGTTCATGGCTAAATTAGCCAACTGTTCGCATAAGGAGATGGGAAAGTTAGGCATCGGTTGGAGGGGCAGATAGAGCAGAACAAGAATAAGGGCACCAGAGCTAGAGTGTCCGCCGCCGGCAGAACCAGAGGGGAGATGCAGGAAAATGTATGGCGTTTCAGTAGAATAGCAGCGACTCCACCACCGGGTCTACCTGGAGATCGATTGGCCTGTAAAATATAGTAGTCCTGGGGTGGGGTAGGGCCGCCAAGATATCAGGAGTGGAGTCCTGGGTCAACCATGTTTCAGGAAGTAAAAGTATATCTGGTTTAGCTGCTGAAGATATCAAGCTGATGTTTAACAAGGGACCGTGTATTAAGATTAGGGCTCCCAGTTTTCCGTTTAAGCTGATTTTTACATATAAATACAGACGGAAAAGAATTTTTCCTTGGTCTGTATTTATATGTAAAATCGGCAAAATACTAGTAAATGTTGCTGGGCTGCCGTGCTTCAGTCCAGAGTTGCCACGCCCCTGTTGCTGCCCCAGCCCTTCTTTTGAATTCGGCATCCGTTTGTCAGTTTGGCAAGTATATTTCTGGGGCCTCAGGGGACAGATTAATGGCGCGCAACGCCATTGGGCTCAAAGAGCTTCAGCACCCCCTGGTGTGTGTCAGCCCGTCTGAGACAGTTTCCCCCGGCACAAACACAGCCGCACCAGAGTACTCCACAGGTCTTTAAAAGACCATTTATTTGCTAACGAGGCTTTGTTATGTTTTCTCACCCCTTCTTGGCGTCCCTGCATCTCCGCTCTTCATATTGCTGGGAGAATCAGCCCCCACCCCCGAAATTTATCGTAGCCCCCACCCCGAAATTTGACACTAGTTGCGCCTCTGTGTCAGGTAGTATGTGTCCACGCTGCTTAGATTTGAAAGCGTTATCAGAAGCTTTGGCACTGTTTGGCGCTCATAGTCATCATTTACAAAGGCGTTACAGATAAGTGGATAGAACTTAGGCTATAGACATTAGAACATGCACGTGACACAGAAGAAGGTCAGGAAAACACGCAACTCTTGAAACATGGAACAGCTTAGCCCAAACACCAGGCATGCCCCATCATACCTGCTGTTCAGTAAGTGTATGAAGATGCCTCTCTTCAAGACCTCTGAACTGTATTCCCGACCGGGTCAGCATTTTGTTGTTTGATGCACTGAGAGGTTGTCTCCAAGTGCATAGAGGGCACTATTTGTGTTTTTCCTGCCTGCAACCATCAGGCCTTTCATGGCGAATTTGGGCAGGAAGAGCAATGTTGGGACACTTTCCCTAGTTGTGCTAATTTGCCTTCCTAAAGTTCCTCCACCATAGATGTGACGGGAAGGTGTTGTGGTACTGCTGAACGGGACAGAGTTTTCGACTGTGTAACTGGTTTAGGTCCCCCCTGCTTTAAATGAGGCTGGGCAGTGCTTATATATACAATAATAGGTGCCAGGGTCAGAACCAGGAGGCCACTGCAGCTTGCAACACCCATCGCCCCCATCTCTCTCGCCTGCAAGTGAGACAGTTCAGATTATTGAAATTTCAGTTTAATATATTGTTTCTCTGCAGCCTCGCACAGCTGCAGGTGTCCGACCTAGGCTGTGGGCTGTGCCATGCTACTACTAAGTGTGAGTGGCATTATACTGTTTGCAAGAAAGTGTCACTCAGTCGCTGAATATCACTCATAATTTCACTGAAATTATGAAAATGTCACACAATCAATCTAAAACCTTGCAGCTATGTATATTCTGTAAGGTAGTTCTGCGGGATGAGTGCCTGCTCCATTGATAACCAACAGTGCAACAATCTGAATAGAGACAGAGCGAACAGCATTTATTATTCTTGTGAAGGGGTTCTAACAAGCGTCATCTGAATGTACAGCATAATTTATAATAGATATTTATTTTTTTCACAGCACCAAGGAGGCAAAATTATTTCAATATAATCACTAGTGCATTATTTTGCTACCCATGTCTGTATATATCCATGATATACAATGATGATTATAAGAGTCATTTGATTCACGTTCCCAAACCATTTTTTGCATTCTGCGAACAGTAGGAGACGTTTTAATTCAGTCAGTAAGGCAATATGGTAGTGAACAGGTAGCGCTAGGTGAAAGGAATTAAATCATTAATAATAATTGTAATGTATACAATGAAACGCGTGTTTAATGTCCATGCCAATGTCCAGGCATTTTAATGTGTGTTTTTTGTGTCCCTCAGCGCTCTGAGTTTGTTCACTACCCCCTGTAAATTACGCCCTTGGCCTCCGCTCTATAAATGGGTAAATCAGCTCTGTCCCATTAGGAAGCTAATTCATGACCTATAGGGGTTATCAGCTATGCATGTTGTACAATATATACAGTTACACATTTCACTAGCAGTTGGACGCTGGCTCTTGCTGACAATTTCAATGTTCTGGGTCTGCAACAACTAGTCCTAGATCCAACTCTTGTAGCTGGACACACACTTAACCCCATGTCTGTCTGCGACCCAGTGGCGGTGTCCATTTTGCATTGTGATCGGTGTGTGTTGAGTTTGTTGCCATTTAGTTTGTTGTTCCCTCGGCTCTTGTGTCCGTGTACAAGCAGTTGCGCATGTGTTTTTGGGAACCAAAATAAATGTGGAAAAATACTAGCTGTAGCGTCATCTTTTGCTTGTGGCAAAAATAAATGCGGATAAATACAGAAAAAATGCCCAAAAAATAAATATGGATAAATACAGACAGAAAGGGCAAAAAAATAAATAACATAAAACCGGGAGCCCTAATTAAGATACATGACGCGGAGAGCAGAGTGTTTCAAGGTGGTAGATACAGGGGTTAGAGAATGGTAAGGAGTGCAGGGAGGGAACTGTGTATGTGAAAAATACCGTTAGCTTTTAGGCAGTTACCAGTAGCCGCCTTAAGAGGTGAATATTGTATAAAATAGGACCTAAGTTCCTCTGAGGAATATTTAAGTAAAAGTCCAGAATGCCTGGTCCTTGGGCCCGTCGGGGCACAGACGGGCTTGCCTTTGGCGCCCCTTAGACGTGCCGCCAGCTGCGCGCGTCCGCTGCGCCTCTGCGGCATTGCATGCATTTAGACTTAGGCTCCACCTCAAACTCCTCCCCCCTTGCGGCCAATTGGCTGAGGCCTCAGGGTGGTGTCAGGAGCAACGAAAGGACAGCGAGAGTTACAAGCAAGTGCCGATTTTAACACACAAGCAGAGATTAGGTGACAATGTTCAATTTTTAAAATAATTTTTTTTTTAAAGCAATGAAACGAGCAGCAGCCTGTCAGCGTGGCAACCAGCCTAAAATCGCCAGTGGTTTGCGTTGCGGGGAGCTTTTTAGCCTAGGCTCCACCTCAAACTCCTCCCCCCCTTGCGGCCGATTGGCTGAGGCCTCAAAGGGGCATTCCTGAGTAAATAATGTTTTTGAATGACACTGTTCAACAAACATCCTGTCTTGGACTAGCAAAGATAAAAAATGTAAACAAACCTTCCATACCTGTACCTACAACTGATAATACAAACACTTCAGAGGGAGGGGTCGACATAAAAACTATTTTACTAAAAAACAGAACTGATCCGGATTGAAAAAAAATTGTTAATTTTCCCCACAGACACGAATAAAGGTCAAGATAGATTCCTGAACAAGACACAAGGGTTTACAGTAACTAGGCCAGACCCAAGATATGTCTAGAGACAACATCCAGGGAAAGTAACAACTTACAGTGTAGGAAAATGATGCCTCGAATGGCTATAACAATCTACACTTAGAGGTTAAACAACACTTAACTTTACTTAAAGATGGTGTTGATTTGAGGGACTTCTCATTAGGGCCTCATAAACCGCAGCAGTGATTTTATTTTTGCCACTTCTGCTTCGATATGGCAAGCCAATCCACCAACGACGCCCAGATTACCATTGAGACCACTCTCCTGGCAGTGGCACATAATCCAAATTTTGGGCTTGGCTTGTTTAAGAGATCTGAATACCACATGGTTTCTTTCATTTAGACCAATCTGGCAAGATTGCATCTTACCTGTTCTACAATGCCTGCTATGTGGAGAAAAATGCGTGCTAGACATCGGTCTAACACTTCCATCAGCACGGCCAATGGATGTTGACGCTTTGCTTGGTTTGGTAACGGCTCATGCATTGTGTTGTCCACAGCGGCTACCAATTTTGATGACGGCATTCATGAAGGTCTCGCCAGCACAACCAGCTGATAGTGAGATACGTGGACCGACAGGCACACAGGTTCCATCTACTGCGAACATTGCTAATGCGACTGACGCGGACGGCGATGCTTCTCATCTGTGTACAATTGATCTGCTTAACGAGGTAGTCCAACTTTCACCTACAGTCGTAGACAAATTCTTTTCAAACTTAGAAGAGTTGATGATGTTTTCTCCTAATAGCGACAGTGACTTTTGAAGTTAGCACACAGCGTTCTGATGAACTCTGAATTCGACCTTCACTTTTCAAAACAAAACTTCAGAACTCTACTTTTCTTTGAATTAACTTTTTCCAAATTGAATTATTATTTTTTTGGGGGCACAAAGTAATCTGCTTAAAGTAGAACGATTCTTAGAGAACAAGAATTCTTTGAACACTTCCAAGAGAAAATATTTGACCTCGTTCACAACCAAAACAGTTTATATATTTTGTCATGGAATGGTCTCGACCTTTCTTCTGTATTTCAGAGCCATTTCATAAATGTTATTTCATGACTCATTCTGATAAGCATTTTTTCCAATGTCACACTACATGCTTTGAATGAAAATAATATAGCCTTATAGCCCGCCGTAGAGGGCTATACCGGCTATTAAAGGCCCTCTCCAGCGTTAAAGGCCCCGAGACGAAGGCAAGGGCCTTTAACGAAGGCGAGGGCCTTTAACAAGGGAGAGGGACTTTAATAGCGGTATAGCCCATCTACGAAGAGCTATAAGGCTATTAGAACATTCTGTCACTAGAGGACAGAATGTTCTAACAAAAAAACACAAAGCCTTTTGGGAGCGTGAGGAGATTGGAATCCCCTCAGGTTCCCTGAAGCCTTTGTTCACAGCCAGAGCTGTGAAGAAAGAAACATTGGAATCTTGGTGCTCCTGGCTTATACCAGCCATTATAAGCCCAGAGCACTCCATTGTTTTCAATGGAGCTCCCAACATTCCAATGTTGTAATGTAGCCTTATAGCCCGCTGTAGAGGGCTATACCGGCTATTAAAGGCCCTCTCCAGCGTTAAAGGCCCCGAGCCGAGGGCCTTTAACAAGGGAGAGGGACTTTAATAGCGGTATAGCCCATCTACGAAGGGCTATAAGGCTATTAGAACATTGTGCCCTCTAGTGCCAGAATGTTCTAACAAAAAAAACAAAGCCTTTTGGGAGCATGAGGGGAATGGAATCCCCTTTTAATTTTTTTAATACGTGCAGCACCAATGCTCATTTTCATGTACATCCATTTTTAATGCATTTTATCTATTTTGGATGGGATTGTAAACATATGCTTTAGATACGTCTTTGCTTAGTATTTAGTAATGTCAAACATAATAAAGTGGAGTGGGTGTTGTATAGCATTTTAGGACCCTAGTGTAATTTTACCGATTCATGCCCTTATATAGGGTATAATTCACATTACCCTTATATAGGCATAAAAATCATACCCATATTTAGACATAACCCATCCAGTCCAAATACGGCATGGCTACTTCCACTAGTTCCAAAAAGCCGCAACGATTTCTTGGAAAACTCGGCTTCAGCAGTCAGGGACATCCCCTCTCTTGAATATTGATTTGTCCTGGAAATCAGGGCATTTGCAAGGAACTACCGTTCTTTGGTGACGTTATTATGTCCGAACTTACGTCAATCCAGGCACCTTCAAGGTATAAATATGCCTACACTTGCCCTAGCAAACACACAGTGGTTTGGAGCAGTCAGACTATCTACTTGCTCGACGCATCTCGCTACAGCAAGTACCGAAGGAAGCAGACCCTCCAGCTGACGCACTGAGAGGCTGCCTTTCTCACGCTGAGAATCCAGCTCCAGTGTTTCCAAGCTCCCCTTGCCGGGTATTGGGAAATAGAGTCCGGAGACAGAGATACCAGACCTCCTTCATTCTAAAACCAAGGTACGGAGCGGATTAGACCCCAAGAGAAATCTTGGATAGATTCTTGGCAAAGAAACTAAACACACACTTGCTTCTTCCCTCGTACTAAACTAAGTTAGGTACATCGGGATAGACGGATTTTAGAAACACCAGTTGAGTACTTTTAGTCTTTGTTATTTATGTATATATTTATCTATGGTCTAAGAACCATACAATGCTTTTACAGAATTATTTTATAATACTCTTCTTACTGTACGCATTATACTTTACAGCCAGTATTACGATTGTAGCAGTTCATTTCTTCTGTATGAGAAAGAAGACTGTTCAATAAATACTTTCATTGAAAACGCCCGTCTTTCTCTGCACCTCTGGTGAAACAAAGCATGCACGATTGAGTAAAATATCTATCTATTGTTTCCACGACTCTGAAGATCAGTTTTATTCTTGGGGAAACAAAATTGTCATGTGTATGCGGTTGTCAGAAATTAATCCCTTCTTGTGTATTCGAGAAAGTTTCTAGAGACCTCTGAGTTAGCTGGCACTCACAATTAAGTGTAATATATTCGATAGAGACCTAGTCGACTTAAGTCCTACGTCACATCTATAGGATATATTATTCTAATGTGCAGAGCCTATTGGGGATATAGGAACTACATTACAGTACCTGGAGCAGAAGAAGCCTCCCTAACATGGGCTGGCGCGGCCATCTTTGCACACAGTGCAAATTATTATACTGCAGCGCTCTAGCGCTGGACACCTGAGGAGGTGCTATAATGCATGATATTTCTTTTTAATGCAGTGATGCAGGCTTGCCTTCAAATGAGTTGGGCTAGTGAGTGATGCGTGGCACTTGGAAGGGCTGTAATGGTTTCTATAGCATAATAACTAAACTCCATTCTACAAGAAAACAAGTTGGCATCCTTTATGGTAACATACTTATTGGACTGGTGTCATGTATTGTCGTAATACCCAAGCATTTATCTAGGGTTTGGTACACTAGTCTCTTAAAACACTTATTGAATATGTCTTTTTATAGGTTTACGGTTGAGACAAATAAACTGTCTGTGCATTAAAATCATCTGCCAATCGCAGTACCAATGCCTTTTTTGAAATCGGTCAACGTAATCCTTTTTATGATTCATGAAGCAATAAAGCGGTCAGCAGAATTCAGAAACCGAAAATAGTACTAATAAAATCCTAAAAATCATAATTTTCCTCAAGTGAAATTCTCTATACACGCAAACAGTGATGTGCTAAATCATAAAAAATAAAGGAACATTAGGCTATCGCCGAAACTCGGGGCTATACTAGGGATCAGACAAGAGCGGAGAGCTTGCTTATATGCAACTGCACTGTGAATATATTTCCCTTGAAAACTGTTCAGTCATCACGTGTGGAAATTGCGAGCAGTTGTATATCTCAGATTATAGCGGAGTGTTAAAAAAAAAAAACAACAACTGCACTCTCTATATCGGGTGAGTGCAGTTTATCTGAGCTATTGCGCGAGCTGCAGATACCATAGGTCAAAGACAGAAAGTGGCAACCACTGCTTGATGTTTCGCAACTGTGCGGTCTGCAGCTCACGCATTAGCAGTGAGAAATAACGGGTTAAACGTAATGCGCGTCAGCCAGTCCAATCGCTTAAAGAGGCGTTCTGCATGTCAAAATGCACACGTTCATGATCTGACCCCAGCAGCGTTCACTTCACAGATGCCAACAAGGTGGTAAGAGGAACAAGTCATAAAAAAACCACACCATTCGTGTATGCCAAAGTCCAGAACTTGTTTCTGTATTTCCATCAGCGCCCTCTATGCCAAGGAGCGTGCTGAATTTGTTAAGCTGGAAAAGGAGGAGTACTTTTTAATAACTCTGGGAATTATGTCCCCAAGGGTGGTGTTGGGGATCTAAGAAGCTCGTGCAGTGTGTGTATTGTTTCAAACCATTATACAACTCATTGGCTGCCTGTCAATATGTATTATTTGGCAGTGACAGCGGTTATGTATCCCTGCAGAACTGCTGTTAGATTTGGGGGTCTCTAGTTGGCAGAGGTAGGTACCTTTGACCAAATAGGGATCCTTGTATCTAGTCAGGATAAGGGGCTACACTTCTAAAATAACCCCTGCTCACCCCCTTGATAGCTTGGCACAAGCAGACAGGCTTATCTCAGAGGCAGTGTGTAAAGCATTTGTGAACACATACAGTAACCCAGTGACAACACTACAGATGGACACCACACAGGTTGTAGTATAAAAAAAAAGTATTTTTATATAGACTTAACACAAGACCACAAACAACAAAAATCTACAATACTGTACTTCAAAAATGGTAGAAATAGCGTAGTTCTCTTTAGATGTAAAATGCGACACTTTTAAAGTTCAAAGTACCTTTGGATGCCTAACACTATACAACGAAGTGTTGCAAGGAAGGTGATGCGTCGATTCCTTACACGCAAGAACAGTGATGCAACGGATCCTTACTGCTGCGTAGGGGATGCGTCGGATCTTCCCGCGTGGGGAGGTGGTGCTTCTGTTTCTTACTGCGCTTCCGTGGCAATGCGACCAGCAGCGCTGTGATGCAATGAAGATCCGGTGCAAAGAAACAAAATGGCATCTTCTTGATGTTACAACGATGCGTGCACGCCAGACGGGCGTGCGGTAATTCAACAATTCTTCTGAGCCGCCACAGGGTCTGCGACACGCTCCTCTGGTGATGCAACGGCATCTACTGAGCCGGCAACTCTTCTCCGGTGATGAGACGACAACGGGTGCGACGCACTTCTTCATCTTTAGTCGCTCTTCCAGCTCCCAGCGACACGCAGTCTCTCAGAAGGCCCAGCTCCACAGGCACTTCAATTCCCAGCAAGGGAAGGCAGGTGAGCTGGTTTGTGAAGTCTGTTGTCCCTGAGACTTCAGCAGGAGGCAAGCTCTATCTCAAGCCCTTGGAGATTCTTTACAATCCCCCAAACAGCACTCAGCTTAGGGATAGTCTACTCCTCAGTTTCTCCGGTTCCTCTCCTCAGCAAAGGTTCTTTCTGTTTCCCAAAAGTGATCTAAAGTTCTTGGGTCTGGGTCCCAATATTTATACTAGCAAATCCTTTGTCCTTTGAAGGCAGAGGGTCCTGTACCCAGACCAAACCAGTTGTGTGCAGTCCTGGAGCACTTTGTTGACAAGACTCCTCTTTCCTTTGACCGTGTGGGCCAGGGCCAGTAGACGCACGACAGGAGGTGGAGACAACATTGTGGAAGGCAGGCACAGCCCTATACAGGTCCCAGGTGCAACTCCTCCCACCCATCTACATGTATATAGCTCTATTTAGCCCCGTGCTGACTCACCCTGTCTCCTGGAATCCCCCAGCTCCTGTCACTCAAAATCCAGACAAGGCATACACAACCTAGCAGAGGCAGGTTTGGATAGTTAGGCAAGAAAATACATATTTTCGAAAAGTGGTATTTTCAAATACACAATGTTAAAACCAACTTCACTAAAAAGGTGTATTTTATCATTATGAGTTCAGGCATGCTAAACTCGAATTTCTATCTAGTTCCCCGAGTCAGTTAGGATCATAAGAAGCTATAATCAAACTGCCCATTCTGGTCTATGGGGAACAGGTAGCCTTGCAATAGTAAAAAAACGAAAATGGCTGTAATTCACTATTAGGACATGCCACACACACCAGGGCATGTCCTACCTTTTACCTACAATGCACCCTGCCCTTGGGCCTACCATAGGGGTGACTAATATGCAGAAAAGGGAAGATTTAGGGACTGGCAAGTGGGTGCACTTGCCCAGTCCAAATGGCAGTACCAGACTGCACACAGGCTCTGCAATTGCAGAGCTGAGACACTTTAATGGTTGCTTCTGTGGGTGGCACAACCAGTGCTGCAAGCCCACCAGCAGCATTTGATTTACCAGCCCTGGGCACCCGCAGTGCACTGTACTAGTGTCGGACAGTAAATCAAATAAGCCAATCATGGAGGCACTAATTCATATACCAAATTTACAATATGGAGAGCATATGCACTTTACCACTGATCAGCAGTGGTAAAAGGCCCAGAGTCATAAAACCAAAAAAACAGGTCAGACAAAATACAGGAGGAAGGCAAAAAGTTCAGGGATAACCCTGCAAAAAGGGCCAAGTCCAAAATCTGCCATAACATATCCCGCTCCGCAGGGAACCCGTTTTGAAGGGTTGGGCCCGCCCGCGCTACCCTTAACTCAAGCCTCATTTGTTAGAGAGCAGGGGCGCAATGTGTTATAGGGGGAAGTGCTGTATCACACCTATGCATCCAGTAAGTTATTGCATTGCAAGCACAGTAATTATAGAAAGATAGGTATCCATAGCCACACCGTTCAGTCTACGTGTGATGTCACCCAGCTATTTTCTACTGCCGGAGAAAAGATTAACGTTCACTGAGAGCATTTGGAGGAGACGGCAGATAGAACACAAGGCGGGGTGGGAACGTAGTTAGGCTACAGCTCCACTCTCCTAGCTACACCAGAGTGACACAAACTGCCACGAATGACATATGCCCCCACACTTACTGGCAGAAATCTCCAAGGACTAGAGAAGGAAAGGTGACTGAAGCTGACAAGACTGCGCATCTTGGAAAAGGTTGCGATATACTGTAGTCAAGAACAGAGGCTCCCTTCCTTAAGGTGGCTGAGAATCAAGACCCAAAAAGGGTCGAGAGCAGAGAAAGAACGAGAGCAGTTTCGAAGGACCCATTCAAGCGCCAGTTATGTCATTGGGGGGCCCAGAGCTGCAGTCGCAGTGTTTTTTTGTGTACGTTTTTGTGCTTGTTTCTCGCTATTCACAGGAAAGATTTGTTTAAATAAACGGTGAGTTGCATTTTAGGTATGGTTTTAAATGCGGGCTTGTGGGATCATGCAGCTACAAATATCACAGAGCCAGCAGAAAAGCAATAAACCGCTTCACAGCGGCCCGGAATTCCTCTGCGGTGCTGAGGAATGTCAAGCTGTGTCAGAGGGAGCCTACTGCTTAATTATCGCTCTCTTACTTTAAAGTGCGAGAATTTGTGACTATCCTGCGTTTTACCGATGTAAGAAGCGAGGGTGTATAATTTTTAGGTCGAGCTAGAATGCAATGCGAAGCATTGCCTAGCTCGACAACTAATGTTGCGGACTTCTGGGAATGTGAGACACGAGTCGACCGCGCGCTTTTTCTCTCTCAGATTTGTCCTTGTGAGCGCGCTTTTGCTGCTGGCTGCTTGCTGTGTGGGCACGCTTTCGGTTAAAGCGGTCACACACACACGGGCGCATGCACACACGCAGCAGGCACACACGCAGCAGGCACACACGGCAGGCACACACACACACGGCAGGCACACACACACACACGGCAGGCACACACACACACGGCAGGCACACACACACACACGGCAGGCACACACACACACGGCAGGCACACACACACACACACACACGGCAGGCACACACACACACACACACACGGCAGGCACACACACACACGGCAGGCACACACACACACACGGCAGGCACACACACACGGAGGCACACACACGGCAGGCACACACACACACACGCAGGCACACACACACGGCAGGCACACACACACACACGGCAGGCACACACACACACACGGCAGGCACACACACACACACGGCAGGCACACACACACACGGCAGGCACACACGGCAGGCACACACACACACACGGCAGGCACACACACACACGGCAGGCACACACACACACACGGCAGGCACACACACACACACGGCAGGCACACACACACACGGCAGGCACACACACACACGGCAGGCACACACACACACACACGGCAGGCACACACACACACACACACACACGGCAGGCACACACACACACGGCAGGCACACACACACACGGCAGGCACACACACACACACGGCAGGCACACACACACACGGCAGGCACACACACACACACACACGGCAGGCACACACACACACACACGGCAGGCACAGGCACACACACGGCAGGCACACACACACACGGCAGGCACACACACACACGGCAGGCACACACACACACGGCAGGCACACACACACACGGCAGGCACACACACTGCAGGCACACACCCCTCCCCCCCCTTAACTCACCGGGCTCTTTTCTTGCTGGAATCCCTGTTTTCTTGTGGGCTCCTTCTGCTCGGCTCCCGATGGATGGGCGGGCGGGTGCGACGCGGCTAGGGGCTCCAGAGCAGGGTCAGGCTGACAACTTACAGCCTGCTAACTTTTTCTGCTCCGGTGCACGAGCTGGTGAAGATGGCGGCTGCGCAGGATTCGTAGCCCCTGCCCTTCAGCCGCCTCCGGGACTCCGCCCTGCTAGCGCGCCATTGGCCGAGCGCCCCTCAGCGTTGGTTATTGAGAAAGAGGCGGAAGCGCTGGAGGAAGGGGTAATGCTTGTTCTTCTTTTCGTTCATATTTTCGGTACATCTACAAGACTATATCCGTAGCTTAACGCTGAACTTTGTTTCTACATTATCATTTTATTGACGAAGGTGTATTGACCGTAATAAACATGACAGGAGGGCTAAGTAAGGCGGTTGTTCGAAGTAACGATACCTCCGGGTCACCTTCGCGTTATATAAACTAGTTGGACGCAGTCCTCTGAAGTAACTGAAACGAGACGCGCAGCGCTCTATAAAATGTGCAATGGCAAAAACAAAGCACATTGTACAGTTTAAATTGTACAGTTTGTAATTCAGCTGCAGCAAATCTACAGCTGAATTACAAACTCCATCCAAATTGTAACCAATTCAATTTTTCATGAATTACGCATGTTCGTTTCCCCACGAATTCGCAATTCAAATCGGACATAATTCCAACAAAAAGTGCTAAACTCATAGTAAGCGATTCCAGAATCCTGCAGTGCTATGAACATGGCCTGCAGCCGCCAAAGGACAAACAATTACACGGAAACACGCATGTCAATCCAGCGATAACAGCGACTGACAAGGATCGGCAGAGACCATCATACACGTGTCACGGTTAGGAAGAAGATTTGCTGTCAACTGTGCAAATACACGATCTGGCTCGTTCACGGAATCACACTGTGTGATCTTGGGCAAGCCATTAATTCTTAATCTGCAAGACACGTCTTTTCAATGGTAACGAGGTCTCTTCTGTTCCTCCACCATAGATAGATAAGATGTTATAGTAAGGAGGCAGGTCAAATTAAATGAGAGTGGATATAGAAATCAGGCATCGAGGGACGCTTAGCGAACTCAGAGCAAGGTTGCCGCATATGGGGGAATACTTGTCTGTGCAAGTGTGAGAGCACAACTCCACACTTTTCAAGGGAAATGATGCCATCTTTTTCTATTTTTGCAGTCGTGGTGTGCTTGGCTGTAAAAGACAGCAGCTTTTGGGAATGTACAAAGAAAACATGCAGTATAGTACCATATATAGCGTTTTCATCCACAGGCACATTATTAATCTTTCGTTCATCATTCAATCTTTCATCATTCATCCATCCACCCATTCAAGCATTCATTACCTATGCATGCACCCATCCTTTCACTTACCCATCCATCGCAAAACAAAAAACACAACTGCGTATTTTGAGACTGAAATTCAATTTAATGTAAACAATGTCATATTTGAAAAAATGTCTAAGTATTCACCTTG
Source organism: Lissotriton helveticus (assembly GCF_964261635.1). Classification (NCBI taxonomy): domain Eukaryota; kingdom Metazoa; phylum Chordata; class Amphibia; order Caudata; family Salamandridae; genus Lissotriton; species Lissotriton helveticus. The sequence goes on along the minus strand of NC_136060.1, from coordinate 419,353,882 downwards.
AGCACAAACAGCGGTAATGAATGTCCATTCATTTGGCGCGGTGGCTCGCCAAACTCTTTACATAACTTTTCTAGCCCGCGACATTTGAGTCCTAGCTGTCATTAAACAGAGCATACTTGTGTTGTGCTCCTCCATTGCAGGTGCGTGAACTATATACATCATGCGCAATGACTGCCTGCATCCAGTGCTTGCTTGCGGTTCAAAAGTGAGCTCAAAGTAGCATTTACCATGGCTGTATGCACTTTTCCCAGATACTATGTTAACATTGCCATACCTTTTCTGTACAGTTGCTATACACGTTATATTTTAGTATAACATGCACTTTTTTTGTTTAAATAATCACTCCACTGAAAACAAAAAAACATAAATAAAAAACATTGCCAATTAGAATGTCAATTACTCCAACTCCAGCAAATGCGAGACCTATTGCATTGCAAATGATTGTTTTTTTCTAGCACATAATTGTACCCATGTTTCAGAATATATCAGAATTAGTACACTGGAAACGTGTAATATTTTATTTTAGCATAAGCAACAACCATTTTGGCTGTGGCATCCATTTAGCTTCCTTCGTAATTCTTTCGTCTTCTGCTGATCGCCTTTTTACCCTTCTTTGGGTCATCAACTTTAGTTGACCTCTTTCGACATGGCTAAGCAATGTACGCCCTGGTGGGGGGGGGTATGGGGGGCTGTAGCTGCCGGTGCACCTGGTCTTAGAGGCTATCTATTGACTGTTTACTACTGTCAAAAACATTCCTGCTCCCCCTCCTTATTTGCTGACCAAGTGATCATCCACCTGCCCTTGTTTGCTGATAGTTATTTCTGTGTCTAAACTCGCTCTTTCCATTTCTGTCCACATGCTTGCATTGCAACAAAAGTGTATATAAAGGACAATGGTTTGTGAATTCAGGGTACTTCCTCCAACAACACTTGAGGGTGTTCGGACGCAGTCCTGCTCATGAGCATTTAATAAACTTGGTTGGTTATACTCCACTCCAGAGACGATCTATCTTTTGTTAGTCTTCAGACCCGTGGACAAGAGGGTGGCCCTGAGGATCGCAACACTACTGAGGCAGCACACTGCATGAGAAGACCCTTATCTTTGCAGGCCGAAGTGACTTTTCTGGTTTTCCTGATTTGACCATCCGGGTGGTGGCCGGTCTCGACTGGGGCTTTCTTTGGCTTATTCTGCAGTGACCATTAGGTCGACCAGAGATCGGCAGGTGGGAGTTGGAGACTTCTGTTTGGTAAGGTCGCGGAGGTACGCACTCTTGATTTGCCTGGTTTGGTTTTAATATTGATTCTTTGAAAAGACTGAAGGCAGGTCATGTGGAGATCTTTCCCCTTTTGGAATATTTGTTTGGAGTAGTAATATTTTACATATACTTGTGCTCACATGCCTGTTCTCAGCACACTCCGTAAGTGGAGTTGCTGCTCTTGTGGAACCAAGAATGCTTTAGAACAAAGTAAGCCGGCTCCTCCAGAAGGGACGACAAATAGAGAGATGTATATTAAATATGGTATTTGTCCCATAATTTACGGTTCATTGTGGAACAAATACACAGAGTCAGATTTAAAATGGCCAGAGAATGGGTCATTCGATTTTAAGAAAGTTCAGTATGTAAAACAGTGTTTAATTAAAAGAAAGAGTAGACAGGATATGTTTGATTGTGCGCATATGTGGGATAAGGAAGTGTGAGAGAGCGAAGAGAGCGGAAGCTATAGCAGAGAAAGAGCAGCGGAAGACTATATATATCAGAAAGGGGTGGAATTAAAAGACAAAAGAAATGAAGGAGAGAATAGAAAAGGAAGATTGAGAACGTCGATTAGGGGTAAATGGCCAGTATCCTATTAGGCGCCCTATCTATCCACTATTACATGATTGCATCCTATTAGAACGACCCCCACCCCCATATAAATTCCCCGCTCCAAGTGCCCCTGAGGGAGATGCTTCTAATGAGGAAATCTCATCAGATAGATAAGGACAAAGATCAGCGATCCATGCAACAGACTCGCTCTACTCTGTCTATCGCAGATAAAGGTAAATTTAAGGGCAGTGCTAGAGAGGAATCTCGCCGGAAGACTACAGCGACGATGCTCACAACTACAATTCAGGCTTGGGAAGACGCAAAACAGTTATTTTTTTTTTTGAAAAGTTCTGTTGGGAGATATCACATCTGACACAATTAGACGAGCGGTTAAATTACGGGATGATACATTACAAATGCAAAAGGAAAAATAATTAGCTAAAAAGCAGCTAGCATGCGTTGAGATAACAGAATCTCAGACAGAGAAGACTGATATTCCGGTGGATGCAAATGATCCCAGCAGTAGTGAGTCTGCTATGAGACCAATGCGTGAAGCTGCACCCCTATATGTTCCCCCGAAGGGTGCAGGAACAAATGATAACACTTCCGATGATGCAAAGGGATATTTTATATATAATTGGATCTATACTCCCTGGAGTAGAACAGATGTTATGGCCCTTAAGGCTGCCTTGCCTGATCCCCAGAAAAATCCTGCCGCCTTCTATGAGGAGGTGGAAGAAGCCATTAGTTCTTGTACTATGACATTAGCAGATATAGATATGTTCTTTGGGCTTATTTTGCCCCCTGATATGTGGAGAATGATACGCAAAATCAATGACACTGAGGCATTTGGTGACACTTGGATAAAATTAGAAGAACTAAATAAGGATAGGTTACCTGCTCAGAAACCCCAACAGGAGATATTAGATCTTCCTAAAGCTATTTTGACTAAATTGAAGACTCTTATACCCCCTAAGAAAATAGATTGGACTACGTTAGCATCTTGTAGACAGAAAAAAAATTAATCAATCAGTCTCTGAATTCTTTTCAAGGTTTGAGACATTTCATGATTTTAGTGAAACAGGGAAACATGTGTTTGTCGACAAATTTGTTGCTAATATGTTACAAGAAATATCTAGTTGCTTTAAAGCGAGTGAAAGTTCTTGGACTACTTTCTCCTCAGTTTCCCTTTTGACAATGGCACAATATTAGGAGCAACAGGAACTAGAAGCGAAGGGAAGGGAGGATAAAAATGTTAAGGAATTGAAAACAAAAAGGTGATTATGGCTCAAGCGTATGGTTCACCATTTAGGAGAGGTGGAGGGGGCGCACGTGCAATGCATGCACCAGGAGCGTTCCCTCTCCTTCGGGCCAATTTGTCTCCTGATCAGTGTTGTACAGAGACTGGGCCCTGTTTTGCAAGGACAGCAATATCGACGGGGACGTATGAGAGGGTGTCCAGGGAATGTAGGGAGCAGGGGTGATGAAAGTGTTCGCCCCCAGTTTCAGGTAGTTGAACAGGGACGAATTACCCTAATGCTTTTGACAAACAACATCAGTACCAAATGACGGACTATTCTGTTAATACACCCACAGATTCAGATTATGCATAGGGACGCCTAGGGCGGGGTGTGGGACCGGTTGAGGTGCCAGTAGATCAAATGGGTCCCTATGTTGACGCAAATGTCTTGGGATCTAACAATCAATTGCTGGTTGATACGGGGCTACTCGTAGTGCCCTTTCTAAAAGACTGGTTCCTAGGGTTTCCACAATGATAACATCGGTAGCGTTCGATGGAACACCTACACCTAGCCCACAATCACAGCCACTTTAATTCAGACTAGATACATTCACTACAGCATGCCCATTTTTGCTCTCCCCTAACACTCCAGATAACATTGTAGGTATCATTTTGCTAAAATATTTTCGTGCTACAATACACTGTTCCCCGGAAGGTGTACGCGTTATCCTCAATGAAAACTATCCAATCATTGATAGATCTTGCCTTATCAAGAAGGACACCGTTCTGGTGTCCTTGCCTTGCACTCTGTAGGCTAGATCAGATACTGATGTGGGTCAAAGGGTTATGCCTCCTGTACGAATTTAAGTGAGAGAAGGTGCCTCATTGCCTAGTTTGCCTCAATACAAGATATCTCGAGAGATTGAGGAGACACTAGCAGGTATTGTCCAGGACTGGACTAAAGTAGGTGTAGTGGAAGAGGTACCCTATAATATTTGCAATAGCCCTATCCTTTCCATTTTGAAAAAGGACACCTATACTAGAATGTACAGGATTCATTATTTATTTGCGGAAGGTTAATAAAATTGTAGTGACTTAATATCCGGTAGTTTCCGATATCACAAACCTCCTCACTATGGTTCCTCCCACTGCTACCATATTTTCGGTCATTGACTTGAAAAACGCGTTCTTTTCAATACCTATTCACCCTGGAAGCGGCTATCTTTTTGGATTTACACTAAAAAATAGATCCTTCCGTTTCTGTATTGCTCTAAAGGGCTATATAGAAAGTCCTAGTATTTACAGTCAGGCTTTGACGAGACAACTGGATTCCTTCCCCGTACCAAAAGGGGCGTTTCTTGCATCACATAATCACAAAGTCTCGCAAAAGAAATTGCAATATTGTAGACAGCTGGTTACCTATTTAGGTCACCTTCTGTCTAAGGAGGGGCGTGCGCTCACACTAGATCGCATCCGAACCATTCTAGACAATCCTGTACCACGTACTCAAAAAGATGTCCGTGCACTAATTGGCCTTACTTCCTTTTGTGGAAGTAGAGTGTCGCAAGGTAGATCAGCTGCTGCAAGATGAAATACTTGCCAAAAAAGGCTGTAAATCCTGTTTTGAAGGCGAAGGCGGGTCCGGGAAAGAATCTCTGCATAGGTGCCGTTTTCCCCGACCCATCCATTCTTGTGTAATCAGTTTGAACTCCTATCCCCTCGTGGTCTCTCCCGGAGTTTTGTGACTGGTTGTTCGTCTTCTCTTCGTGGCTTCACCACCTTTGAGTTTTTGAATTTTGGACGCTCTACTCATTCTTCTCATCCTGATGACGACCGCATACTGATAAAGCAGTCGAAACGCCATTGACCCACTTGTGGCCAGAAAATCAATGAAGGACACAGTATTTCGTTTCATGCTGTTCCCTCTGTATGACGTATACTTTTTCATTTGCCACTTGTCTGGTTTGTAATATATATTGTCTTTCTGTGGCAGCACATTGTATTGAGCGCCATTGTCTTAGCTGTTTTTAGTGTATATTAATTGTAATAAATGTGTGTATTTTTTTGATAATTATTTTGTGTATGGGTCCCCTATGTTCTTGCTTTTCTTTTTTCTCTTGTTTCAATCTTTATGAAATATTATATGGTTGTAATGTGTATTGGTTTGTAATTACTGCATTGTTTTAGTAACTTGCTTCTTTAAACACTGTTTGGATTATTTACCTCCTTTTGTGGGCAGTGGATACCCTGTTTTTCCCATACTTTCAACCTTTGTTAGCCCTTTTGACCAAAGACACTCCGATGCCCCTCCCATGCACTACTGAATGCCAGAGCACCTTCCAACAGTTACGTCAAGCCCTTTGTTCTGCACCCGCTATTAGGTACCCCAGATTACACTAAATCTTTCACGCTCTATGTCCACTAAAGGGAAGGTTGTGCCCACTCGGTCTTAACACAGACACACTGCTATAAACAACGCCAGTTTGCATATTTTTCAGCTGTCCTTGACCCAGTCGCTTGCACGCTGCCTGGATGTTTCCGAGCGGTGGCAGCAACTGCTGTATCTATACGCCAGAGTGAAGGAATAGTTCTGTCACACAAACAGCTTGTGTTAGTACCCCATTCAGTTGATGCCTTACTAAACAAAACCATGAAGCAACATTTGACGAGTGCCCGTCTGACAGGATATGAATTGATATTTTTGCCCCCCCCCCCCCCATATCACGCTAAAAAGAGGTTTGACACTAAATTCTGCTACACTACTACCATTTCCAGCTACTCTGCCTCAGTCGCAAGAATCACATGATTGTATATTTCTCACTGAAGAGCAAACAAAGGGTCGTGTTGACCTACAAGATACTCCTCTCTCTATTGTTGATGGGGAGTTATGGCTTGATGGGTCATGTTTGGAATTACCCGATGGCACTACATCTGCTGCTTATGCTATTACAAAACTTCAGACAGTAATTGAGACAGCTCGCATCCCACAGATGTCGGCCCAAGCGGCCAAACTGATTGCACTGCAGAGAGCCTGTGAGCTTAGTACAAACGTACCTGTCAATATTTTTACCGACAGCCAGCACACATTTGGGGTAGCACACAATTTTGGCCGCTTATGGAAAGAAATGGGTTTCCTTACCTAACATGGGACACAGATAATGCATGGAGAATAAATTTAGTGTATAATCTTCTTACTGCCCTAATCCATCCTAAGAAGTGGCAATTGTTAAGTGGAGTGCACACAAGAAAGGGACTGATAAAATAGGAACAGGTAATGCCTTTGCGGATCACACAGCCCGTGAGACCGCAATGCAGCGAAGCACCACATCTATGTATGTGGTTAAGTCACAAGCTGAACGTTGGCATGATGCCAGGCAGTAATTGCTGGACATGCAACAATCTGCCTCCGCTGACGAACTAGACCAATGGTGTAAGGAGGGAACACTGGATGATAAGGGCTCCTGGAGGAATAAAGATATGACTAAATGAAGGTTATCCACAGAATACTTATATCCCTTGATTTACATGGCACATGGGCCAGCAAATGTTGGTGCATCCTCAATGGCAAAACAACTCATGCAAGTTTGGGATCATCCTGATATTGCCGGCACTGCTAAAAAGATAGCCCAGTCTTGTCTGGTCTGTCTCCAGTATAATCCTGGAAAGGGCACGCAAACTGCAACAAGAGGGTTTGCGACACAATCTGCACCTTTTCAGGTCCTGCAAATGGACTACATTCAGTTTCAGCGCTGTAATAATCTGAACTATGTCCTAGTAGTGGTTTGTGCCTTCAGTAAATGGGTGGAGGCGTATGCTACGAAGGATAATACAACTCTCACGACAGCAAAAGTTCTCTTAAAAGAGTTCTTTCCCCGCTACAGCGTTTGTCGGGTCCTATGGAGTACAATGGACCTCATTTTATTGGGAATGTTGCAAAATGTGTCATGAAAGGATTGGGGATTAAGTAGAAATTTCATGCTGCTTTTCACCCACAGTCAGCAGACCTGGTGGAGCGTTACAACTCCACCCTGAAACCGAAATTGGCTAAAATACAGGCTTCACGTCTTTGAAATGGCCTGATGCACTGCCCCTAGCCTTGCTTTCTATCAGATCGATACCACATACACTTTCTGGCCTTACGCCACATGAGATAGTCTTTAGGAGGCCCATGAACATTTGGGGGGTCCCTAAGCCTCGCCCTATACATGATGTTCCCCACCCGTTGATGAGTGACTATTTGTACCAGTTAACTGACAGCTTGTCTTCTATTTATTTCTCAGCAGGTATGGGAAGCTCTTCCAGACAGGTCGCAGGGTGATAGTCTTTCAATGGACAAGTTGCCTTGCACCTTGCTGGCGTGGCCCAGAGCAGGTCCTCCTTGCTACCTGAACTGCAGTCCGAGTGACCAACAGGAAGAACTGGGTCCACGCCAGCCACTGCAGAAAGATTCCATATACCTTCGTGAGCCCTGCTGTGCTGACAGATCACCACGACATTCTGGTCACCGAGAGAGGACGAGCTGCGTCAACTAAAGGGCCTCAGGAAGTCTTTGCGGACAACACAATCCCTGGCACATCTAGATACCTGCTTCAATCCAGGAAGAGAGACATTTCAATCCAGGTAGAGAGACACTTCAACGCAAAAAGAGACTGTTTGTCTTTAACCACCCAGGACAGTGGCTCAGACTACAAAGGGGGGGTAGCCTTTTAGGGAATACTCGTCTCAACGTTAGTGAAGAAACCAAAGCCTGCCCAGGACCTTAGGGCATCATCTATTTTGTTGTTTGTCGAAGAGATGAACATGCCTGAGGAGAAGAAATCAAATGCTACAAAAATCTGTAGCGGCTGCACAATGTTTATTACTGGATTGACTTGGACTGTTGTCATCATTGCTGTGGTAATGTGGATTGTGGAGGAATTAACTCCGGCTCGAAACGGATTGCCATTTCTATGATTTTGGATTGTCACTCGTTACACCTTGTTTCAGATTATTTGTTGGTATACCCCATGACCAGCTCAGGAACTTGGCTATAGCTATATGTTTGTGCAGGTTAGTCTTCAAAATATGAAGTGCAAGTTACTTGATCTGGTGCCCAAGTTATGATAGATCAGCTTGAGCCATTTGTCTCTAAGGCATTTGAACAGAATATGAGGGAATGACTCACCCATGATTTGACATCATGGACATTTGATGTCTGTTGTGTTTTGCCATTTTAAAGTGAATGGTTTAATTGGAAGTGAGCCAACCCTAAACGGGTGGTACAATTTTCTGTCACATGGTTTGGATCTAAAGTCCAGTAGGCCTCAAAATGGGATACTTGTGTTCCAGGAATATATACCCGTAAGGGAGGTGTTCTGTATGGATGACAAACTCTTTATTTTTGGCCATATTCCTGTATACATCCTTGTGAGCTATTTTGGATGGGAATGTGCTGCCTGCTGGATCTCCCACAAGTGACTGAACCCCATATCCACCAATGTGCCCTTTATTTTGCGTAGCCATGAGATTTTGCAAGAAGGGTCTGCTTCTGTTACGTGGGTTAATTAATTTGCATAGGGTAGCTGCTCCGGGGTGGTCCACAAATTTCTCCAGTATGCTATGGGCCTAAACAGAGCTAGCTCCTCTATTTCTGAGCAACCCAAGTCTAGATATAGGGGTCTGAAGGGAGTCTATTGTGGGAGTCCTGTAAGCTCTCATGAACTTATTCTGAGCTATTGTTAAGAATGTTACGTTTTCAAAACCTCAAAGCTCGGCACCATATAGGATCGAGGCCCTAACCTCTGCATTTTAAATTGTCAATGCAGGGCCAAATGTCTTCATTTGCGAGAGTCGGGGCTCTTTGATTAGGACACCTGCGAGCTGAGCATGCCTTAGGGCCAGTATATCGATTTGGGTTTGCCAATTTAGCTTCTTTTCCAAGGTAACCCCCAAATACGTGAAAATATTGGTTTGTTCCAATTGAACATTATTCATGTACACTCTCCCTTTCACCACTATGTATAACCATAAATGTTGTTTTGTCTACAATAACTACGAGCTCGAGATCACTACAGAATACCTTGAATCTATCAAGAGCTGGTTGCAAGCCTCTGTGTTTTAGATAAAATAAGGGTATTTATTTTATTTATTTATTTAAAGAGTTTTATATAGCGCTGGCTAGACCCGAAGGTATCAGAGCGCTTTACATGAAAATCGACAATGAAACAGAACAAGTTCAACAAATTATACAGTACATCAAAAAATAAGCAGTACAGTTAGGAGGGGAGAGAAAGGACAGAGAGAAGTAGTGGAGGGGGCAGGGGAGGTGAGAAAGGGAGGGTATCATCGGCGAACATTAATAGGGGTACCTTCATGCCTGCTAGTGAGGGTGCATCGGTGGGATATGTGGAAAAATAGTTGGACCAATGCAAAAAGAGTAGGGGCCAGTACGCACCCTTGACGGACTCCTTTTGTTACCGGAAACCTTTCCGTGATCATTCCCTTAGAGCCCCAGCGAACCGGAGCATAATTTGACTCATGTAGTTTAACAATTAAAGCAAGAAGTTCTAGTGGCATCCCTGATTCTTTCAATGCTTCCCATAGCTTATTGTGGGGGACCAGATCAAACGCAGATTTGAGATCTATGAAAGCAGCATGCATAGTACCCCAGCAATAATTACGGTACGCCAGTAGAGCAGCATAAATCTAAAAACCTGGTCAATATTACTGACATGCAAACGGAATCCAGCCTGTAATGTTCATAAATATCATGTTAGCATATCCACGTTTGTATTCGACTCAGCAAGAGCCTGTACATGATTTTGATCGTCCTGCCACGTCTCTTGTATTACTTTGCTAATATTCCAACATACGTCCCCAACCGTGTATTTCGGGACCTCGAAGCCTTATTACGAGACCTACTCTGGAACAAAGGCCACCCACGCATCGCTCTGGCGAAGCTATATATGCCGACCGAAGCAGGGGACTGGCTGTCCCCCAATCTGGAGCTGTACTATCTGGCAGCGCAAATGCAGTGGGTGTCGGGCTGGGCTGGGCGGAAGAGACTTGGGAGATACGGCTACGGACGCCACGGTCTGGACTCAGTTACAGGTTCAGGTGCTATTTCACCCACTGACCAGGACCCCGCGCCCGTCGCAGCTGCATCTCGCAGTAGCACGCAGATGCTTCCTCCGCTGCCTGCGCCTAACGCGGGCGACAACGCCATATGCCCCAATACTCCCCATATTGGGCACCCCGACTGCGACAGGGACACTAACGGCTGCACAACTTGATGGCTGGACCACAGCAGGCGTGGAAATGTTGGGGGACCTTTACTCTGACGGCGCTCTCCTCCCCTTCGCCACCCTCGTAGATGACACATCTCTACCGGCTGGACAATTCCTATTACTTGCGACCCTCACACACACGCTGACTACCGCCTGGGGGGACATTACTGTTGAATTGCCCACCCATAACCTCCTGCAGTACCTACACGTCATGAGTAATGGCACACACATAATCCACTGGCTAGCGCAAGCTCTCCTTCTCCATACACATCCCACCACGGTGCAATTGAGGGAGAAGTGGGCAACTGACAGAGGACGAGACTGGACGGATAAGGAATGGACAATGCTTTTGGCTGGCCCGGTTAATGTCCCTCGTAACCCCGCTATAAAATTATACATCTATACATACTACACCACGCCTACCTCACTCCGGACAAGATCAACAGGTACTTCTCAGTCAGGGATACGGCCTGCAATCGCTGTTCCCAGACCGGAGCGGACCTTTTGCACATGCTCTGGCACTGTCCTTCCCTTCAACAGTATTGGGACGGGGTGACCATGCTGCTGACGCAATGCACTGACGAACGAGTGCCGAGAACGTGGGAGGCCTCTATACTGGGATTGTACAAACGTACGCGACTGAATAAAGTCCAGGCCCAGTATTGGGATCTTGGGCTCATCACGGCCAAGCGACTGCTCACCAAGCGGTGGAAAGCAGACACGCCTCCACACATCCGACACTGGAGCCTATCATTGATAAACTGGTCCCGGGCGGAGAGCACAGCCCTACGGCGTGAGGAAACGGCTGGCCTAAGAAAATTCCCGATTGCACAACACTGGGACGCTATCCTCCAATCCTTTCAACAGAAATGTGTGGAGCAGGGGATCACATGAAGACACGTAGACCATCCCTGCCCCCCGCGCAGCGATGAACACCACACGCTGTGATCACATCTGGCGAGTCTTCTCCGTGTCCCTTTCTCCCCCCCCCCCCTCCCTGGTCCTGCTGTGATATTGAGACGTGGCTACTGCTGCACTGCTTGCTGCCTCCAGGACCCCCGGGTCTTAGCCACTATATACTATGTACCCGACTGTTTTAGTACTGACGGTTATGCAGTCTTTCCCACACCCATGCCCCCACACACACTACTGTAGCTAGGGGTCTTACTGCTGACTGCGTACGAAACGATACTATCCCAGTGCAACTGCCATGCTCCCGCGCTGAGAGCCCCCCTTATGCACCTGACACGCAAGCGAACCCCCTCCTGTGCACCCCGCGCTACCCCGCCCGCTGATTAGCTACCGACATATGGATGACACATTCCCCCCCCACCACATGGCTACCTCTATCCCACTCCCCCTCTTCCTTTCATGAGAGTTTCCCAAGTTGCAGTTATAATGTTTTCGACCTTTTGGTCCCCCACACCCCTAGACCACATTCTTCCCTGCTGCTTTTCATACGCGCTGCATCTTGGGGTCTTAGAGAATGACTGTCAGGGCTGAGGTGATTCTACCCAGCTACGACTATGGATGCCGGACATCCCTAACGAGTTGACCATGTCATATACTCCCCAATGACTGCCACACCTGCGGCACTGTGCAACATCATCCCTCCTTAAAGCAGTTCCGCGCCCTTCTGGGGAACGGGCTATCTTATTGTTCTTTATGTGCCTTACAAGTGTTATGACGGGCCATGGCTTACAGACTGTCACTGAGGAGTACTCCCGAAGCACTAAGTTTTACTTTGAGTTTGATTATGAGCATATAAGATAAAACGAAGACCTACAGACTTACAGTCGTTATTTTCACGTTGTATTATTGCATTGCTAAATGTACACATGATACGAACTTCGGAATCGATCATTTAAACGCCGCCGGACCCCCGGGTTGTCGGCCTTGTGGCTGTGTTCTTTCAATGCATGTGCTGCGATTTTACTGAAGTGCAGCTGGCCCGGATGGGTTGTCAGCAGAACGCTGTGTACTGTATACTTCCAACAATAAAGGTCTTAAAAAAAAAAAATTAAAAAAAAAAAAAAAAAAAAAGAAGAGCGAGCCTGTACATGATTTTGTGGATCGAATCTATTAGGCTTATAGGTCTGTAATTGCTTGGGCATGTGCGGTCCCCTTTTTAGGTCTCGCTACGACGAACGCGCGCTAAGCGCGTTCTCGAAGCGAGAACTATAGTCGGCGTCTCAGCCCAAAAACCAGCGTGGAGACAAGACCTGGCCGTGCGCAGCGTTTCCCCATAGGGATAACGTTGTGCGCGGCCAGGTCTTTTCTCCACAGCATGGCAGAAAGAACCGGATCGCGCCTTGTGGAATGCAGGGAGGCCGCGGCGCTGATAAAAGCTTCGCTGACACGCGCGCACAGACACACACAGAGAGACACACATGCACACACACGAGCGCACCCGCACGCACGCAAACACACAGTCACACACACCACCCGCCATCACATTTAGAAAGTATATACAGTCGAGACTTGACTGTACGGCGAATGAAATAATTGCAATAAATATTTATGAGTATAGCCGAGTTGTTAATTGATCGTATTCTGTGGAAGTCTGGCCCACTTACACGTAAAAATATGAATTATCTGGTGGTACATGACGCAAAAACAGACTCCCAGCGCCTTGAAACGGCCTTAAGGCAGCATAAGTGCTATAAAAATACATTTATGTTCTACACTGGTCCGCGATAATTGTTAATGGTTAACTGGCGTCGGATGCATGTGGTGTTGACTCAATCTCATGGGCTGAAATGTACGAACTGACAGCCTTATAAAACGTGAATGATCATTCTCTCGGCTCCTCTTCAAACCCCTCCCCCACCAACCCCCTACTGAACAAGCTGATTGTGATGTTGATCTTTTTGGTACCTGTGTTTCTATTCTGTTCATTGGAAAATATTAAATAAACAAATTTAAAAATAATGTTACGCCCTCATTGAGTCCCGACTCTTAAACATACACCACGTGGTTTGAGGGCACAGGTTGAACTGTACTTAAACTGCAGACCCGGTATGGCAAGTGCCGGCGGCTCAAAGTCGGGATGGCTAAAGGGGAGCACGTGACACGCCGGTGTCACGGCTACGAGTTCAGCGTGTTAGAAGCACAACCATAGGCCTGAGGGCAGGAGGAGGGAGCCATGGTCAGTCTCACACAGAGGCGGGGTATCAATCACAGGCACGGGGATGGATCCCTAAAACACATGTACCAGTCTGACTGCGGACCCGGACTTTGCGTCCTCTGTGCCCTTGCATGGTGATCACAAACCCCTATATAGGACCAGTATTGAAAGTGATGCTTCTCGACTCACAAGCCATGCCAGTGACCTTCAGCAGTCCTGGTTTGAACCAACAACACTTCGAATGATAGCACTTTTAATTTCTACTAGCCTATTTGTAGTCATAGGTTACAAAGTACACGCCAAGAAGAACCCAGTATGTTAAAAACCCAGGCGGACGATATGCCGCACATAGCATGCCGTCACTCTGCGCACGTGTATTGTGTTTCATATGCATAGCGCTTATGCAGCCTTCGGGGCACTCTAACGTGCTGGAAATCAGTTGTTCAGTTATTCAGGTATGCAAATCAGCACATCCACACAGACTCACTCCCATCCATCTATGATTATTGCACCACATACACCTGTGCACGACAAAAACGTACCAGCTACCTGTAATTATAAGGATAGGTTCGAGCCACAGAACCTGGCAAGTTCTACAACCCTGAACAGCAGCCCTGGCTGGATCTCTATGCGACCCCTCGCACAGTGCCATGGATGCCTAGATCATATGCAACAAGTATTAGGAGGTTTCAAAGTGCCTTACTACAGGGCTATGGGACTTCTTTATGGAAAGGGCACCTTCTATTTTCAAGCCTTTTCTGTGTTGAGTGTGTAGAAACGCTGAGCCACGATCGCAGTTGCACACAAAATGATAGCATAATTGTCCCAACATGATGTCAGAGTAATCGAAGCAAAAAAACAAACCAGGAAATCCATTCAAATGCAAAAAGCCCAAAAGTTACTGGAGTCAGTGCTTACAAGGGAAAGCTACACATGTTTAGATATAGCAAAATATGAAAACTGCGAGTGAAAGGTGGCACATAGAGAACAATATACTTTACTGTATTAACAGAATCGGGACCGTAGTGGGAAACAAAAGCAACCCTGGCTATAATGTAAGATTCTTTTTTTTTCATGCAGGGGTGGGTTGGGGGGGGGAGGGGCAAAAAGGCAGATCCCGATAGGCACCTGTTTTAAAGAACTGCCGGTGCTGAGCACTGGCAAGACCCGGCCCACTTAAAGCCCTGCAAGGCACAAAACCGAACATCTTATTTGAATACGGAGGTAAGCGAGCACTTATTGAACTTGCCTGACCCACTCCAAAAAGTTCACACCATGAGCAACATCTGCGCAAACCACCACTGCCCGGCTTGTATCTGTGCCTCAGGAGCTCTGCTCCCACCCATTTCAAGGAGCTCCATTGGCGACCTGTCAGTGGTGCTCAATCTTCAAGTCTCGGCCTTATCCATAGAGTCCCTTCTTAATGTGGGTGCGATTTACCTCTGGGGTAAATGTTCACTCCTTTAACGTCCTTAATTCACAGGTGAAGAGTCACTGTCGGGCAGATGCTCTGTTACTCCCTTGAGAGCTCAATCTTGCAATTCTCGATCTATCAGGAATATTTCCTGCCCTTCTCAATTCAAGAAAAACCTCAAGACTCTACTCTCTCACTAGTGCTGCTCCGGTCTTTCTGCCATGACAAACCCTCTGGTGCCTGGAAGCCCTTGGGAGCTATTTCTTGCACTATATACAATGCAATAGGTCTCGCATTTGCGAGAGTTTGAGCTGTTGACATTGTAAATGACAGTGCCTTTTATTTATGTTTTAAAAAACAAAACTTAAATAAAAGGCATGGTCATTTACAATGCCAATAGCTCAAACTTGTATAAATGCGAGACCTATTGCATTGCAAATGCTTGTTGTAAATTGGTATTATTTCCTCACATCCGCACTGCGCCAAGAGTCTGGGATGGGAGCCCCCACCTGCTATTGCATTGACAAGTGTGTGAATATACATGAGCCAATTGGCTCCAACATGACTAAAAAGGTCAGCCGGGATGCAATCAGGGCAGGGACTCTGCCGTTTGAAATCGCGTTCAGGGTGATTTCGAATCCCCCCTGATCCCAAAGGCCATGATGGTATCTGATTCAAATATGGGGCGGTGGTTTAAGCTGTCCGGTGTGGCAGCAAACTGAGCCTCAAAAAACGAAACCCACTGATCTAGTGCAACATAGTTATCTAGTGCTTGGCTGGGTTCACCACGGCCCCATTTTACTGTCTTCCAAAATTTCTGCATGCTTTTTTCATTACTCTCATGCAGAAGATCTTCCCATTGTTTTTCATCTGACTTTTTGGCTATGTGTTGAGTTTTTTTGTACATTTGCCGTGCCTGTTTAATCTCCTCCATGGATTTAGTTCTTATGGCTTGTGATAAATTCTTGTAGGTTGTTCTGCAGTTCTTATTGTACCAATTAGCGGACTTTGAATCATCTCGGCCGCTAAATATATTTGTCTTAATAAAAAAGCATTTAAGCTTATTAAACAATTCTTAATGAGCCTGTAAAATAACACTTTATTTTCATGGGCATCGGAGATAGAAATAGCTGTTAAGGTATTTTCCACCTCTGCCTTCATCTGCTCTAGGATATTCTCTTTTTCAATTAGCATTGCACCCTTCACCCTACGCATATCGTTTGTTGGGATTACGTCTCTGGTCACCCTCTCAGTTGACTGTGGCTGTGTGGCGAACCCCTGCATCTGCAGGGTTAGCAAGAGTGGATTGTGATCACTCTCGCTTCTCTCTTGTACTAACATATCAACAAGGCAAGATCACAACTCCAAATGAAGGAGAAAATAGTCTAATCTGCAGCTTCTTATGCCACTGCTATAAGTATGCGAACCCTTGCAATCTGATAATGTCCTCCTGTTTACAGCCCTAGCGCCGCTCTCCATGCACACTCTTTAATTGGAGTGCTGCCTCTGTCCATTTTTTTTTTTTTTTTTAAATCGGGGATAGAGAAAGAGATGGAATGCCCCATTGGGAGTCCTCTTCACTAGGGAGGCCACAGTCTTCATGGTCAATAGGTTCAAATGTACAATTGAAGTCACCTGACCAGGTTATACCTTCCCCTGTATTTCTCTATGAAGGCCTCCAGTAGGGACACTGTGCTAGAGAGCGACCCGCCCACCATCCCTCTGGCACATAGGTTGATCAGTATTGTGTTTCGACCTTGGTTAATGTAATCAACTGCTACCAACGGATATCGGGGGCTATCCGTTGGTAGCTCTTCAACCCTAAAACCAGGTTGTTGCTGTACCCATAGAGTAAGCTCACCAGATGGCCTCCCTTTTTGACCAGCAATGGCAGGTTTGGTTAAATTCAGATAACCTGAATGAAAAATGGGACTCTGGGACCAGGTTTCTTGAAAAGCCCATATGTCTTGGCCCTCTATAAACATGGACCATTCGGCTGACGGTGTCTTTCTTTGGAGATACGCTTTGTTCCAGGAAGCAAGAGCAAATATAGGGTTGGACAATTCGGAGCTTAATATCTTGATATCTTCCCGATTGTCGGTTCCCTGGTCATTGTACATGTTAGCGAGTCTCCCTCCCACCCCCCCCCCCAACCCCCCTCTGCTGCAGCAACCTCGAATGGCAACTGGGGAGGAGCTGGCAATAAACATCAATCTATGTTGTCTAGGGAAGAATCCTCTTTGCATCTTCGAGATATATTAGAGTGATTGTTACTGTCGGTTAGTACGGGAGGGTTAGATTTAATCCTGATGTTGGATGAGATCATATGAGATGTTAGTAGATCGAATGACACCAGATTATCTGCAAGATCCACATAATTCAATTTTTAGATATACCAAATCTGAGGTGTGGCCATGAGTCACGCATCTTTTAGCTGACAATAGGTCTTCTCTTATTACAGACCTAGACTTCCTCGTGTGACCTAGCCAATGGATGCTCTTATTAATCAAAGATTGTTCATCCTCCCCCAAAGAGTTGGACGGAGTTCTGGGGATGTTAGTCAGAAAAATGTGTGCCTTTGAGGGACCAACCGAAGAAAAATTTATAAAACGGTGGTCCTTGTATGTGGATGGGCCTAGATTACTAGATGGATTAAAGGATGAATTTGCCGAGTAACCAGTTTTCTTTTGCAGCTGCCAGGGACTTTTCCGATTGATGTTATTTAAATTAATTTCCGGGTTCGGTCTGTTATTGTTTCGCTGATACCTTCCATTAATATTTGGATGGGGGCCTATTGTGGGAACGACACGCATTATTTCTACCCAATTGGCCAGTGTTAGTCGTGTTGGTGACACTATCTTTTAAATTCCTGAACATGGCCGTTCTGCGGGAATCTAGGGCTTTGTCATGTGTTGACGTGGTAAGAGTGTCTGTCAATTTATCTCAATAACACTTTCATACAAATGTTGCATCATACACATAATGCTACTAATACTACCAACTGCTGGATATGTGGAATGATGCCAGCCCATCAGAAGAAGGGAGGAACGCCTCATTCCCCTGCCATTTTCATAAAATGGCTCTTGTAGAGCCTGGTTCGCACTTTTGTGGGCCTCGGAAGTTATTAATATTGCTCCAGCTGATGTAGGAGGACTTAATGCACAGTTAAATAATGTTTGTTACCCTGATAGTGAAGGCCTCCCACAAGTCAAAGGAACTATATGGGAAATGGAGGAGTATCGCAAAGGAAATTCCTCCGCAAGCTACGTTTTCCCCAATACCCGAACGGCCATGGGTAACGGGCCTCCTGTTATCGCTGTTACTAGAGCCCAAGCAAATCTTTGTGTGAGCAGTTTGGGCAGTATCCCTGTGGGAAAAAGTGACTGTACTACAGTATTGAATATCATTGGAACGTATAATAGCAGTTTTCTATCCTCACAACAAGCATTTCATTTGTGGAAGTAAAGGTTACTATTATCTACCAATTGGATGATCTGGAATGTGCTATGTGTCCTTCTTGCTTCCCCCGGTGTTCTTAGCACCTGCATCTTCTCATAAAGATCAAAAATTGTTTAATTACATTTCCTTGAACCAATTCAAAAGAACTATAAATTTGAATGTAATTCTCTGCAATTGCCCTTAGCGTACAGTTAGTGCTACAATCAATTTGCAATTAAGATTTCATTAAATTGGGGGGGGGGGGGGGCGTGGTTAACCGCCAAAGATAGAGGTTACATAGGTGGAGACCTCCCAGGGCAGACAATCCTGATATACCATTGGTATCAGGAGGCCACCAGCCCTGCAAAGTGTGCACAGGAGATTTTGGATTCTGGAGGGGAGGAGACCAGAGATGACAGACCCTTGACATAGTGGGATGGCCCCAGAGAAGCCTGAGCAGATAGCCCTGGCAGCCGCGTGGTTGGCCTACCACAGATGAAGACGAGCTACACTGCTTAGCATTCCAGCAGAGGGTGCCTTGGCCTGATCCTGCATGGGGAAGCAACTGCTGATACTGGTCTCACCTGTGTTGGATCTGCCCCAAATGAAGAGCGGTGGCCAGCAAGGGCAACCGCTCCAGGAGTGCAAGCCCTACCGCAGGCAACACTGAATGGCAGACAAGGCCGCCTGCGACCCCCGGC
The DNA here is from genome assembly GCF_964261635.1 of Lissotriton helveticus. Taxonomy (NCBI): domain Eukaryota; kingdom Metazoa; phylum Chordata; class Amphibia; order Caudata; family Salamandridae; genus Lissotriton; species Lissotriton helveticus. The sequence goes on along the minus strand of NC_136060.1, from coordinate 419,334,889 downwards.
CCAGCGGACCAAGGAGCATACAGTGGGCATACAAGAAGTCTCCTGGAGGAAGGGGGGGGAGGAGGAGGTCAGATGAATACAGTCCAGAGGAGGCACTGCCGGAGCGGTGGTGGACCCTGTAGTGCCACAATGTACAGGGAGCAGAGCTGGGCATTGTGGGTCTACACTGCTGGGGGCTGAAGATACTTCTGCGGCCGGAGCAGGCCAGAATCCTGAGGAGATCGGGCTGAGCACAGAAAAGGTGACCATGGCAGTCATAGAACTGTCGCGGCGCTGCCTGAGTCAGGCCGCAAAGATTACTGGCCTGGCACTGGCGGCACTGCCTAGGCCTGAGCAGGGCCAGAAAGTGCCGCGAGTTACCGCACCAACTGCAGTGACAAACTGGCATGTGCTGTAACACCGCCAGGGTACAGCCCACGGGGCTTTGTCCCCCCGAAGCCCCCAAAAGGTGAGGAGCAGACCTGGTTGCCACTTAGTGGAGAGGGCGGTGGACTTTTTGGGGGAGGGTGGTAGCTAGCGCCGCCCTGAGGGAGATGCTCCTCCACCCCTCTGGCAAGTGGGCTAACAGACTGCGTGGCCCCAAGGCCTCCTCCTACTAACCAGACTGGCTCAATAAGTTCTGGCTGGTGACCCAACCGTGGACGCTCCTCTCCTCCCGCTGCGGTCAGGAGCGGTGGATACCGCAGTGCAGCGCCCCTTACCATGCAAGTGAGCCTGGCAGATCAGACACCGGTGTAGGGACACAAATAACTCTCTGCCTTTATCTATGATGGGGCCTAGTAACATGTGGTTGTAATTAATGTGTGGGCACAAGCACTGAAAACGCTCCATGGCCATCGAACCAGGAACACTTGACCATCTATTGTGCTGTGTCGACCTGAAAAGAACTGAGGTGCGCTGCTGCCCCTACGCGGCTGCAATCCATGGGGTTCCCAGAGGGTAGACATGGTTGGGTCATAAGAGTTCAGCAATGATCTCAGTGTGCAGAGAGATATACTGTCATGGGCCGCGCGAGCGGCAGGGCCGCGCGAGAGGCAGGGCGGCAGGGCCGCGCGAGAGGCAGGGCTGTAGACTCCTGCAACCTTGGGCGTTCCTAGTTGAAGGTCGGACAACTCATCAGCTACCTTCACAGACTATATTCCTCCTACCACCGTGCCCTCTCCCCTCCAGATAAGCTGAATGAAATCCTAAAGTCTCAGGCAGCAACTGAGCTATGCTTAGGATCCATCACTACAGATGTTGGTATTGTCAAGGCTGATCATAAAAAGCTGGCAGACAGAATGAAGATCAACATAGCCAAACTTGACCAACCTTGCTCCCTGGAGGACAGAACATACCTCCATGGCTGTACAACTCCAATAACAGGTGGCCACATACAAAGACCGGATGGAGGATGCGGAGGGGCAGGACTGCTACAATAACCTTTGGATAATAGGACTAGCAGAGGATATCAAAGGCCCCAATGCCACACAATTCATCGAAAACTGGCTGCGAGAGATGGTGACCCCAAGGGGCCTATCGAAATTGTTCTGCATGGCAGGGCACACAGAGTTCCGACTAGAAGACTGGCCCCTGGTGTGCCACCACAACCAGTGGTGACCCGTATCCTTAATTACAGGGACTCAGCTGTACTCCTACTCAAATGTTGTGAAAAGGATCCCATCAACTTCAAAATTGCTTCAATCTTTGTTCACAGACTACACAATTTCTGTTCCACGCCAACGAGACTACCATCAGGCAGTTAAGAAACAGCTATGTGTGCTGAACCTCACTTAGGCCTTATTATTTCCAGCTCGTCTTAAAGTTAACAATGACCACAAAAGCAACTTTTGAATCTCCATAGGCTGCATGGGAATGGCTTGAAGGTACCTTTATAAAACGTTCCATTCCCGATGACAAACAGCCCCCTCCATCGCAGACATGGCAAAGGACATGCAAAATACAGGGACACACATCAAATCAACAGGGGCGGGGAGCTATGAGCCAAACGCAGATCCAGGTTGAGGCAGTCTAACGAGCAGCAATCACATTGGCTCCTACAACATCCACCTTCCACAGATGGGTCATCCTATGGCGGCACGACCCGTCCAGACTCCGATCGCAGTTTGGCATGGTTCCTCGTTATGACACCACAAACGACAAATGATTTACTGGGATGAAGACACTTCATTTAGGTTCTCTTGAAGGTACAATTTGCAGGAGAGTAGGAACTACCCACAACTCCCACTCCACTAATGTAATTTATATCACCTAAATTTAACACAGTTACAACATGCATGAACCCAAGTACAAAAACAAGCATTGGAAATGCAATAGGTCTCGCATTAGGAAAGTTTGAGCTATTGGTCTTATAAATTAAATTCTTTTTTATTTATGTGTTTGTTAAAATAGCTAAATTAATAGCTCTGTCATTTACAATGCCAATAGTTATAACTTTCGCAAATGTGACACCTATAACATTTGTAATGCAACATGTTTTTTATTTATGTGAATTAGATGTATTAACACCTTAAGTGCTGCAGTCGGCCAACGGTCGTCACGGGCACTACCTCCCCAGTGCTGCGTGCGACCGCTGGACGTCCAGTTCAGCACTGGATAATGGACAGCGCAGCACTGGGGAGGTCTATTTACGAAGCTCCCAAGGTGTTAATATTACAAATAACAATGGCTTTTATTTTTTTTGTTAAATTAATTGTTAAATAATTTATTTAATTTGTAATGGCAATAGCTTAAACTTTTGTAAATAACTTTTGTGAAGATTAAATTCAGTGTTTTTTATTGTGACGAAAATCCAAGAACAGAAGTGAAATATTAACATCTTTTTTGTGATTTGTAATAAAGCTTGAAAGCTTGAAAACAGCTTGAAACAGTGTCGCCTGTCGTGAACTGAGGGCTGTAACTCACTGTGTAATGCACTATGTAAAGGCTACCACAAAATACAGAAACTGTGAATTGAACTTTACAGGAAACGGGAGCCGAACAATGGGGAGAGGGAGGGCGGGGTGATTTATGCTTCCAGATTATGAGGTGGAAGTGCTCTGGCGAATACACCACCCCCTCCCCACAGTTGCAAGTCAAACTTGAGTGAAGAGAAGAACATGCAGTGTTGCAGATCCTGAGCTAACTTTTGTTTACCTTTGTCAGTGGCAGTGTAATCCCTGTCAAAGATTACATGTTGTTTTTTATTTATTATTTACTTTGTGTTTCAGCCTGCCGCTAGTTGTGCTAGTTGTGTGCGTGTGTGTCTGAGTGGGAGTATTCACTCACTCGCTCGCTCATCTTACATGAAACCGAGCTGCATAAAGTCTTGGGGAGTCCTCAATACTTAGGAACCTCCGCTGTCACAATACTAAGGAAACAAGCTTGGCAATGAAGCCAGCTGGTTTAAAAGGGGGAAGGCTGTCGTTTCTCTGACATCCAAGATAACATAAAGCACAGAGTGATGTTACCATAGTGTAGCCCACTTCTTGGTAAAGTTAGTGGCAAAATAACAAGACTGTTGATGCATCATAATCCTGGTCATGGGCAAAAGCTGGATCAAGGTTATCCAGGCAAAGAGCTGGTCACGGGCCACTAGTGCGTGATCGCTCATTTTAATGAACCAAAAATAGCTCCCCTTAATACACTGCTGCCGGGTGAGGCTTGCTACCTTCTTTTTGTAACCTTTCCTGCCTGCCTCCTGACTTACGGAGACGTTTTTTTTCAAATTAATTGTGAATCGGCAGAAGCTATTTGACCATTTGTGTGGTTGCATAGCGGCAAAGAAGAAACACATTTAACTGCTCCTGGAAAAGGCAGAGAATGTCCTTGTCAAAGCTCTAGGGGAACTAAGTATTTAATTACTCTTCTATTCTCTGAGTACTTTAGCATACAAAATTACATAAAAATACATCCTACGCAAGAGTTTGTGATATTTCTCGTATGTGGCAGAAAATGTGCTGCACATGCTTTCCTTGTGATGGGAAAACAACACTCCTTGGATGCCGCTAGTTGTGCTAGTTGTGTGCGTGTGTGTCTGAGTGGGAGTATTCATGTGAGTGTGAGTGCATGTGGGTGTGTGTATGTGAGTGCATGCATGTCTGTTTGCAAGTGCATGCGTGCGAGTCTGTTTGCAAGTGCATGCGTGTGTGTGTGTGTGTGTGTGTGTGTGAAGAATTCTCTCATGCTGTATTTTGAGAAAGCTTTTGTGTATGCTGTCTATGTTTGTAAGCGCTGCGTTTAAAAAACAAGACGGAGGGAAGGCAGAGAAGAGGGGAGGAGAAATGCGACACGGCGGGCAGGGGAGGGGGCGGAGCGGGTAAAAAAAAAAACAAGACGGAGGGAAGGCAGGGAGGGGGAGGAGAAATGCAATGACAGACTGCTATAGCGCGATCACTTGCTTCAATGAGATCTTATCACTTCAGTTAATTTGCAGGAAATAAAAAGTACAAGACATCTACTACCACTAATCAAAGTATTCTTACAGGAAAAGGTGAAACAAAAGCATATTTGTTTGAACAAGACGGAGGGAAGGCAGAGAAGGGGAGGGGGGAGGAGAAATGCGACACGGCGGGCAGGGGAGGGGCAGAGCGGGGAGAGCGGCGATGAGGGTGTAAAGCAGCAGGGGCCTTTGAAGTGAAGCTAAGCTTCACTTCAAAGGTGTGGGAGGAGTGCTGCTGGTGATTGACTGGCGATTTGATGATTTGCACGCGCATTTTAGGTCAATGCGCTTGCACATTGACCTAAAAGCGCACGGGCACAGCATCAAATCGCCAGTCAATCGCCAGCCTAGGTAAAGCTTATTTAAGCCCCTATAGTCTCACTCTGCTCAATGCGCATGCGCATTGAGAGGCGAGACCTAACAATGCCACTGTTGTCATGTATTCCTATAGGTTCTGAATCGATCCCCCTATTCCTGACCCTATTCTAGTTAAACAAACCAACAAGTTAACTAGCAGTCAGCCCATGAGGCAGAAAACCCCCATGATGCAGATACCGTTATCTGACGCAGTCACACTACGGCACAGGAACGTGCTATCTGATTAGGTCATAACACTTGCGATCTAATTAGACAAGCGATATTCCTCCAGCCCCTGATAAGGCATACGGAGTTCTCATAACAAATCAAACCTATGACAACCTGGGCAAAACCCTGCGGCCATTGTTTTGATTTCACCGAGAACTTTAGTAAAAGAATGTGCTAACGAGCAAGTCGTATGACATCTTTATTGACGTATCTATGTCCATCCTTACGTCAATCTCGGCACCTTAAAGGTATAAATATACCGATCTTGCCATATGCAAACACACGCGTGGTGACGAGACGGAGCAGCCATACTTGCCGAAGCGAAGAGCAGAGCAGACCCCGCTGGCAGCAGCCCCGCCTTCCTGACGCGCTGAGAGACGCGCTGCTTTCTCCTGCCGAGAATCCAGCACCGGCGTTTCTGGGCAGCCCTCGCAGGCAGCCTGGAATATCGAGACCAGAGAGAGAGATACCATTCCTCATTCATCCTAAATTCCAGGTACAGAACTGAATAACCCCTCACAGAGAATTCTTTAGTTATTCACTTGGCAAAAACAATCTTAACTTAAACTGTAACTTTCTATTCCCGCCCACGTATTAGACTTAGGTCAGGTACACGGGGTAGGCGTATCTAGAAACACCAGTTGAGTACGTTTAGTCAAATGTATATGTGTATGTAATATATTTTATTCATTTTAAAACATCTTATGGCTTAGAAACCATATCAATGTTTTTACAGTATTATTTTATACTATTGCTTTTAATGTATGCACTTTACTTAACTATAAGTATTGCAATAATATCGATCTATTTCTCTTGTATGAGAAAAGAGACTGATCAATAAATAACACCTTTTTATTGAACACGCCCGTCTCTTCCTTTTCTCTACATTCTGATGAGACTAAGAATGCACGTACTGACTGAGTAAAATAATTTGCCTTTTGTTCACACGACTCTCGAGATTGACTCGATTAGGGGAGAGCAAAGTTGTCATGTTCTATGGTTGTCAGAAACTAAATCCCTTCTTGTCTAATCAGGGAAGTTAATTCCTCCTTGAACATTCGAGAAAGTTTCTAGCGAACTCTGAGCTACGCTGGCAAACCCAAAACTTTAAGTCTAGTATCGACAGTAGTAGACCTAGTTAACGTCTGGCCTAGGCCTTTACTGCTGTAGGTATTATTCCAATGCGCAGAGCCTATTGGGAAGATAGGAACTACACTACATGGCGCCCAACGCGTTTGGAAAGGGCGATAAAACTAACGTAAGACATTTAGAGTAACTCAGTCGTGCTTTCTCACTCAGACCCCTTTTCCCATAATACTCCAAAGACGTCTGGAGTGGGTGAAAGGTTATATCCGCCAGACCTCGCAGGAGGGAACTCCTATGTATGGTTCTTGGTATAGTCAACGTTGAAGGATAAACAGTTCCAAAATATTGTGCATCTAATCTTTGTTTCCATAAGAAACCTGATCTGCAAACAAACGAAATAACCATCCTGTCAGTAAAATGACAGACAGTGATGAAGAAAGGGAGGCAGTTAGATTAGCAGCCGACATAGCAGAAGCTGATACTGCACTACAAAATGCAGACCCGGATATAATACTCATCCCGGTCATTAAAAGAAAATCTATAACCTTGAAACTTATAGAAAATGGACTGACACCTAGAGGTGGCACAGTCATATTCGTAATTGAGGCACACGAATATCGGCAGACAGAGGTATATTATTCATGGATACATTTTCCAGCAGCAAATGCTGTAACAAAGTACTTCCACTATTACAAAATAGAGGAACCTCCTAATGAGTACACTCCTTTCGAGGAGGTGGAAGTACCACTCAAATTCCAAGAGCATTTGCTCTTATTTGATGGCGCCCTAAAACATAATAATCACATCACCAGGCTCGGAACTTTAGGTAGACCAGGAGCAACGTGGCCGGTCCTAGCCGGATACGCACCACATCCAGACATCAATGGGATGTCTGCAGCAGAGCTGTTAACACAGCTAAAACAATTAATAAAAATTCATAGACAATTAGTTCAGTATGTGATGCAGACTTCAACAATTCAGCCAGCGATTAAACTTCCACAGCTGACCCCTCACCAGGGGAACACAAATAAAATTACACCACAGAACATCCAATCCTGCCTAGGTAAAGTACCGGCTAAACGGGAACAAATACCATTCTGGTTGGCACAGAAAATTACCCAAATAGAGGCGGTGTTTCCTGACACCACCCCGCTAGAAAAACACAGGATTCTGACTGTCTCCCAATGGGAATCGCACCACACATAGAGGACTGTGACACTTGGGGTACAGTCTTTGCTTCCATCTACACAAAAACGCACGGTGTTCCATCCATTTCGGTGATACCAGATGTGCTAAAACAAATTCAAGACGAATACGGTCCAGAACCCGCTTTAACTCTTGGTATGAAATTACTGAAAGACTTCAAGCAGGTCTCGGCTATATTATTAGCCAACATAAAAGGTGAAGCAGCCAACGTGGCGATCCGCCAGAGGTTAAAAGAGACAGATATAGCAGACCAACCAGCTGAAATTGCCAGAATCATAGAAAAATCCTATGAGGAACTAGGTAGAGATAGTTTAGGTGGAATACCAGTAAAACCGCAACTGACTGAAAGTCCAGAAAAAATATTTTTTAATAATAATTCACCAAAAAAGAACTGGGATGGAAACAAACAATCCAATCCTAAAGAAAAGAAATTCCAGTCCAGAGGAAGTTCTCCTAGGCGAAGAGAGAAATCTCCGAACCAAAGACACAGGTCACCCCAGAGTGACCCCTCTGGGAAAAGATATAACCTTAGAAATAGGGATAAAACCTGATAGATATCAAGACATTGATACGCGTCCCTCTCAATCTTTTCAGACTTCCTCGCAGAAATCGGAAAGAAGAGGACGATCAGAACAAAGAGAAGAGCACGCCAAGTCCAAAGACAAGGAACCTGCTCAACTAAAAAAGAAATTACAATTTCCAAAAAAGAAGGTAGCCAGTATCAAGGTAGTTAACAATGCCGAGAATACTGAGGACACAACTGAAAAACGGAGAGTGGGCTCAGACAATGCTAGACAGCGCAGAAGTGAGCATAGCTCGCAAAGTCCTTATGAATCATCTGGAGACAGTGGACACGAATGAATATCTTCAAGTGGAAACTACAGACACCAGGGTTAGCAAACCTCACAAGATATACGAGATAACATTACGTATAGAGGGAGATAAGACTAGGAAAATAAGGGGACTATTTTGGGATAACCTCTCCAAGGGCTATGACATCCTTCTAGCTGAAAAAGACTGGCCACCAGAGTTTGTCAGGGAGTGCCCTCATGGCGAAGAAGTAATTATGCCTGCCTTCTCAAATCAAATTCCAATTCATAAAAAATACACACTTGCTAGAAAGTGGGCAGTGGCTCTAGCACCTGCTTTATATAAAAATCATGTAGGATGGGATGAGGATTCTCCTCCTCACAAAATCCAGCTAAAATCACAACCTACTGCACAAAGGCAGTACCCAATTAAGCAAGAAGCTAAAAAACAGGTAAATGAAATACTAGATCAGCTAGAATACCAGGGGGTGATTGAAACTTGCACCTCACAAATGAACAATCCTTTGTTTCCGGTCTCCAAACCAGACAATTCATATCGTCTAGTTTTGGATTACCGACACCTTAACACATGTTGCAAAACTCACACAGTGCTGCACTAATGAATAACAGTGCGCAAAAAATACAAAACAACCTTAGACATCTCTAATGGATTCTTTTGTCAAAACATAGCACCAGAGAGCAGATATTTAACTGCATTCTCAGTAAATGGTACTCAAAAACAATTCTGTCGGTTAGCCCAGGGGTACAAGAACAGCCCGGGGGTATTCTCAGCGAGAGTAACAGAATTACTACAACTATATGATGATGAAGCATTATCTTATGTCGATGACATTTACTTAACAGATGATGACTTGGAGACTCACTTGAAAAGAGTGAACACCATAATACTTGGGTTCGCTGCAGAGGGTTACAAATTCAACTTTAAAAAATCCAGAATTGCCCATCTGACAGTCCTGTTCTTAGGATATGAATTATCAAGCGAAGGCAAAAGCCTGGCTGACAATTTCCTAGAGAAATGTGCCGTACTCCAAGCACCTAGAACACTAAAAAACCTACAGTCGATTCTAGGCTTCCTAAATTTCGGAAGAACATACATTGCAAATTACGCAGAAAGGGTCAAACCCCTTTATGATCTAATTAAACCAGATTTTAAAAGATCCAATTGGACTCAAATACACACAGAAATTTTGAGATCCTTACAAACAGACATGCTAATTAAAACAAAATTAGAAACACGTGATAACACACGCAATCTTGTGATTCGAGTCATCCCAGGGAGATGCGGATTCACATACCTGACCTCTAATGAGGGAGAAAAGGTACCAATTGCATTTAAATCACACTTTTACACAGAGGCTGAACAGAAATTCAGCAACAAAGAAAAAATTGTTCATGCAGTTCAAACCGCAATAGCTAGAGAAAGAGATCAAGCAGACGGTAGACATATCACAGTCAGAACAGCAAAATCGGCCTTTGAGGCACTAACAACACCGTGTAATTTACCAACAACAGCATTGAATCCGGAATGGATACAATGGGTGAATTCAATCACAACGGACAAAGTGTACTACTACTTTGATCCAGAACTAGAAGAATTAAAAAATCTAGAATATGAAGAAACATATCCTCTGCCAATCGACATTCTGCCTTTACGACTTTACGCCTGTGTAATCTATACAGACGGACATGCTCAACCCTCCGTTTGGGGAGAACAAGCATACAACCCCACATGTGAGATTACAAAAGAAGTGTGGCGCGGAGGTAAACTAAAACCTCTATTAACAAAGACACACTCAGTAGAAAGTAATTCAGAACAACAAACTGAAATATTAGCTTTAAAAATGGCGCTAGATAATGCGGATCGCGAATTCCCGACACTTGTAGTGTCAGATTCACATTACTGCGTCAAATCATATAACAGCGATTTGCAGACATGGATTCAAAAAGGTTACAAAGATGAAACAGATGCACCAATAAAGCAGAAACTGCTCTGGGAACAAATAGCTCTTTTACAAAAAGAACTACCAAAGACTCACGTGACTCACTCACTAAGTCATCAGCGTGATGGCGTTCACGTTGTAGGGAATTCATTGGCTGAAACAGCCGCAGCAACTAAATCGGCTCCCGTAGTTCGAAAAAAGCGTACATTAAAATACATTGACGGTGAAACAATGCTGGCAGTGAAAACGTCATCAAAAGGCGACTGCTCAGCGTTACCGATCAACTATCCACTCACTTATACATACATAATAGATGCAAACTTCATCCCTTTTGCTCGAATCCCTGGAGTGGGGGATAGGGTGATTCCAAACATGGACAGGAGAAACTTGTTAATCGCAGACGCACATATGGGCGAGGGTCTCAGACACCTTAAACTAAAAGATTCTCTAGAAGAATTACAATCACGGTACTGGTGGCCAGGCAGGAGTCTGCGTCACACCATGTTTGTAAAAAACTGCCCAAACTGCAACAGAGATCGCAGTGGGGAAAGAAACAGTTTAATACCTCGTCGTTCTACTCCAGAAAAAATCAGGAGTAAAAAGGAAGGGTTGCGATTAACATATACAGGCTAGTTCCACTTATAATGTAGATCACCAGCACTCGGCTGACGTCCGGACTGTTATACAAAGATTTGCGAGTCTAAATGGCATATACGCTAAGAGCATGCTACGTTTGACCATTGTCTCCACTTTAGCCCTCAAGCCTGAGGGGAAACATGACCAAATGAGCATAGCCCAGCGGGAATCTTCTCACTTCCTTCCTGAGGGTACGGGATGGTGTAAAGAAAAAACCAAGGCATAAAGCAATCTATAGCGGAAAGGATATTAGGTTCGGGAGCTGGGTGGGTCAAACATCTAATAAGTGTCCAACGTAGTCTCAATAACTTGCCAAGAAATTCTCTGAAGGGATTCAGTGCGTACGAATTATTATTTGGAACTAGGATGATGATCTCTGACATTGATAGTCAGACTTCAGTGGTGAAAGAAAAAACCTTTGATATCAAAGACCGTTTGGCTATTTTGCAGGACTTAAACAAAACAAGAAAAGACCAGAGCAACATAAAGTTGAAACAACAGCCAACAACCACTGAAGAACCACCACCTGTCCCAGCAAGACCGGTCTGGATTCCAAAAGTCGGGGATCTAGTCAGGGAAAAGATCGCGGTAAAGAAGGAATTTGGGCCTTCTTACAGAAAAGCAGTTCCTGTCTTGTCTGTCAACGGGACAAGATCAGTTGTACTACCGCCACTTGCTGGTAAAAAGGAGAACCGAGTTGTATCCATCGACCTGGTAAAACCACAACATGTGGCCGATAACAAACAGTAGGCCAAGTGGACTCCCAATAAGTAGCAGAACACCAAGGTTTGCTACCAGTACAGAGGTCCTAACGAAGAGGCTCATCACATTCGAAACGCCTACAGAAGAACAACAAGGACTATGCAGCAATGCAATAGAACTCAGACCTCTGAAAACCCAAATAAAAACATTTAGCAGAGACACACCAATCTATAATGAAGTACCAAGTGAAAATGCAAGAAACAGAAATTCTGAACCAATTGGAACAATTGACAGAACTACATCCGGCTACTTCATTAACTTCGATGATTCCTCTGAGGGCTTCAGCGAATCAAAGACACAGCCATCATCAAAAACCTTTAAAGACAAAGCTAAGGAACTTGAGAGACAACTGAAAGAAACATATCTGATTTCTCCATGGATTGAATTTTGGGTGGGTTTTGGTGCATTTATCCTCATACTTTGGCTCATCATGATACTAACATTGGGACGCTTCATTGAGGGAAAATATGCTAAAATGGACACAGCAAGTCAGAAAATCAACTTGATCCTCAAACCACACACATCTTCACACGTCGAGAAAAGAGAACTTTCTTCAGCCAACTTCACAGCCAATCCGATACCTGGTGGGGTAGCCTGGGACAACACTGACTATGAAATTTATGGTCCGGTCGAGATCCTGAAATATCCACATCAAATTAAGATCTCATTGAGTGACTTTGCAAAACCAAACTCATTTGCTGATGATTGGGACTTCGAAAGCATTAATAATATGATGTCTGACTTAGTAATGTCTGCTAAATTTACCAAACATGATTATTTGCGGGGTTCTACAAATTATGACAGTATGTATTGCTATAACCACTATGGTAACCACTTTTTACATAGATCTGCACAACCTAGAAACGTTTTAAATTATAATCAATGGGAACATTGTGCAACACCTCCAAAAGGGAGCTCAAGAACCGTTTACGACAAATATTCATATTTTTCAGGTTTTAACACAAGTAATGCTGAAACATTTTATTTTAAATTGTCGAACAAGACAGGAACCAAAACCATGATAACCAACACAAAACTGTTATATTCAGACTCATTTTTTGAACAAATGAATACTTTTGGATTTGATTATTGGGACAAAAATGTTGAATTGAAAAGTGTTTGGGTACAAAAGAATGGCAAGTACAGGGTATAGAAGCTTTGTTTAGAGCCTGCATGATCCCAGAACAAATGATATTTTTAAATGACACTGTTCAACAAACCACCTGTCTTGGCCTAGCCAAAATCAAAGATTTAAATAAACCGTCTATTCCAAAGCCAATAATGTTTAGCAATAACTCTGATACAGATGAAGAGATAGACGTAAACCATATATTAAACCAAAACAGAACACATCCTGATTGGAAACAGTGGTTGATCTGGCCCACAGATACTAATAACTGTCAAGACAGATTCCTGAACAAAACACAGGGGTTCAAAATGACCAGGCCAGACCCTAGATATCCTCAAAGACATCACCCAGGGATAATAACCACCTACAGTGTAGGCAAATTATGCCTTCAATGGCTACAAACTTCCACACTGGCAGAAATTAAGCAACACCTAACTTTACTTACTGATGGTGCTGACTTCCGTGATTTCACTTTGGGACCACGCAAACAGCGTCAAAAGCGTTTCATAGCAGCCTCTGTATATGCAGCATCCAATGAGGCCTGGAAGGTTACTCAAATTGAAACAGCAGAGAGAATACGGGAAATTGACCGTATTAATTTGGAAAAATTACTTTCTGTAGTGGACAATGGGTTAATGACTCTGTCCTCCAGAATTTTTTCTTTGGACAGCATTGTGTCGTCAGCAATCGATATATTATCGCAAGACTTACTGCTATTACAACACGGTCAGTCACAATTGCGCTCTATTGTACAGCTTGGCTGGACGTTACAAAATCTGCGTTCAGGCTATGTGCCTTGGCGTTTAATCAACACAACGTCACTATTCCAAATCTTTAACCTTACTGATAGACAAATCAGTATGGCGCAAAAGGGTGCTGATTATACAATCTTGAGCATTGAAAAACTAGAAAGATTACCAATGACAATGTCAGAACGACCTGTCAATGAATGGATAATACATGGGATAATAAATATTCCAATCTCAACCTTCAGGTTTCAATACTGCCAAAAATATATACAGGCTGGCATGTACGAGAAATTGGGAAAGGGGTACCTTAAAACAACATGGAACCTGCCCTATTCACATGCATGTGTCAGTAATAAAGGACAGAAAGTGTTTCTTAGTGGCAACAATTGTGCGATGTCACTGAGTGGCACACTTCTGTGTAACGGAATTAGTTTGCATGGAGCCTGTGAACGGAATTCATACAACCTTTCATGTCACCAGCAAGGCGCACCTGCAACAGAAATAGAACCATTATTTCAAAGACTCTATAATGGGAGTTACATTCTTATTGTAGACCGCAGATGTTGTAGTCTTATGCCCGGGACTCCTTATCTAGTAACTACTACTGCGAAGGTCAAGTGCTGTGGACGCACATTGTTCCCCAGCTCCTTCCCAGACAGGGAGGCAAGGGCATGGCCCGATTTGAAAATTACTTCTATTCGAATAGATACTTTAAGCAGAATGAAAACAGTCCTTCTTCAGACGCCTACCAGGCTCTCGTCATCAAAAGAAACGTATGATCTACAAGTCGCAAGGACGACTGCAGAGATACATACATTATTATCAACTAATTCCCCCGTACATTTCGCGGAAATCCTGAATGAAATCTTAAATATTTCTGATACCAATGGGGTCTCAAAGGTATTTAAGACAGTATTTTCGATGGCATTAACACCATTCAAAGCCATACTGGGTATTTTTCCAGATTTCGTCCATTCGATTTTTGGCGGACTTCCCCTGATCCTAATTGCAGGAATCCTATTCTTAGTCCTTATTTTTCGTTATGGCAACCCATGTCACAGACAAAACTCTTGCGACAAGGGAAGAAACAATCCTAGCCATTGGATACCGGGACCGGATATCAAAAATCCTGGGACTCTCCCGGCTTAGAGACCTGAACATGACTTGGTTTCTATCATTTCGACCAATGTGGCAAAGATGTGTTTTACCTGTATTGAGGTGTCTGCTATGCGGAGAAGAATGCGTGTTAGACACCTGTCTGACGCTACAATCGGATGCGCCGATGGATGCAGAAACATTGTTGAGCCCGATCAAGGTTCATGCTTTGTGCTGCCCTCAAAGGCTACCAATCCTGATGACGGCATTCGTGGAAGCTTCACCACTACGATTGATGGGTAGTGAAGTTCAAGATGAAAGCAGCATCGAACAGGTACGACCTTCTGTCAGTAATGAAAATCAGAATGTCAATGGAGACGATCATGCGCAAGAATGCATGATTACACCGATTTCCGAGTTAGTGGAACTTTCCCAGGAAGCTGTTGACAGTTTTTTCGAAAGCCTAAATGATATGATGTTCTCACCCGAACAGAAATAGAGACTTTTGAGCAAGCTCGCACACGGCGTTCCCTGAATTCGGCCTTCAACTTTAAAAATAAAGTCACATGAACATTTTCGCTCCAGTTCACGGACAGCAGTTTTTCCAGCAGCCCCAAATATTTTTGAATATTTTTCGGGACACTATCTTCTGCTTAAAGTAAGAACTATTCTTAGAGAACTAAGGTTTCTAAATTTTAGATAGCTTATAGACATTAGCTGCCCGCTGACATGTTCATAAAGATATTTTATTCTGTGATGGAATGGTCTCGAAACTTTTTTCTGTAAGAAACCATTTCATGTGTAATTCTCAAATAAGCAATAATGTATACAAATGCGATTACTTTGGCATTTTTCTACAGCTTGAGTGCATACCATATATATATGTCTGCAATTTTTTTTCAGTATATTTGAAAATTTCAAAATGCATTTATGTATTTTGGGGTGGTAAGGTATACACACTACTCTATAGTATGTTGTACTATGTTATACTATGCCTAGATTAGTAAATATGTCCATAGTTAGCGTGGAGTGGGTGTCATGTATTCCTATAGGTTCTGAATCGATCCCCCTATTCCTGACCCTATTCTAGTTAAACAAACCAACAAGTTAACTAGCAGTCAGCCCATGAGGCAGAAAACCCCCATGATGCAGATACCGTTATCTGACGCAGTCACACTACGGCACAGGAACGTGTTATCTGATTAGGTCATAACACTTGCGATCTAATTAGACAAGCGATATTCCTCCAGCCCCTGATAAGGCATACGGAGTTCTCATAACAAATCAAACCTATGACAACCTGGGCAAAACCCTGCGGCCATTGTTTTGATTTCACCGAGAACTTTAGTAAAAGAATGTGCTAACGAGCAAGTCGTATGACATCTTTATTGACGTATCTATGTCCATCCTTACGTCAATCTCGGCACCTTAAAGGTATAAATATTACCGATCTTGCCATATGAAAACACACGCGTGGTGACGAGACGGAGCAGCCATACTTGCCGAAGCGAAGAGCAGAGCAGACCCCGCTGGCAGCAGTAAGTCAAAAAGGGGGGATCCCTGGGGTTGAATAGTCTATTTACCACACAGGCCTTTCTTGTGATACAAGTAGAGGTCACAGTATGTCATAGGTATTCCGACAAGCATAAGAATGGGTTTCCATGGGGGCATGCATGGATATTCCTTCAATTCACAACCAAATGCTTTACATACACGACTGGACTGTATAGTATGCAACACCACACTCCTACCTCAGTAAAATCCTATAAGACCACAACCTCTTGAAACTCAAATTAGCATGGGGCTGGGTGTCCCCTACCCGGCTCCCACGTTCTGACTTGACCACAATCTTTTAGAAGATGGGGTATTTCATGACACCGTGGCCAATACCATAGATACCTACTTCACAGACAACACTAATACAGCCTCCTCACCACTGATAAGAGTGGGAAGCATTCAAGGTGGTAGTGAGAGGGACCTCGATTAGTTTGATTGTGGGGGCACGCCAAAAAGTTAAATCGAGAGTTGATGCGAGTGGAGGTGGGGTTGGGATCATTAGAACGGGCTGCGACGGCAGATGAAACCAAGGCAGCAGAGCTCCAAGTAGCACGAATTGAATATGCAGTCCTCTTGGAGCGCCTGTGTGTAATTGATTATCGGTCAAACGCCCAGAAGACTCATGCTGTGGCTGACAAATCAGGCACTCTACTTGCCCAGATGATTTAAGATGCACCCCCTTTTGTTCCCTTGAAATCATTACACCACAACTGGCCCACGTCACCATCCACATAAGGATCAATACGGCCTTTCACGATTATTACAAAGAGCACTATATGGCCCCTCCCTCGGCCGGAACCCAAGCTATTGGTTGTTTTTTTAGACTCCTTAATCCTCCCACAGGTTACAGCCACAGACAGGGAGGCACTAGCGGCCCAATTGGCTACCACTGAAATTCGGGACGCCATCAGAGAACTTCCCCGCAACAAAACCCTGGAAATGGAAGGGCTCCCGGTGGAATTCTATGCCACCTTTTTCCACTCAACTGGTGCTGCGGCTGGATCGTCTATACATTTTCTCATTGAAGAAAAGGGTGTTGCTCCAAACCGCGGTTCAGGCACCAGTGACCTACCGACCTAAGTCTGACAGGATTCCCACCGATATGACAGTAATCGGGTCCCTAATACAGAGTACAAAATTCTGAGTAAGGTGTTGGCTTGCCAACTCCTACCACTACTTCCAAAACGTCAAACAACAAAAGGGTTAAGGCACACTAGTCCTGCACTCATCCACACGGAGTACTAAAAGTGATGATGAGCTATACAGTGGTGTAAAGAACTAGGAAAAACAATTTCCTAAACAAAATGCTCACAAATGGTTCAGCACAATTATACAGTCACTAATACCAATGTGACATGTTTATTTGGTCCATATTATGCAAGTAAAAACAATAGAATAATATGTGAGAGATAGCGAATCTATGGAACCGGACGTCATTCCTTGACTCGCTGGAGCAATCGTACTCCATTCTTTTCATACTACATTTTCCTGTCATATGGCACACCATGAGGCACACGCAAGAAGACTTCTCCACGAAATGCGTTGGCTACCAATCTCGTGCTATGATTTTAAAGAAAAACCAATTAATAAAGAATAAAAGGAATTTTGGAAGAAGGAATGACTCTTACATTTGTTGTCCGACATGATATTGCCCTATTGTTTTTACTTGCATAATATAGACTAAAAGAACATGTTAATAACAGTTTTATTCTGTGCACTCTGTTTTCACTACTATTCCAAACTTCACAGAGTTCGTTGTGTGCTGCTCCACCCGTTGCACTGTGTCTCTATGTTCTTCTGTTGCCTCGGGCAATTGTAGGCGGTCTAGGAACCCAGTCAGGTCGTGTTCATTAGTTATACCGAATTGGTAGAGGTGTGCATAGTGTCGTGTCAGGGCCGCGTGTATGTTGGTTGCGTGACTAATAACTGCCTGAGACTGTGCCTAATAATGCTGAACTGAGGGATTATACACCAACTGACTTACATTCTACCTTAAGTGCTACAACAAGACATGTTTTGATTGATGAATGTCATAATTACGGGGGAGGGAGTGTGTTATGTTTGGAAATTAGTTATCACATACCTTAATATTGAAGCTACCTTCACTAATACTGATAATGCATGTTAACCCATTATGACATACAAGAACTGAATAATACGGTGTACAATTATACACGACATGCTTATGAAAAAGTAAATTGTACTGTATTTTGAAACTCAATGTTCGTGAAAAAAATAAGATTGATATAGATATATATATATATATATATATATAGATATATATATATATATATATAGATATATATATATATATATATATCCAAACTGTCCTGGATGGGAATGCGCTCTTTTCACAGCTGGTGCGCGTGTCGGGGGTAGGACAAACCTCGTAATAATCCTTCACCAAAACGCCAGAAAATACACACGCACTCCACAGACCTCTGTTTCAACGATTTATTTTGTTCGTAGCAGTGCCATTATCCCCCTTCACCAACGCGTTTCACCAGTCAGGGCTTGATCACGGTGTAAACTGCCATCAGTCCCTTTTCTGTTTCACAGTTAAATACCTCTTTTCCACACTTGCACTTTAAGATGCAGTGTGGGATGGGTAGTGTTTTGATGTTTTTATTAGTGTAAAGAAACACCTTTTGTGCAGAAATGTGTTAGTTCCAACTCCAATTTTTCTTTGTTTCTCATATTTCAATCCTTTCCATGTAAGGATGTTCTTGTTTGTATTTTGATGCCAGATGTTTATGTTCATGTGGGAACTTATTTCAAAATCGGTTCCAGTGTATGGAGTGATGATCGCTTGCTCCATGTTGTTATTTGTGTTATTATTCTCAGTTTATTAGGTCTCGCCTGTCGATGCGCATGCGCATCGAGCAAGCGAGACTATAGGGGCTCATCGACTCTTTATCTAACTTGCAAGGAATCGTGGCGATTCCTTGCAGTGCCCGTGACTTTTAAGCTCAATGCGCATGTGCATTGAGCTTAAAAGCGCGTGCACAGCCGCCCGCATTCCTCCGACACCTTTGAAGTGAAGCTTAGCTTCACTTCAAAGGCCCGGCTTCTTCACACCCACATGCCGCTCTGCCCCGCTCCGCCCCCTCCCCTGAGTCATCCTGCCTGCCCTCGACGTTCCCCCCGCCCCCCTCCCAGCTTGTTTTCTTTCTTTTGAAATAGCTGTCTTTCTGACACTTGATAATATTGCATGTTGTCAATCTGACCCTATGCTTGCCTGTTGGTTATTTTTTTAATTTAAATTACGCGCAGACCTACGAAAATGCACCCTTTTACATTAATAGCAGTCAACAAGGGCGCCCGCCCCCTCCCTATCCCGGGCGCCGCTTAGGTTTCAGCGCGGCACCCGCTTTCACTTTTAACACGGCGGCCAGTCAACAATGGCGCATGCAGCTCTTTTCTGTCACGCTGTAAACATTCAAATTATTTGACTCCAGGAATTCCTGCCCCGGCCTGTTTAGACTCCGAGCACTCTCTGGTATGACAGAAGCACATTTTATGTAGTTCGGCTGAACTGCCGCCGCTCCTCCAGCTTGTTTCAGAAGAGTTGCCTTCATGCATTTTAAGTGCGTTGGCTAAAAGTGCACGGCATAGTTTTAGTTTGCGGGCAGGTTTTCTCATCTGATGCTCTTTCTGCTGTTCACTTTGTCCCATGCAGTTTTTACCAGTGTGCGCATTAAAAATAATGATGTTTGTCTGAAATGCAGCCGCCGCTGCGCTGTGTTTGGGACTGGCCTCGGTGCTGCAGATTAGAGTGGACGTGCTAATCAATTGCCCGTTTGAGAGGAAGTCATCCCCCCGCCCCCCTCCCAGCTTGTTTTCTTTCTTTTGAAATAGCTGTCTTTCTGACACTTGATAATATTGCATGTTGTCAATCTGACCCTATGCTTGCCTGTTGGTTATTTTTTTAATTTAAATTACGCGCAGACCTACGAAAATGCACCCTTTTACATTAATAGCAGTCAACAAGGGCGCCCGCCCCCTCCCTATCCCGGGCGCCGCTTAGGTTTCAGCGCGGCACCCGCTTTCACTTTTAACACGGCGGCCAGTCAACAATGGCGCATGCAGCTCTTTTCTGTCACGCTGTAAACATTCAAATTATTTGACTCCAGGAATTCCTGCCCCGGCCTGTTTAGACTCCGAGCACTCTCTGGTATGACAGAAGCACATTTTATGTAGTTCGGCTGAACTGCCGCCGCTCCTCCAGCTTGTTTCAGAAGAGTTGCCTTCATGCATTTTAAGTGCGTTGGCTAAAAGTGCACGGCATAGTTTTAGTTTGCGGGCAGGTTTTCTCATCTGATGCTCTTTCTGCTGTTCACTTTGTCCCATGCAGTTTTTACCAGTGTGCGCATTAAAAATAATGATGTTTGTCTGAAATGCAGCCGCCGCTGCGCTGTGTTTGGGACTGGCCTCGGTGCTGCAGATTAGAGTGGACGTGCTAATCAATTGCCCGTTTGAGAGGAAGTCATCCCGTGCCTTTGCATAATCCATTTACATATCCCCAGAAGGTGCCCGATGCCTGGATTGTGTGCTTCCTGTTCTGCGGGGCCCCAGGGCCCTCTTTCTGCCATTTGTTCCCCTTCAAGAGAGTAAGATAGCGTGGGAATATTTGGAGCTCTTCAGGTTTGGGGCCCAATGCCACTCCGTGCTGGTTCTCCTGGCGTCATGTATGTCTCTCTCTGAAACATGCCAAGGACAGGCTGCAGGCTCTGCAGCTTGTAGTGCCTCGTTTTGTGTGGGTAGGGGAAGGGTTGACCTCACTACAGTGTTTACCACAGTTAATGAAGATCAGATGGGAGAGTACACACAGAGCAGCTCTCTGGGCCCATTCTGAGCCACGTACTAATGGACACAAACAATGCATCCGTGACGTTCGTCTTAAGGCAGCCCTATTATACTAAACCCGCCTTTTCTTGACTTTTTATTTTCCTAAACCCATATTTTGTTAATTAAAGGTGTAAATTTTTTAAAAAGAAATGTTTGCAAATTTTTTTTCATGTAAGGGCCCACTGTTCTCACACTGCTTCTCCCAGCGTTCTTTGCATTCACGTTTGAGAGAGGCTCCTCTGAGACCGGTAAGTGCATACATGGATCTATATAATGCGTATGTAACTCCAAGTGGTGCAGTGAAATATTTTAACTCCTCCACGGGGAAGAACGCATTGTGTTCTCGGTTTATTTTTCCTGACACGAAAACTTGTTTTAGAATAGGAAATTGAGTTTTCGCTTGCCCCTGCCTCTGCCGTGCTCTGTTAGCAAACACTGCACATAGAAGTCACGCGCCGGATTCCTTCGCATTTCCTACTGCTAGTCAATGGCTAGTTTTTGTTTTACTTAAGGCAATATTACTTATTTCTTCCGTGGTGTAGACCTTTCCTGTTAGGGGCTTTGTTGTTCTGTGAGGACATTGAGTAATCGTGCTCATTGAAGACGATAGCAATGTTATAGCTGTTTGAAGAGCACCTGGAATGGCTCGCCTGCCCACACACGGTGACTGTGGGGAGGGAAGAGCTGAGCCTCCCTACTACAAGTGTTTAGATGTATCTGCTAGAGGCTGCCAAGCAAACTAGCAAGGCTTAGAGTACGATGGATGTTGTCTGCCACTCAATGTATACTTAATGTGAACATTTGCTATTAGGTCTAGGTTTGCAAATCACAGCGTTCCCCGTTTGGCCCCATGGCGCCCTCACCCTCACACCCCCTCACACACCCTCACTCACCCTCTCACCCTCACTCACTCACCCTCATACACCCTCATCAGCATAGCATAACAAAACATAGCATGGTATAGCAAAAAAAGCATAGGATACACAAACTCACAACCCTTTCACCCTCACCCTTGCTCTAACACTCACCCTCACTCACTCACCCACCCTCACTCACTCACCCACCCACCCTCACTCACCCACCCTCACTCACCCTCACCAGCATAGCATAACAAAACATAGCATAGCATAACAAAACAAAGCATATGATAGGAAAACATAGCATAGCATAACAAAGCATAGCATAACAAAACACAACACAACATACCATAGCATAACAAAACATAGCATAACAAAACAAAGCATAGCAAAACAAAACATAGAATAGTATAACAAAGCATAGCATAGCAAAACAAAACATAGCAAAACACAACAAAGCATAGCATAACAAAGCATACCATAACAAAGCATAGCATAACAAAACATAGCAAAACAAAACATAGAAAAACACAACAAACCATAGCATACATAACAAAACATAGCATAGCATAACAAAACACAACAAAGCATAGCATAGCATAACAAAGCATAGCATAACAAAACAAAGCTTAGAATAGCATAACAAAACATAGCATAACAAAACATAGCATAACAAAGCATAGCATAACAAAGCATAGCATACCAAAACAAAGCAGAGCATAACAAAGCATAGCATAACAAAACATCTCATAACAAAGCATAGCCTAGCAAAACACAACAAAACATAGCATAGCATAACAAAACACAACAAAACATAGCATGGCTTAACAAAACATAACAAAACATATAATAGCATAGCAAAACACAGCATAGCATACCAAACACAGCAAAACATAGCATAACAAAACATAGCATAACAAAACAAAGCATAGCATCATAAAACACAACAAAGCATAGATAGCATAGCATAACAAAACATAGCATAACAAAGCATAGCAGAACAAAGCATAGCAGAGCAAAACATAGCAGAGCATAACAAAACATAGCATAGCATAACAAAGCATAGCCTAGCAAAACACAACAAAACATAGCATAGCGTAACAAAACAAAGCATAGGATAGCAAAACTAAACATAGCATAGCATAACAAAACAAAGCTTCGGATAGCAAAACAAAACATAGCATAGCATAACAAAACATAGCATAACATAACAAAACATAGCATAACATAACAAAACACAACAAAACAGCATAGCTTAACAAAACAAAACATAGCATGGCTGAACAAAACATAACAAAACATAATAGCATAGCAAAACACAGCATAGCATACCAACACAACAAAACATAGCATAGCATAACAAAACATAGCATAGCAAAACAAAGCATAGCATAATAAAACACAACAAAGCATAGCATAGCATAACAAAGCATAGCAGAGCAAAACATAGCATAGCATAACAAAGCATAGCATTGCATAACAAAACATAGCATAGCATAACATAGCATAGCATAGCAAAACATAGCATAGCATAACAAAACATAGCATAGAATAACAAAACAGCATAGCATAGCATAACAAAACAAAATATAGGATAGCAAAACAAAACATAGCATAGCATACAGCATCACTCAGCACCAACACAGCATCACTCTGTGGCACCACAACATCACTGAGCTCCACCACAGCATCAATCTGTTCAACCATTCAACAACAACTGGTTCAAATATGTTATCTCAATGTTTCAAGCTTTATTACAAATGTAACAAAAAGATGTTAATATTTGACATATGTTCTTGGATTTTCGTCACAATAAAATACACTGAACATAATCTTCACAAATGTTATTTACAAAAGTTTAAGCTATTGCCATTATAAATTACAATGACTTTTATTTAAGTATTAATTATTAAAAAAATTAAAAGCCATCGTTATTTGTAATATCAATACATCTAAGTCACGTAAATACAAAACATGTTGCATTACAAATTCTATAGGTGTCACATTTGCGAAAGTTATAACTATTGGCATTGTAAATGACAAAGCTAATAATTTAGCTATTTTCAAAAACAACACATAAATAAAAAAATTGTCATTTACAAGACCAATAGCTCAAACTTTCCTAATGCGAGACCTATTGCATTGCCCTAACTCACACTCACCCTCACTCACCCTCACTCACCCTCACTCACCCTCACTCACTCACCCTCACTCACCCTCACCCACCCTCACCCACCCTCACCCACCCTCACCCTCACTCACCCTCAACCCCTCACCCTCACACAGTGCAATAGGTCTCGGAGCATTTGAGTTAGAGCTTTTAGATTTGTTTATGGCTTTTTTTCTTTGTAATTCTTTAGCATTGCCTACAGGAAACAAAAATGCTAAAGATTTAAAAAAAAAAAACATAAACAATTCTAAAAGCACTAACTCTAATGCTGCGAGACCTATTGCATTTCCAATGCTTGTGTTGTTGTTGTAATTGTTTGGTGATAGTCTCAGTGATTTCACAATTCATCCTCCATAGATGGGAAGCACTATTCGCTTCTACTTGTACGCGATCAATAAAGTTGGTATAGCTGGTTATTATTAAGGCTAAGTGCCCTTTTAATGTCAACTAGTTTTTTCTTAAGGCTCAGTGCCTTCCTGCTTTCCACTGGTTCTCTGCTTGAGTATTCCCACTTCTGCTATATATGACACTTTAGTTTGTTCATCTTAAGATTTCGGAGGTTTTCTGTTCAATCATTTGTTCTTTTCCTTCTTGTTTATCATTTTAGAGATGTACATACATCTCTTCGTCCCCGTTCAATCCCATCGGGGTCTTTGTCTTAAATCTTATGATTAGTCTTGATTCTAATCTTCTTAATTTTAGAGTTCAAGTCAAGTCAAATAACTTTATTTCGATTCCATATAGAAATCATAAAAGTATACATTAAAAAATTTTGTTTTTAAAAAGACATTGCAATTAATCTATCATAAAATCTCAATAGATGTTTACAAAATCTTAATTAAAATCACAATACAGGTTTTTAAGACTAATTTCCGTCAAGACTCAGTATCTGTTTCTAATCACCAAAGCTGATCTAATAAAATTTAAAACAGCATTACAGATATTTACAGTTGACCGAGATAATAAAAGGTCATAAGCTTCTTTATAGTAACACGTTCCAAATGATACCAGTAATGGTTTGATGAAGATGTTTCTTGGAACCTTATACAGAGTACAGAAAAGAAGAAGGTGGAGAGTATTTTGCGAAACCCTATTATTACAAGGACAACAGGGTAATTTCTCCCACCAACCCCCCTGCTTTGGAAATGCAAATAAAAAATGTAAAGTGCCAAGGCGTAATCTTGTGAGATAAACGCCATTGCGTGTTCATAATATATGACAAATAGAACGGGCGAACTAATCTTCCTCGTACACGTAGTATCCGATCATTTGTCTTTAAAGAACCTAGATTAACACTATAGGCATTTTTGATAATTTCCTTAGCATCCTTACTAAGCATTTCAGGATTTGTAAACATATTACCCAAACCTATTTTATAAAAAGTCTCTCTAACATATCGTAGCCACGGGATTTGGGTGTAGGGGTCAAGTTTGAGGCAATCTTGAATGATATCTTTTGTTAATTTCAATTCTTCAGATCGCCAAACTTTAGACCATAATGTTAGAGGTGCAACGTGAATGATATCACTTATAAACTCAATTCCAACTTCTCCGTGGCAAAATGTGTTAGATGTGCCCAGTGGTACGGATAATAAACGTTTTAGAAACTTATTTTCCATAATTTGTATTTTTTCACAGCTTTGTGATCCCCAAACCCCTGCACCATACGTCAAGGCAGAAACACACTTAGCTTTATATAACGATGTAATTTCAGCTACACGTCGCTGGCCTAATTTGCTGGCGAAACGGAAGAGAGCTTCAGTTGACTGTGTAACCTTCCGAACCCGGGCTGTCAACAAAGGTTCCCAATTCAGTTTTTTATTAAAAAGGTTACCCAGATAACAGAAGTTATCCACTTTCTCAATAGTAGCATTCCTAACAAGATATTTCCTTATTTTAACATTTTTTTGACCACAAGTCATGGCAAAAGATTTAGTAAAATTGACACCTAGGTCTAGTTTACCCATAAACATGTCAAAAGCATTCAGACAAATCTGCATGCTGTTAGGGGTAAGTGCCATTAAAACAGTGTCATCTGCATAAGACAACATTGGGATTCTTTTACCATTTATCTTTGGAAAGTCAGCAGTCGTTTCTAATAAAAAGCCCTCTAAGCCATTCGTATAGACCAAAAATAAAAAAGGTGCTAAAATACATCCTTGTCGGACACCTTCGGTGGATAATATAGGTCTTTCAGAGTTCGATTCCCTCCTCGTTCATTCACAGGTACCGTGGCCATTCCAAAGTAGCTCATGTTTTCCCAAGTATTTCCTGGATGTGTCAGCATGTGTTTTGACATGGCATAAGTTAGATCCTTGTTTTGAATTGCCCTTGTGTGTTCCAAAATTCTTTTCTTTAATGGGCACGTTGTGCTTCCAATGTATCTTTTGCCGCACTGGCATTCTAAACAATATACCACGTGTGGTATTACAAGTAATAGTGTTGTGTATCAAAAGGAGGGAGATTAGAGAAGGAGATCAATCGATCAACGGACACGGTTAACCACCCAAGGGGTGGGTGGAAGGTCCAGTTGCAGCTTGTGTCCGTGTTTA
Source organism: Lissotriton helveticus (assembly GCF_964261635.1). NCBI lineage: Eukaryota > Metazoa > Chordata > Amphibia > Caudata > Salamandridae > Lissotriton > Lissotriton helveticus. The sequence goes on along the minus strand of NC_136060.1, from coordinate 419,308,468 downwards.
GCACTAAGGAAACAAGAGAGGTCGCTGTACTGTTCCTAAAGGAAATGGGGGAAGTGTCTAGCTGGCATGACCACGGATGTTGGAGTAACATCCTGGGGCATCCATTTTGTTGGATATAGAGGCCTCACACACCCCGAAGGATGTCATGCTTCATCATCGGCAGTTGCTCCTCGTCGGGGAGGCGGTGCAATCCCCGACGGGCTCACCTCAAAGAGGGGCTCTTTGGCGGAGATCTTTTTCCAACTGCCTTTTGGTGAGGTGGGGGTGTGTGGACCGGGCTAGGTGTGGTGGTGTGTGGGGTATTAAAATGTAGCAAGGGGTACCGGAATTTAATTTATTCTGGGGGTCCCCTGGCTGCAGTTAAAAAGAGGGGTTAGGCTCACTCCGAGTCAACAAGTTAGGTCAGGTGACCCTAGATGACCTCCTGTGTCCGCGCAGTTCGACCTACCCTTCACCGCCGAGCTCGGGGTAGGTCGAACTGCGCGGACACAGGAGGAATGAGCTTTAGCCTTGGGCTCTCCCTGATGTCTTGCCCCGCCGACGCCTCATGTGGCATGTAGTCCTCAACCTTTAGGCATAGGAGTACCCACAGAGGTAAACATTAAACATACATGACACTAGCATGCTTTGACACTGCACATTTACACGGTCCTGATGAATCGTGGGTGACTAGACCCATAGCGTGAAACATGTCGACCTTCATCACCTTTAGCCTCATCTAGGGTCACCTGACCTAACTTGTTGACTCGGAGTGAGCCTAACCCCTCTTTTTAACTGCAGCCAGGGGACCCCCAGAATAAATTAAATTCCGGTACCCCTTGCTACATTTTAATACCCCACACACCACCACACCTAGCCCGGTCCACACACCCCCACCTCACCAAAAGGCAGTTGGAAAAAGATCTCCGCCAAAGAGCCCCTCTTTGAGGTGAGCCCGTCGGGGATTGCACCGCCTCCCCGACGAGGAGCAACTGCCGATGATGAAGCATGACATCCTTCGGGGTGTGTGAGGCCTCTATATCCAACAAAATGGATGCCCCAGGATGTTACTCCAACATCCGTGGTCATGCCAGCTAGACACTTCCCCCATTTCCTTTAGGAACAGTACAGCGACCTCTCTTGTTTCCTTATTACAAGTAATAGTCTCTTCAATTTAAAAAAGTTTTCCTTGTGGATCCACAATGTTTTTTAGATTTTTTCCAATTTTACAAGCCTTACACTGGCTGCATTTGCTAAATCCTTTCTGAAGTTCCTGAAACCATGTCTCTGGACGTTTATTGACAAAATGGCTAATCACCAATTTATCCGACAGGGATGGAGCTTTCCTGTAAGAGATTTGTGGCCACTTTCCCAGTTGTTTACCAATGTCGGGATCCTTGGTTAGAATGTTCCAGTATTTTTTCAAAGAGTTGCGTATCATTGGGCTTTCTTTACTGAATGTCATCACCATTCTTATTGGTTCTTTTGCAGATATTTCATCCTCCCCCTCTATTTCTTCATTGTTCGATTGCGAAGAGGATAGCTTCTTTTTTCTGTTGAGGCTCCTTCTTGTTCATTCCTGAACAGAGGAAGAGGTGGGGAATACAAACCACCACAAAGAAAGGACGAAAAACAAGGAATGACATTGGACTAAAATTCACCTACAGCATAAGTTCAAAAGAAATTGTGTTTCTGGACACTAAAGTATATGTGGAAGCTGATAAAATCGAAACTACAGTATACAGAAAAAGTACAGCGACCAACAGTATTTTACATGGTAGAAGTTTCCATCCAAATAGTGTGAAGAAAAACATTCCTTATGGTGATTTCATTAGGATGAAAAGGAATTGTTCCAATGAAAAAGAAATGAACCTCAAGTTCAGTGATACAAAAAACCGATTCCTAAAAAGAGTTTATCAATATAATGATATCAGACAAGGAGAAAAGAAAGCAAGAGCAATAAAAAGGTCCGATACCCTCATAATAAGGGATCAAAAAAGCAAAATATCTGCAAAATAACAAATAAGAATGGTGATGACATTCAGTAAAGAAAGCCCAATGATACGCAACTCTGAAAAAATACTGGAACATTCTAACCAAGGATCCAGACATTGGTAAACCACTGGGAAAGTGGCCACAAATCTTACAGAAAAGCTCCATCCCTGTTGGATAAATTGGTGAATAGCCATTTACGGCTCGCCCCCCTGCTCCGCGGGCTTGCAGCCGTCTTGCTGGATTGAGAAACTGGGCATTACTACCCTCGCCTTCACGGAGCCTGACACTGGGAGGAACTGCTGACTCTTGGATTTACCGCCGTTTGCTGCAAGGGGCCAGGACTGCGAGACCCAGGGTTCACCGCGCTTCACGAACACAGCGCACCTGGTGTCTCTTCCCGCCCCCTGCTCCCTACCAGCTATTTACGGCTCGCGGCCCCCGCTCAGTGGGTGCCGCTCGCAGCCGTCTTGCTGGATTGAGGATACTGGGCATTACTACCCTCGCCTTCACGGAGCCCGACACTGGAAGGAACTGCTGACTTTTGGATTTACCCCCGTTTGCTGCAAGGGGCCGGGACTGCGAGACCCAGGGTTCACCGCGCTTCACGAACACAGTGCACCTGATGTCTCTTCCCGCCCACCTGCTACACCTATATAATCACGCCCACCACCGCGATCGCGGGCGCCGGGCTAAGCCTGGGCAAAGGGCGGGCCGTTTGAGGCCGTTCAAGAACGGACGAGACCGGGACTGGGCCATCCCCTTTTGCTTTTGTTATTATTTTAAACTATCTCTTCTTACCTCCCTAATCATTGAACTATGACCACTAGAGAGACAAGGAGCAAGAGCTCGCCGGCAGCCGTACCAGCAAAAAGGTACTCTGGACACTTATTTTGTTAAAGCTGGGTCTCTCTTGATTGATGAAATTACGGTTCTTGAAAGGCGTATATCCCAGGAAATTGAATGGGTGAGAAGATCCTCTTTAAGCCCTATAGCTCATACTAGGACACCTGAAAACAGGCCAGAACGCATTGAGTCAGATAATGGGGAAAATGGGGCCAGTGGGACGTTAGTCACGTCTGACATAACCAATTATACCCTTCACAATATTGACAGCATTACGAGTAGATCTGATGAGTTAAGTCTATTAGCCCTACCCAGGTCCCAAGAACAACCCCCTCCCCCGACGCCTTCTGTTACTATAGTTAACACGGTTGACACTAACAGTATAGCTAGTGATCCTACACAAGGGGAAAGGGAAGGAGCTATCCCAAAGAGGAAAAGAGGGGCACAAAATCCAGGGGGGCGCAAGGCTAAAGTTGCAAAGCACAACCCAGTAATTGTGGGCAACAAACAGGGTTCAACCAATAAGGGACCCGTAAAGCTGGATCATACCCAGGCACCACCTAACACGAATTCACCCGCACAGGCATTAGACAATGTAAATCCTCCTCGCCCAAATGTAACTAATGGCGACGAGGAAATTACTATGTCCAACATTGGCGCTCTTTTGAAGTTACTATTAAGCCCCCTAGAAGCACGCCTTATAAAGATCGAGGCCAGGCTCGCGATTATAGAGAAAGCAACGGTGCAATTAGCGGACACTTACAAAAAAGATAGTAAGGTAGCTAGAGGATGGGTGGAGCTTAGGAACAAGAAGACTACATTAGCGCCCCCAGTGAAGGATGGTAATTCAGTTCCCGTGATATTACAAACACAGCAGCCCATACAACATATTGCTACATCATAGCCAACTGACTGTGCCGTACCTCCCAGTAACACCGGAAGGAAAGCTACAGTTACACAGGGAGTACAGGTCACCACCAAAAAAATTAGGCCAGTGAACTTGCCGCCGGAGGAGAGTCCATATACAGTCATTCTAGCTGGCGTCCCAGAGTTAAAACCTGATTACAAAGAACCTGTTGTTGCGTTGAGAAATAAGGTGGTTAACTGGCTTAGTATAAACAGACCTCTTCCCCATGGAGTATCGAGCGAGGTTCTTATGGTAAGGAGAGTCCCATGGTTAGGTAACTCAAGGAAATCAATCACCGGAGATTGTGTCCTAATTAATTTTAGGGACCCCAGGACCGTCTCCCATATATGCAGTTGGTCGCATCCGGACCAGGGGACATCTATTCAGGCGCTACCCCTATCCTTTTTTTACCGACCAACGGCGTGGACACTTGAGGAGGCGGGATGGGAAACAATTTCTATGAGGGGGGGGGGAAAGGAAGGGTCGGTAGAGAGAGAGAGAAACCTTCCACCACCCCAGACCTCAGCATTTTCTCCACTTTCCTACATTTAACAGGTATAGTTGTTTAGACATGGTCGACTGACAGAACCTGACCGAAAGGGGGGAGCCGGGTGGCCGAATGGGGGGTCCCAAAAAAAGGAAAAATGACCCACCCCACTGAACTTTGTGATAATTCCCAGGGGGAGAGGCACCGGGACGTGCAAAAAAATACCAAGGCAGCTCAACTGATTACTATAGAGCCCCAACCGGTTTTGACTGATATTATAGCCGACCAGGAATTATTGCCAAGTCTATGTGAGACGGGCACTCCGCCACTTAAAACCACGGATCACAGATCACCATCTTTAAAGATATTATCGTGGAATGTGGCTGGCCTGGGGAATAAATTGAACTGCCCAGATTGGAGCCTATTTATAGAGGGTATGGAGATATGTATGTTTCAAGAAACCTGGGCGAGAGAGGATGTCTACTGTCAAGGCTTCGCGACATTCTCCATTCCGGCGAAATGGGGGGGGTGGGGGGGGGGGGGGCGTCCCTCAGGAGGTCTCGCAACGTGGGTGGCGGTCGACCTGGGTTGCGAAGCCAGATCACTGGACACAGCCTCGGAGGATATTCTGGGGGTCTTGTTGGAGTGGCCTAATTCGAGCAGACTGGCTGTGGTAAATGTTTACTCTAGGCCAGTAAACATCACAAAGGAGTCGCGTACCATCGATGAACTATCAGTTCTCCTCAGTGACATCCCCAAGGGTACACCCTTTTTGGTAGGAGGGGACTTAAATTGCCATTTTGAGCCTCTCCTAGGCTTATTGGATGGACTTTCCCTAGAGGAGGATGCAGTGTGGTCTGTACCCCCCCACGTCAGCCCCCCCACCCCCCAGAGCTTGGACCCCTCTCGCCGTCCAGATCGCTGCCTTAACCCTGAAACATGGTGTGCGGGCGTGCAATGGACGTATAAACTCAGACATCCCCCCCCCAAATGCACATATAATAGAGTGGGCAGGGAGTCTAGACTGGACTACATGTTGGTCCAACTAGCTTTGTGGTCGCATATTATTGATTTTAAGGTGATTCCAAGGGAAGACAGCGACCATAATGCTCTCAAATTGGAATATGCACTCCCCGGTTTAGATGATAGAGGGGCAGCGGTAGCCGCACCAGCATCTGCGCTGGCACTGACGAACAACAGACGGAGAGTGAGGTGGGAGAAGTTAGCAGTGAATGCAGAGAAGATTTCAGGGCTTTATGCCCGGGTCATCCCCACACTGGACAAGGTGTGTGCAATAATGGAGCTTGCCAGCACCCAGGATATACATGAGCAACTGTGGTTGGCCCACGAGGATCTTGTTAAGTCCGTAGCGGAAGTCCTATTTTCCACAGGAAAGAGTGGGGATGCCTGTTCAAACCGCCCCACTTGGTATAACGTTGCATGCCGTAAGGCTAAATCAGACCTGCTGATTACAATTAAGGCTAGACAGGTCTGAGATCCAGGCCAGAAGGAGGGATTACAAGCGTTTGGTCACCCACGTAAAGAGTGAATGGGAACAGGAGAAGTGGGAAAATCTTGCCACCTTATTAGTTGGCAGGGATTCTCGCAAATTCTGGCGCATTGTTAATACGGGGTCCGAGGAGCCAGTTTCGGCTATCTAACCTAATATCTCAGCAGAGGCTTGGCAGGACCATTTCCAGTCACTTTATATGGTTGATGATGGGGCTCCAAACCAAGCACAACCGACCATTAGTGGCTTGCCGGAAGGGGAACCCTTTACAGAGATGGAGGTGCGAGCCGCCATTGCAGGGCTGACACCAGGCAAAGCGCCTGGACTAGACGGGCTACCTGGCGACTTATTTAAGCAGGAGCCTGACGTATGGGCCCCTTCCTTGGTGTTGATATTCAATGCTGTCCGGAGGGGTATGGAGGTCCCGAGTACTTGGCTGGGCGCAGAGTTGTGCCGATATTCAAGAAGGGGTCACCTCTGCTCCCAGCCAACTACAGGCCCATCAGCCTCATAGATGTACCCCAGAAAATATTTGGTAGGCTGATCCTTGACCGTATCCAAAGTTGGATAGAGGAATCTGCAATTTTGAGCCCCTACCAGGCAGGATTTAGAAAGGGGGTCTCAACCATGGGCCAGATTTTTCGTTTAAATCTTCTGTTTTGGAAGACAGCTGTAATCGAAGGTGGCAGTTTGTACACAGTATTTGTGGACTTACGGGCCGCCTTCGATTTAGTGCCAAGAGCCAGACTATGGACTGTGTTGGCGGAGTTGGGCATTCCAGCCGATATCCTCTCGATCTTAATAAGATTGCATCAGGGGAATTTTGCACGTGTCAGGTGCGGTAGGAATGGGGCACTTTCTGGAAGATTTCCCGTTGACAGGGAGGTGAGACCGGGTTGTGTGCTTGCACCGACCCTGTTCTGCCTCTTTGTCAACGGGGTAATTGCCCATTTGACTAGGATAGGTGACATCTATGCTCCAAAGCTCAACGGCAGCAGGGTGCCCGCTATTATGTTTGCGGAAGACACCCTGCTGCGGTCCAAATCCCCTATGGGAATACAACGGGTCCTGGATGGGTTCTCGATTCTCTGTGTGGAGCGGGGGCTTGAGATCAATGCCCTTAAAACTAAATACATGATTCTCAACCCCCCCCCCCCTCAACTCGCCCCAATCCCACTATAGGTACTCTGAGACTTGAGCGGGTATCCAGTATTGAATATCTCGGGGTGAATATTAAACAAAATATGACCTGGGACACGCACCGGACCAAGGCGAACATGAAATAGCACAGTTAACGGGTGGCATTTGCAGGGTGATAAGTAGGTCAACTTACAAACCCCTTGGTCCTGCGCTCCAAATTTATAAAATGCAGGCAAGGGGGGCAGTCACCTACGGGGGGAACTGTGGGGTCACATACCAGCCCAAAACCTGTTGTCCACTGAAAATAAATTTATCAGGCAGCTGGTAGCTCTACCCTCAAGTACCCAGCTTCCCCCGATGAGGCTAGATCTAGGATTAAGACCAATTACAGAGGAGTTGGGACTGAAACCAATTACTTTCTGGCGTCGAATCTGGAGTACGCCTGAACTTATAAATTATAGGACTGAGCTCCAAGAGATCCTATCTTTACCAAATGCTACACACATTCCCTGGTTGAGATACATTAAACAAACTTGTGAGAGCCTAGGAAGATCAGAATTATGGCTAGACCCGGGAAATCCATGCTGTAGGATCCCACGTAAACTCCTCTCAAGGGATTTCCGCGAGCGAAATTTACTTGCATTAGTAGAGAGTACACGGGAGGGGTCCCTTACTAATTTGTTTATCCAATTTAAAGACTCATACTATCTAGAGCACGTCCTTGATGGCATTAGTCCCGTTTTGACCAGGAAATTGTTTCTGCAGTGGCGATACGGTACACTCCCCCTTAGGGCATTTACCAAACGGTGGGGTCGGCCCGCGCCCATAGAACAGTGCCCTGTATGCACACATCCTCAGGAAAATGATTTGCATATCATATTTTTCTGTAATGCTTACAATAGATCTAGGAAGCACTGGCTCATCCCACTCTTAAAAAAAAATCTAGGTTTCAGACATCATCTTCCAGCATACAGAATTTTAAAGACGGAATTATCACCCCCAATTGTGTTTCGAGTTGCAAAATTCCTAACAGCGATGTGGCACACCCGCACTCGTTATATAAAGTCAGTCAGTGATTCGTGATTAATGAAATGTACTGTCGATTTTTAACCACAATGCACTGCAATTCTTTTAAACAGTTTACTGTAAGCTTTTTTTAATCTCGGTTTTATTTGTTATTGATTGTAAGCTGATTTTAAATTGTATGTATATCTTTTATGATCTAAGCTGATCGAAATAAAGATTGAAAATGAATGAATAGCCATTTTGTCAATAAACGTCCAGAGACATGGTTTCAGGAACTTCAGAAGGGATTTAGCAAATGTAGCCAGTGTAAGGCGTGTAAAATTGGAAAAAATCTAAAAAGCATTGTGGATCCACGAGGAAAACTTTTTTAAATTGAAGAGACTATTACTTGTAATACCACACATGTGGTATATTGTTTAGAATGCCAGTGCGGCAAAAGATACATTGGAAGCACAACGTGCCCATTAAAGAAAAGAATTTTAGAAAACACAAGGGCAATTCAAAACAAGGAGCTAACTTATGCCATGTCAAAACACATGCTGACACATCCAGGAAATACTTGGGAAAACATGAGCTACTTTGGAATGGCCACGGTACCTGTGAATGAACGAGGAGGGAATCGAACTCTGAAATTAAGAAGAAGATTAGAATCAAGACTAATCATAAGATTTAAGACAAAGACCCCGATGGGATTGAACGGGGACGAAGAGATGTATGTACATCTCTAAAATGATAAACAAGAAGGAAAAGAACAAATGATTGAACAGAAAACCTCCAAAATCTTAAGATGAACAAACTAAAGTGTCATATAAAGCAGAAGTGGGAATACTCAAGCAGAGAACCAGTGGAAAGCAGGAAGGCACTGAGCCTTAACAAAAAACTAGTTGACATTAAAAGGGCACTTAGCCTTAATAATAACCAGCTATACCAACTTTATTGATCGCGTACAAGTAGAAGCGAATAGTGCTTCCCATCTATGGAGGATGAATTGTGAAATCACTGAGACTATCACCAAACAATTACAACAACATAAAGTGAGAATAATAACACAAATAACAAGATGGAGCAAGTGATCATCACTCCGTACACTGGGACCGATTTTGAAATAAGTTCCCACATGAACAAACATCTGGCATCAAAATACAAACAAGAACATTCTTACATGGAAAGGATTGAAATATGAGAAACAAAGAAAACAAGAGGAGTTGGAACTAACACATTTCTGCACAAAAGGTGTTTCTTTACACTAATAAAAACATCAAAACACTACCTCTCCCACAATGCATCTTACAGTGCAAGTGTGGAAAAGAGGTATTTAACTGTGAAACAGAAAAGGGACTGATGACAGTTTACACCGTGATCAAGCCCTGATGGGTGAAACGCGTTGGTGAAGGGGGATAATGGCACTGCTACGAACAAAATAAATTGTTGAAACAGAGGTCTGTGGAGTGCGTGTGTATTTTCTGCCGTTTTGGTGAAGGATATATATATATATATATATATATATATATATATATATAGATATAGATATACACACCAACACACATACATACATACATACACACACACATACACACACACACATACACACACACACCTATCAACAAGCCCAGGAACATCCACCCGGAATGCTTAAACAATAGAACGTATCTAGAGATTAACAGGGGGCCTATTGCTTCTTCCGTTTGATCAATCGTATGGAGCACATTTCACTTCATGAATCAACAAGGCCAAGCAGCTGATTTGCAATACTGCTCTTCAATCATGAAAGTTACAATAAAAGCATATTTTCCACAGTGCCTCCCATTGCTTGGGACATTTTACTAGGTCAAACACATAGCAACATATCAGCCAGGCTTAAAAAAACATGGAGAATGTTTTTGGTGGAGATATTCCCTGATCAAAAAACTGCTTTGCTGAGGTTTAGCCTACGACCTAAAGACAGGTCATCAAAAGTTTCCACACTGTCTAGGATACATAAACAAGTCAGCAGTTAAGGGTCAAGTGAACAAATAAAGGTATTCTTAAATCGCTTACCATTGCAGGCCACTGTACACTTTCCATATAGCCGCCTGCGGCTTTTCTCTCTGCCATCACCAAGTTGTGCTCCATTAGGAACACCTGAAGGTTTGCATCATAAAGCTCAATCCATTTTCTCTCCTGCCATAAACCTCCATCAGGTTCCAAACATAACTAGAAAAAAAGAAACCATGAATAGTAAACTTCATTGGCAAACCACAAAGAGTGTATACTCTGTGTGTATACTCAATGTGTATACTTGTCAAAAGCAGAGTAACTGCTACATTTAACTAAATATTACAATAATGTTATTTCTGTTGTGATGCGTTCCTAACATCTGATACTTAGCCTGAGGAGGTTCTCAATAACCAGTCTAGAGATATATTTTCTTCAAATTGTAGATGGCTAAGAGGAGTACATACAGTAGGTGCCTGCTTTGCTCCATTAGGAACATGGCCACCGTTGACAACCTACTAAGAATCCTACATATATTCTTCTTTTGCATTATGTTAAATATTAACAATAACCTACCAGATTTACAAAGGCTGATGCAGAATCACACAACAGGCCCGGAAACTGAATTGTTTAATAAAAATAAAAAGTTCAGCCAAATACATTGTGCAATTACCAACTTTCAACGTCCTTAAACCTACTTTTCTAGGAAAACTGCACTTCATTTAATATCTGCTCCTCTACAGTATTATCAACAAAACAAACTTTTGTTGTCAATAATTTAACCAGAGTATTACAACATCGTGTCTGTTCTTATTCCTAGAGACAGTAACTATTTTCGGAAGAAAGACACCCAAAGTCTGGCCCATGAAACAAGAACGGGCCCGTGCCTGTATTCACCGAAATGTGTTCTTGTCTCTTGGTGATCTTTTTGAAAGCATATTTTCGTAAACAACTTCCTTCCCTACTAGGAATTATTATTTTCTAGGGGGCTGCTATGCAGACCAAAGCTGATGAACCGAGAGCCATCAAGTCTGGAATTACACTGCAGCTCTCCAGAAACAAAATAGGAGGTACTTAACAGTGTACTAAGGTGTAAGCATTGCTTTCAACCCCTTAGGGTTTTTATAGAGCCAAAGTTGGAAACGCGTACAAAGCACTCCTCTTATGCTTTCAATTTACATAAAATAGATTAATAAAGGTAGAGCAGAATTATGACACCGTATAGACAATAGCAGCAATGCAAGTTAATAACCATGCCTACAGGCTAACATGTAAAACACACAAAACCCTCAGAAGATTGGTTCTTAATGTAGATGATGGTATATCTACTAAACAATCAAGAATGTGTGGGAGGGGGGTCTTTTTTTTTAATCAGTAACAAAAAAACTACGCAAGGGGTCTCCCTAGATCAGAGCAGTCCATCGTCTATGTTTCCCAAATAGCCCATGTAAAGAAATAACATTAGTGTCCACTGTATTTAAGCTAATCTTGTAAGGATATCCAAAAATCTGGACATGGATCAAGCTTCAGGAACCTACACTTGTCACCCGTATCCTATATCTTGTTCAGAGGTTACAATATTTCCAGTACTGGGTACTGCCAGTGCTGAAGGAGCACCCAAGATATCAGAGAGGACAGCAAGGTAATACGTTTCCTCAAAAGCAGAATTTTAGATACTTCATGACATGAATACGGTAGGTAGCACGAGATGTGTGTGAAGAATGGAAGGAAAATCTACTTCAATGGATAGTAAATCCGAATCAAGATTAGGACTGTGGTATTAACTTCAAACACAAAACACCCTAATTGCATGTCAAAATGATGGTGGGGGGGGGGGGATTACAAATTGTTATAGCATGTGCGAAACCACTATGAAATCTCCAGAGTATTATTATTTTATTTTATTTTAAGACTTATAAAGCGCGACTGTCACCATTGCAGGCATCCTGGCGCTAACAAAATCCAAACCCAGATAGAAACAGAGGCACGGAGTATACCCGGGCTAGCCAGGGAAAAGCCAGGTTTTTACCCTTTTCCTAAACTGCAGAAGTTCATTATAGTCAAATGGCATCTATAGATATACCTTGGGAAAGCCATTCTGAGAAATGTTTAAGTCCATGCTCTGACTCCTGGTACATAACAGTACATTTCAAGTCTCTACGACTTCTACCAGGTCACACCTTCCTCTTGCAACAGATTAAATCTAGCACAATGCTTCTGCACAATGCTTCTGCACAACTCAATGGTTGGAATGACTTTGCGAATGCTGGGCACTTCTACATCGCTCTTTCATCAGCACAGACTTATGTAAAAGTCAGGCAGATCTAAGTATCAATTGAGGAAATTCCTCAAACACCTTGTCATTTGAACACCTATCAGGTGTCTGAACTCAGTCGATGACCTCTAGGAACTAAAAAAAAGGAACTTTACTCACATTTTAGCACATATACGTATCTTCCAATAGGCGTCATAGCTAACAAGGGCAGGAAAACCCTTTCCTTGCGAGGTTCCAAAGTACATTAACCAATTTAGCAAGAATGATTACAGATGGGTCATCAAAGTGACCATCTACCTAGAAGTCTTGCTCCAAGATACACAATCCATGTTCACCAAGCACCACAATTTCGATTCGCCATGCTGGGTATCCAATCGTCGTGAGCATGTGTGTTTACAGATGACATCAAAAAAATAATCAGATCGCATTTCCCCAAAGACAGGCTCCGCCATGTTGTATTTGCTTTGATTCGTAGTCTTTGCTTACAAACGCTTAAGTATTAGCAACAATATGCATTAGAAATTCGTTTTGTGCCTGAAATATTTGGCAACAACTGATAACCAACTCCAGGATGTAGAACCTCAGTGCTGTTAATTCTAAACCGAGGGAGAGTATTCATCGAGATGCAGTACCCTTTCCCCCCGGCAATGTGCAAGGGAGCTACAACTACTCAACGCAGCTGGTTGGGCCCTCGTGGCTCCGTTTACTCTGACGCTAGATACGTCACGACAGGCAAATACAGTCAGCCAATCCAATGAATAAAGCACTGGTCTGGCCCCGGATAACCCCCAGCTTGACAGCCTGTCCTTCCACCAATAGAAGGTGTAGCCGGCTGCTGACACCCTCGCCGCTCCCGGGGACCTTGAACCCTACCGACTCACTGCACTCCCCTGCAGCACGTACACAACCCAGACTGGAAAGCACAGGGAGGGGCTGGTATAACAGCACTAAAATGAACTTCAAAGACAGCCAGAATATACTTAGGCAAACAAAGTCTGATGGGCACCGCGTTTGTCCACAGCAACCCCGAAGATCGTATGCGTCTATTCAGCGCTTATTCTCATTAGTAAGAGCGTTCTGGCTACATTGACCAATTACTTTTTTTTAAACACGTGCAAGTTTTGCACATGTTCTGCAAGAGCCATATGTCCCTGGCGCGGAGAGCAGCACCGTGGAGTGACACAAAGGTCTAGCAATGACTAGGAAGCACTTACGAGTCGAGACGGGAAAGAAACCAGCAGCGGGGCACTAAGAAGGGTCATGTGTCCCAAGAAATCAGCAGTAATTCCTGACAGAAGACATCACCAGGGCAAAGTGCCAACGAGGGGATACGTGCAAAACAGCATGCACTGAGGAGGTAGGTTGAAATGCACGCAGAGGACTCGCACTGGGAGGGTCACACAGCGACAAAGAAATAGCCCCAAAATGGCGTCATGTTGCCACCCTGAAGGGAGTCTGCACAGCAGGTGTAGGCAGCCTGCCAAGAGAGGGTCTCATGTAGGGGTGCAAAGGAAAATGAACAGGCGTACTCATTTTACACATGCGGCAGCTGCAGGAACCCAGAACCTGCACAGGGCATGGCCGAGCATGTAACGAGGCTCAGACCTCCACCACCACCACCCCCCAGGCCCCAGCCAGGGGCATGAGGGTAGGGGGCTCGTGAGCTGCAGACACTGCTTTGTTCGGACCGCTTCCGCTGACAGGACTCTGAGGTGGATCACATGATTCACAGGAACGGGAACAGCTGAGGTCTCCTCAGAGACCGGCTTCCTCTAAAGTCGGAGCTGCCCCTAAAAGCATGCGGTCCTCCAACTCACCTCACGTGCAACGGATCTTAAAGCCCTCACCCGTGCCCAACTGCCCCCAATGTCCAGTGGGCGATACAAAGGCGAGCGGCTTCCCCATACTCACCCGAAGCCCCGGTTCACTCAACTCCTTGTGGGACACCGCTCGGATAGTACCGGACTCCCAGGGCCAACTGGCGATCTGCCCCAGCTCCAGTGCCCTCTCGGAGGAAGCGCTGAGGAACCGTTGCCCCACCAAGAGGCAGACGGTGCCCTCGTTCAGGACCATGGCGGACGTGAAGACCCAGCAGCGCCCGCACGGCTGCTACCGGCTCCTCCGCACACACAAGAGTTTATAGGCAGGACTTTTAGACTGAGTTTCTGGTGCTTCTGCCGCTACCAGCCCATCGCCTCCGCTGCAGCTCTCCGGTTCCCTGTCAAACGCACAACAAGGCCGCAGCTCCACAGTGTATTATTCAGTCACCAAATCACCTCTGAGGCTACCACAAGCAGCTACACACGGGCGCGAGCAGACACGCCCAGCCCTGCCCCGATAGGCTCAAAAAGAAGAAGAGGCGCATCTCCAGCCAAATAGATTGGCTACATCAGCTGACAGTCAAGGATCTCCACTCCCCTCGATTGAGTCACTAGCTGCAAACGGCAATACACCCTTGCTCATGTATTCGTGTATTCTTCCGCCTGAGCAGGCTACCCGATTTATCGCTTTCTAGAAACTGTGACGTCTCAGAGAGGAAAGAGTCCCCCAGCGAAAGGCAGTGTTATTATTTCTGATATTGCTGGATCACAGCAGGCTAGTGTGCCACTCTCTTGTTTAATGTCATCTGTAGTTTGTACCCGCGCGCTAATACGGAAGTAGCAAGATTAGCCGTACAACGCGCTCAAGCGGACTAATTTTATGTATTTGCTGACGGCTGTTATCCGCCCGCTGGTACGTGCAGTTCCAAGCGTCAGCTCAGAGCCTGCTCCGCGCTAGGGCGGGACTTAAGGCTAAAATGAGCCGCGGTTGAGGCGGGGCTCTTTGTTGTTCACGGAAACGAGGCTGAAAGGAACAGATGGGGTCGCCATTTTCTTACCAATAGACCTTTGGCCAAATAATAAAATGGAAGACCAGTTGGAACAATGAGTTGGTTTGGTGTTTGTTGGGTTCTTTTTTGCCAGAGGCATCAACCACTGGTTTTGCAAAAATTGAGCAACTCAAAAGAAGAAAAGCTGGTCTTGGATGTGGAGGGTGCCTCACAAATATACACTTTTATTTTTACCCAAATGTTAACTTCTATTTGATCTATGTTTAATTTAGGGTTGATATTACAGTCATTAAGTTACAAGGAATGTATTAAAACCAAGCAAGGATGGGGACAGTGTAAGATTAACCTCAATGAACTAATGTAATTTAATTTAAAGAAGTAATGTTTACATTGAGGGTTGGGGCTAGTATTAATACATTAAAAGGTTTACAATATATGTATTTTTTATAAAACATTACATTAGCAGATGCTTTATTATAAATGTATTAATATATTTTAATTATATATATATATCCTTAATTTTGTTTATAAATATACAATAATATATAAAATATATGTAATATGTATTAGTGTGTGCGTGTTTACATTTATATATATATATATATATATAAAGCATTGTAAGAGTAGAATAAGAAAAACATTAGGTAATTTAATTTAAATTGAATATCTTATAGACAAATTTAGCATTAGTAGTACAATTTAGTCGCCACATTTTTAATTTAATCAAATAAGGGCCATTGTACACAGAGTTAATATTACATTATAATAAGATTAATTTAAGGTTAGGGTTAGTGCTAACAAGGTAACCTATTATTTTATATAATTAATTATAAAAATTAAATGTGATTCATTTTAGTGTAAACAGAAGGGTTCACATCGATCAAATTTAATGTAATTAAAACCTAGGATTAAGGAATATACAACCATTATTTAAAATTTTAAGGTTAGAGATGGGCAGAAGTGAAGGTAGGGAAAAGTAAAACATACAAAGTGAAGGGCATTCAAGTTTATGTATGTGTTCGCTGTATGTCGATTTAGGCCATACACACATTTAAGAATCAATAAAACACTTTTCTAAAAAATGAGAATACATTTTTAGAAATCTATTGATTTAACATTTATTTTGTCCCTCGATCAAACGTTTTCATATAATAATATTTTCATTTTGTCCTTCCAAGCATTAAAAACATTTCGCAGTTTATAGCATAAAATAGTGTTTTCACATTTCATTATGTACATCATCTCTACAACTCATCAAATCTGCAGAGTCCTCATAATAGTGGGCAACACGGTTTTAAGTGCATCTTTCTATAATGTGCAAAATATAATTATATGAACTAATGAAAAATCAGTAGAGCCACATAGTGGACAATCTAAAACTCCTTTATTGATGCTTTGGACAATTGACAATCCAATTTGTTGGTCCAGTTGATCCACTCTTAATTTTAACATTCATCTTCTTAAATCTTTAGATTGACTATTCTAAGATAAAAAAACAAAAAAAACATTCAGTTCCTGCCTTCTCTGGCAAGGAAATATATTCATATATATCCCGCTTTTCACATGGAGCTTAATCAACATTAAAAGAGATCTATTTTACAAAGTTTTTATCTTCTTTCTCCAAAAGTTGTTTTACCAAAAATCTTTGACCTCATCTTTAGACAACTTTAGCTAAGTCATAGTTCTGAAAATCTTGATAACCTATTGAGAGTGTAAACTGGTTTGACTATGCTTTATTAAAAATTGAACAAAAAAACCCTTTATTAGATAAGATAATTTAAGAATTGAAGGCTTTTTTATGAAACCTGTATACTATGTGAACAACACCAAATTCAACAGTTTCTTGTGGTAGTCCAACTCATTTCTTCCATATCTTAATTTTGGCACCTTTCTATAGCTTTTTGTTCCAATATCTCACTGACAAAAAGTAGCAAATTTAGCACTTTTGACTCATAATTTTTCTTTTAAAACTTCAAAAAAATGGAGACAACTTCAAATCCAATTTTCCAAGAACAACAGCAACACTTTTTTGTGACTTAGTATAGAATATACATTCTCTTTATAATTTAAATGACTCGTAAAGTTACTCCCAAATAAGCGTAAGAATTTACAGTCTCTAATCTGCATGACTTTAATCCCCAATTAAAAATAATCTTTCTTTTTTAAAACACCATTATTTAGGTTTTGCCCATATTAGTTTAAAAAAAATATTTCCTCAATAATTAGCAAATGTATCTATTGCTTTTTGAAATCCAGTAGCAGTAAGATCAAACAGTGTAGTATCATCAGCATAAAAAAGAATCCAAGCATATTCATTTACTAGTTTAGGAGACCAACAGTTAGCCTTTTTGTAGTATTTCTGGAGCATCATCAATGTAAACAGAAAATAATAGAGGGCAAAAATACAGCCCAGCCTCGGCTCATTTTGAGTCTTTATCTTCTCAGATACTGCTCAATTTTCACCTAATTGAATTGGTATCCAGGAATATTTACGTAATTCTTTTATCAGATTTAACAGTCCTAGTGGTATGCCCATGACAACATTTTCTTTCAGTGTTTCTGCCTTTAGAATCAAATGCTGTAGAGAAGTCAATACATGGTACACATCGAGAAACTTCCTTCTTATGTATTTTTCACCCAATAGTCTCAGAGTATGGAACACATTCATCATGGAATGATTTGCTCTGAATTCAGTTTGATACTTCTGTAAAATATTGTTAGTTTCCACCCATTTTCCAGGCGCCGTTTTATGCATGTGTGTGCTCTGATTTCATGTGCCTTGGGGCCCTAGTATTGCAGAAGGGGGTCACAGACGATTTTGCAGCCTCTTCTGTAATACTGATTGGGCAGGTGAAGAGCTATCTTAAGAGCATGTTCCCTCGTTTGATTGGGAGTGTGGTCTATAATATGTGTTCATGTGTCTTATTAGGTGTCTAGTATATATATTAACAGAAACATCCATTATTACAATGAACCTGCAATTTTTCATGGCAACTTCAATATCCTTTTTGTTTGATAAATAGACATTACATTGTAATACTTTTGTTTTATGATTCAGGAATACAATTATTTTTATTTACAATATTAATTAATGGATATAAAAGAGAGGACGAAATGAGCTGATCTTGTTTACATATATCTGCATAGCCTCCTTATGGTTCCGGAGTTTGAGATGGTTAGGTTGCTAGTATGTAATCTTCCAGTTGCTTAATTATTAGCGGATCAGGGCCTACATTATTCGATTGTCTGGCGGTTGTATTTATTTCTTTATTAAATACCCTTCCCGTTAATTTTGCCATATCACTTAGTAGATAGTCTTCTTTATTATTAAGCGTATACTCTTTGGTAATATAGTTTATCCATGCCTTTTCTCCACTGGAGTAGCCGTCAGGCCCATTCTTTTTCTCTTCCATTTACTAATCAGTTTCCAAAATTGTTTAATCTTTTTCTCCTTAGATACTGCTGTAACTTTAGTCAAAAGTGTTTTCTTTTTCTGCATACTGTATTTTAGCGTTGTCGTTCTAAATAGTTTCTAATATTTCTTTATTATTACATTCACAGAATTTTCAGGCAATTTAAGTAGGCTTACATTTATTTTGTTTTTTTCAAAAATGTCCTGGCTTTTTGTTTTCTGATAGCCTCTTTCTCTTGGCTAGTCTTCCCATTTGATGGATTTCTTCATAGGAGACGTTATAATGATTCACAAGTGTTTTTTTTGTGAAGAAATTTCTTTAATTTTCTCAGTAAAATAATCTCATCAAACCCCCCCCAAAATTATTTTGAGATGACCAACAAATTGGATTATTTTTGATCTCCAGATCAAGTAAGTAAGTAAGTAAAATTTTTATTGTATATGGTTAATAAAAACCTTTACAAAAAAGGAGAAATTTCAAAGAACTTATTCCATAAAATAAATAAGAGTGCATCTGCTGACTGATGGTCATTTCAAAGTAAAAAAAAGTCTATCTTTCATTATCTAGCTTCAAAGTCTTTTGTTTCACTAAGACTTTGTGTTTTGTCCCATTAGTCATCTCTTTTACATTTTTCATCAATAGGAGGCTCGCTTTCTGAAAAAAACGGGTGGCCCTGCAGGCTGTCTTCAGCTGTTCGCTGTTCAATACTAGCATGACTGCCGGCCGACATGTTCTGATTTGGAAAAGGCGAAATATTTGGAGGAGATAATACCGTCTCAGGTTGCTCAGAGCGGGACAGACGCACAGGACGTGGATCAGGGATTCTTCAGAAAGATCACAGAGTCTGCACAATGATGTTGGCCATGTTTGCCGCCATGCCGGGATCTGATCTTTTGTGGTATAAGCTCCAGATCAGTTCTATTGATCCATAAATCCCTTCTTTTTCATGTTGATCCACAGATAAAAGCAAGGATCTTTTATCACTACCGAAATCCATAGCTACTGTAATGTCCATTATCACATTAAACAATTGAGCTGTGATGATTGTTTAATCAATCATGGAATTAATAGTCCCATTATTGATTACCCAGGTTGAACTATTTGATTCATTACATTTTATTATGATAAGATTGAGCCTTCTGCGGAAAACATCGAATTCCCTGCTACGCTTGTTACTTTTCCCCTACCAAGAATTTTTTTTAAAGTACAGATCCTCATAATTTATTTGAGGAATCTTGCTGTTAAATTGTCACAATATTTCCATCAGTTAGTACAGAAATGTTTCCTCAATCTTTTCAACTGATGACGCTAAACATGTTAGAACATAATTTTTTTTTGCCTGGAGGAATATAGAGATTAATGATTATAATCCATTTTCGTTTACTCTTTGCAATGCTGTTAACATCACCACTTAATTCCAAAATTATTATAGTTAGAAATTTAACATGAATGTAGCAGATTCATTTTATCATTACGTTTAGCAAACCTAGTAATGAAATCATCAGTTCTCATGAAGTACAGCCATAGGTCGCCTTTTTTTTGTGCTCCGACAGAATAAGAGGTGTAGTTATTAAATTCCTATTCTTCCAGCGCCTACGTTTCCTTTAACGTTCAAAACATCTTTTGATCCTTTTTTTATGACTTTGAATCACTTCAATATTCTAAGAGGCCAAATTATTGTGGGAGTCTGTATACTTTCAACATTGTTGTTTCTGGGTAATTGCTGACTAATTTTGTCTTTGTGACAATAATTTTAAAATCTAATAATGTTTTGCTAAAATTTAGGTTTTTATCTCCCTTAACATTGATTTATTCTCAGAAACTTTTGTAATCTACATTTCTTTTCTTCTATTTGAACAACAACAATATCAAGACTTCTTATATCATTCACAGCTGATAGTACTTCACCCACCACATCATAGATATAGAAAATACGTTTTGCTTTATGTAATATTTGTTGGTCATCCCAGTCTTGAAGTTAATTCATTATTACACAATCTTATTTAGCATAAACTCCGAATATAGTGAATATTTAATAGAACTCTTGAACAGTCATATACTCCCTGTGATCCTCATTTGACAAAATATCCTTACATTGCAAACAGCTTGTCTTGAAGTCAAGTGTAACATTAGACGTTTATTGCACTTAATCATTTTATCATTTTGAATTTCACTTCCATGTGTTTCCATATTTTAATTCTATCTGTTTCTTTCAGGTCTGACACCGTTCCTCCCATTAAGATCAGCAGTTTTGATATTGTGTTCTCTCCTATCTTCTGTTTTAATTGACAAAACTATTGTTTGATTCATAATAAGTCTACTTTTCTACAGTTCAAAATTTGGAACATCTTGACCCTTCCAATCCATTCTTTTAGGGGAAAAACATTTTGCTGTCAGATGTAGGCATTCTTTTTGCAATTTCTTTTGGAGCAAGCATCCCTTTTTATGTTAGGTCTGATGTACATTCTGACAACCTTAGTGAGTAAGTAAGTAAGTAAGTTTATTGTTTCTGAGTAATTAAAACCATTACAAAAGTACATTAGGAAACACATTTCATCAATTAATTTTTTTTTAAAGAGGAAAACTGATAAAATCTCAATTTGTTAAAAATGCAGTAATTGTATAGTAAAATGTTGACAAATGTCCATAATTCCTTATTTTCCTAGACCGCCAACATCTCTGTTGGCTTGTTTGAGCACCACTGATTTCAGAAATTTTACAAACTTCCCATTTAATAGCGGAAGTCTTGGGTCATAGCATGCAAGGACTGCCTGTCTCCGTGTACATATACTGTATTCGATAAAAGAGTTTTTTTAAGAGGGCTACTCTTTCGTCTTTTAGCTTCGTGCAGGAGCATAACAAATGTTCAATATCTTCTTTCCCTGCACCACATTCCTACTTGTTGTCCCGCAGTTCCTTCTCAGCCATGGTTGTAGGTGGGGTATGGCTGGTAGGATTCCTAGCCTATATTTTACGAAGGCTTCTTTTGATTTCCTGCAATACCCCAGTCCAAAGTAAGCCTGTAGGCCGGGTGATTTATAGCTGTTCAGAATCATCCAGGCGTGGCACCTATGGGCAAAGGTGGCTTTGTCCTCTAATAAAGAAAGTCTCTTTATGCACTTGTTTACTGCATGCTTAAATTGTACGTGCGGTAGTGAGATTTCCCATAGTTCTTTTAATCCTGTGGTAGCCAATGACTCCTCTACGTATTTTTTTCCCGGTACGATGGAACTACTACGCAAAGCTTGCCAAAGCCGGTGGTTCAGTGTGTTCTCGGGTGAATTCTATATTTTGTACCAACACTTAATATACGATCCTCGCCTTGCGAGCAGTTGTTTTGTTAGTCCAAATTCTAACTGGATCTGGGCTTGGACGGTATAGGATGGTACATTTAGGAGGACTCTGTACGCTTTTGAAATGATAGTGTCCAGCAGTTTCGCAACTGTACCTCTTAGTGCTTCGCTGCCGTAGGTGACTGATGACTGAATTTTGATTTGAGGAACATAAAGTAATGGCAGAAAGGTTGGACCGGTCAGTTTGGTTTTGAGTTGTCTAAGTGTTGTCGCAATCAGCATGCCTTTTCTCTTAGTGGCCTCAAGATGGTTTGAAAAACGGCCTCCCCTGTCAACTATGACGCTAAGATATTTATATTCGGAGCAATTTGCAAACGCCCTTGTTCCAAGGAACCAAGAATGGGACTTTTTATTCCTGGTTATTGAAAGTATTTTGGTTTTATCTATGTTGACTTCGAGAAGGTTCTCCACAGCATATCCATGCAGTGTATTAATGAGAAGTTGTAGTCCTACTTTGGTGTAACTAACCAGGACCCCATCATCTGCATAGGACAAGGTTTGACCCCCTAATCGAGGGGCGTGCGCATTGCAGGCTTCTAGAGCTGGTGGCAGGTCGGCTGCATATAAATTAAAAAGGGTTGGTGCTAGAACACACCCCTGCTTGAGGCCTTTTGTTGTTGATATACGCCTCGAAAGATGGGTACCATTTCCAAGCTTCACCTGAACCCACGTGTTGGAATGCAGTTCGATCAGGAGGTTTAAAAGGGGTGCAGGGATCCACCAAAGAGCCAATTTCCTCCAAAGATTAGCTCGATTAACGTTGTCGAAAGCCGCTTTGAAATCCACAAAGCAAAAGTGTAGAGTTTGTCTAGTCAATTTTACTTTGTCAATGAGTAGTGATATTGCTAGAAGGTTTGTTGTGGTTCCGGCGTCTCTGCAAAATCCTGTTTGGCTGGGAGGAATTATGTTATACTTAGTGGCCCATTCGCGTAGCTGTATCAATAGAAGCCTCGCAAAGTATTTAGCCACAACATCCAATAAGGTGATCAGGCGGTAATTTTTAGGTAGGTTTCTATCCCCCGCTTTATAAATTGGTGATGTGATAGAACCCTTCCATGAGACTGGCAGGCACCCGGACTGACTGACCGAGCTGAAGAGGGCAGTCCGAGATTCTGACCAGTATTCCGGGTCATATTTGAAGAGGGCTGGTGGAATTCCATTTGGCCCTGGTGCTCTATGTTTCCTCCCTTTAGAAATTAGATCCCTGATCATTACAGCGTTGATTTCAATTGCCGCGTCTTCATTTGAATTTGCTATTTGCAACGCATAGGCCGCCTGGACGTCTTGGAACATGTTTGTTCCGACAACCTGTTAGTTGAAGTGGGTATTTTAAAAAGGATTCACAAGAATTATCTGTTATGTGTGATGTGAATCCACTGTGTTTAGGGTTTAAAAATGTATTCAATGTGGACCATAATCGGGCACTATTGTTTCCTTTAGAGTCGTGATGAAGTTTAGCCCAAAAGTCATCTTCATTGGATCTTTTGATCTCCCACTTAAGTTTTTTAAGATCGGCCTTGCGCTTACGAAGCTGTTGGAGAAGACCGTTTCCCCCTGGGCATGTTCTCAGCAGCCTTAATAATTTATTTATAGCTTTTTTGTGGTGTTTCAGTGCCGATTTCTGGACCCTTGAAATCTTCTCTGTGACAGCGGGGCAATAAGATGGGAGGTGCCGTACTGTAGTTGAGTAAGAATTTGCAAACTCGGCAGTGAAAGTTTCCCATGAAGTGATTGGGTTACCCATGGGATAGTTCAGGCTGTTTAGTTGGGTTCCATGTTTAAATATCGATAACAAAAATATAGTTAACAAAAATATAGATGTAAAAATATCGATTACAAAAATATCGACTCCCTATACTTAAACAGGTTAGTACAATAATATCGACTACAAAATATAGATGTAAAAAATATAGATGTAAAAAATATCGACTTTAAAAAATAATATAACTTAAATTAAATAATTAAATAATATTAATATTATTAACAAAATAAATTAAATTAAATTTATATTTTAACTAATTATAGTTATAATTAAAGTTATTAGCAAACCAAAAATCGATTTTTTTGTGGAATAGCAATCCTAACTATAACTTCCCAGTGCAACCACCACTGGATACTATATCCCCTCTCTTCCTGCACTACCTAGTGGGTAACACCACTGGGGACATATATCCCAGTGGCAGTCTCCACTGGGTAGTTACAGGTAGGACCACGTTTCCATTGGAAATGGATTTTTGGGTTTGCTAACAACTTTGGCGCAGTTTGACAAATCCTCACAAAACTTTCCCAAGAAGGCCTCATCCACCTCAGCTTCTTCCTAGAAAGTTTCAGGGTGATTCGTCAAGTTGTGGCCAAGAAAAGAGGGTGTGCCAAAACATGTTTATCCCAGGAAATTTTCCATTGGAAAATTGAAGGGCGATACAGAAAAAATGGCTAGCCTGAATTACACCAAATTTGGCACTAAGCTAGAACTTTACCCAGAAGGCATGTTTTTTACATTTGGTGTCAATCCGTTAAGTGGTTTTTGAGAAATAAAGCTAAAAATGCATGTATATTTCAGGCCGTCAAGATCTAAAAGATTAGGTCCGATTGCTTGCTGTCAACATTAACGAAGATGTTGCAGCAGCCTTTTTAGGACTCTGTCCCCGTGTCCCGAAAAATATATAAAAAAGCATAAGGGCAGGATAAAGATAACCTGACCCTCTAGGCTTGGGGTTGCAGTAATACAAAATCGTTTTTAAGGGGAGGGGCATATGGCCCCTCTTCTAGAGCCATTAAATGTCTCCGAGCACCCCTCTCAATGGGACAATGTTCTTCCAGCCCTGTGAGAGCGTGGGCAGGGAATAGAAATGTAACACCCTTCCCCTTCGCGTGCTCGCCCAGGCAGGCAACATAGGTTTGCTCCCACTAGGTAGGAACAGAAATTGATTGTTTATTAGTTTCTTCCTTAAGCACTGGCTGCTCCCCTCTTCTCAGCTCCGGGCAATCTTTTCTCTCCACTGCTCAGGTTAGTTTGTGAAGCAAAATTACCCATGTGAGAAGTTGGCCTGATATATAGTGTTCACTATTCTAGTGATCACTCTGTATCATTCCAAACAACCCTTATTGATGATTGGTTGTAAGTCAACCTTATCGACCAGCTATCCTAGTAGCGTGGACAAGAGCAGTCTTTAGGCTAAACTCTAGAGGGCGTGTTAAGCCAGCTGTTTTACCATCACATATACCCCTTGAACACCAAGTGAAAGGACACCACACAAGTTGTTATAAAAAATAAAGGATATTTATTAATAACAAGACTACCCTGAACTCTTTATGAGTCAGGGAGCTAAGCACAATACAAAACTCTTAAGAAAATACTGTAAGTTGCACAAATAACACAAATGCCCGAGGGGCACGAAAAACCATATACTCTAAAAGTGGAATGCGAAATACTAGCAGGTAAGTAACACAATCCAGAGGCTTCAGGACCGCTAGGACTACCTTACTGAACCCTCAGGTTAGGAGCAGGAGGCCTAGGGAACCCGGGTGCAGAGTGGGAACTCTTACGCGGGATGCGGGACAAAGTCTATGGAGGCTAGTATTTTTAAAGTTACTGTTTCCGGACGAATCCGACTAGGTAGACTAAAAACGAAAAAGGATCTGGACACTAGGATAGTGAACCTGTGCTGGAGCACCGAAATGCTCGAGTTACCTAGCCCAGGGGCTGCGGCTGCATAGGGTTCAAATGACGTCGGGGATCCTCGTTGTAGTCTATGGAGCCTGAAAGAAGATGTTGCTGGCAGGCGACCAGTGAAGATGTTCGGTGTGATCCAAGGCTGGATCAGTGAAGGAGACGACCTGAAAGCAGAGGGGACTCAGTTCTCAATCACGAGCCAGTGATTGTGTGGGCACCAGGATGGCACCGGATGAAGTCACCGCGATCAGGTGAGTGGGTGACGCTGGATTCTGCAGCCACACGGGCCAGGAAGCGTTGTCGGCGTTCAGGCTGGAGGTGCGAGCAGTCCCACGATGGTGTCTGCTGTCGGCGATGCTGGATCCAAGATTGGAGCAACAAGCCTTGGCAAAGGCAAGCCCACGCGGTTGAATCAAAATGGCGTCTGGCATGGACCAGGAGGGTCCAGGGCACTTCTTGTTGGACAAGGAGCAAGGGCCAGTCTAGAGGACCTAGACCAGCGGTGAAAACGTCGTGGTACGTCGTCAGGAGGGCCACTAGCCGACGGGCAAGTGACCGGACAACGTGGCAAGCAGCAAAGAAGCAGAAGGGCCCCACGCAGATCTCGTGGATGCTGGGGGGCTGGACTTCGGTGCTGGAGCTGCTCAGGGTTGGGGCTTCTCAAACCCCAGTGCACTCACTCGAGGGTCCCTCGGTGGTCGTGCTGGTTAAGCGTTGTGCAGGTCTTGAAGATAGCCGGTCCCACGGGTCTCGTCGCACCCACGAATCTCAGCTGGGCTGATGATGCAGGTAGAGGTCAGAGATGGCAGGGAATCCGGGTCTCGTCGAGCTGGTCAGTCTTGATCCGGAGGATGGACGTGCAGCAAACCGCAAGCGCTTAGATGGTGCCTGCTGGTGCAGGGTGGCTACTCCTTAGCCACAAGGGAAAGTCTTCAGAGAATGACAAGAGTTCCTTTCGTGGAAAGTAGTTCAAGTTTCAAGATTATCTAATTTGGGAAGGGTGCCCACTCCTACCTTTATTCTAAGAAAAGGGGCTGGCACGCGACTAGGTCCTGCCCATGGGTGGGACCAGGAGGGGGGTGATTACACCCCTCTCCTTTGTCCGGTCTCTCCCCAGCTCAGGGGCTGGTGTGCCCATGGAACTGGTTTGAGCCGGCATATGCACAGTGAGCACCGGGGTGCCACTTGGAGTCACCTTCCTCTCAGCCCTTCCTACCTGGGATACACAAAATCCTGTCTGGGATGGTGCTGGCACCGCCCCTGACAGGAAACCCTTTGTCCAGGCCTCCCTCGCTGGAAGGACTCCCAGCAGCAGGAGGTCAGACTCGTGTCTCAGTGGCAGCATCCATTTTGTGGAGCTGAGGCTGTGTTTAACTTTAACCGGGGTTACAGCTACCAACATGTCTTCTCCCTCTAGAGGGGTGGAAGGCTACCCCCGTCGCCAGAACTGGCGGGGGGGGGGGTAGTATTCCAAAGCGTATGACACCTTACACGACATGTTTAGATAATGTCAGACCAAAGTTACCATAACCGCGAGGATTATAAGGCACTTAAAAGTATATGGTCTGACGCTATCATGGAAACGGCTAAGGGATAGATCCCGAAGGCCGCAGACAGGCTCAGCTCATGCCAGAGCACCATCTCACACGATTCCAAGCACTCTGCCTTCAGGATTGTTAAGGCCTGCCATAGGAGGATAGGAGATCTGTGTGCCCATTTTAGGTTTAGATATAGGTATACTATATCTAAAGCAAGGGTGATTACACCACCTTGCCCCAGCTGTCAAGCAGCCAGTTGTGTCTGTTTTGGATGGCCATCCAGGGGTGGCATAATACATGCTGCAGCCCCTGGTAGGCCCTGTGTGCACCTATGCCCTGGGTACCTAAGGTACACTGTACAGGGGCTGATAAGGTGACTCAGTATCCAATTAGGTATGTACCTAGGGTACATGGAATCCATTTTACAGAGAGAGCAGTGGGCCTGGGGTCCTGAATAGCAGGGCCCCAGGTCAACTAAGTCGAAAAACCAGCAAAACACCAGGCAAAAAGTTGGGGGCAACCATAGTCAGATATCCACCTTCCTACATAACCCCCCCCCCTCCAAACGAAAGGAGATAAGGCTATCCTTGACCAGGTAAGCCTATATTGCCTGAGTGGCCATATGAGGTGGTATATGCACTGGCATGGTTACCCCCTATCTCATGGTCCACTAAGCAATCCCTCACCCTAAGGGTATCTGAGGGTCTCCACCATAGGGAATCTCTACCTGTGGTGTGTTTTGGCAAAGTAAAAGGCTGGTGTTGAGATGGAGTACTGAAGTGAGGCTCCACTAATTTTGGGCTCAGCTTCCTCCAATCATTATCCACCATAGAGGCCTTTCTTTCCAAGACTGAGTTGTGTTGAGCTCTCAGGGTCAACCTCTGGCTACCTAAAGCTGGAGGTTGGGTCCCTCTGTTTGGCTTACTGGAGGGACAGGTCAGGCTTGGGGCCCTTAGGTCCCAGGTTTGGCTGTGCCCAACAGTGTCCATCTGTGGGAGGTCCCTAACTAATTTTAAGGGGGGATCCCTCAGGAGTTGGTTTTATTTTCACTTGGCTAGGACTACTAGCTTCAGTGCCCTTAATCTGCTGATTGGGGAGTTCTTTTGGACAGGGGGCCCTTTGGGGTCCACCACTGGCCTCCCTGACCTCTACAGCCCTGGGCTGACTGAGGCAGGGTAGAGAGGGGCAGGTTACCTGCTCCAGACTGGGTCCCACCTTGGAAGGGTCCACTGACATCAGGGGTTCTGCCAGGCTAGGCCTGACTACCTCTGGGGCAGTTTCTTCACAAGGGGTCAGATCAGTTCCCTGAGGAGGCTGATCCTTTCCTAAAGTCTGGTGGGAGGGAGATTTCTCTTCCTCCTCAATGCTCTCTGTCTGAGTGGAGTGATCCATAGTTTCAGGCTTCACAACACTATTATCTGTCTAAGTTTGAGCTGTGGCCATCACAACTCTACCAACCTTTTCAGGAAGGGACTCAGTTTGGGTATGGGCTGTTACCATCACAGCCTTGCCAACCGGTTCAGGGAAGGAATTTGTCTGAGATTGGGCTGTGACTGGCACAGCCCTCCTGACCTGTTCAGGGAGGACATCTTGGACTGGGGCTGTGGCTATCACTGCCCCACTAACCTTACCATGGAGGTTTACCATTCTAAAATGGGTTTCTTGCTCTACCTCAGCCCAGGCTGAGATCTCTAAATCATTCCCCAGTAGGCAATCTACAGGCAAGTTTGATGACACTGCCACTCTCTTGGGGCCAGTGACACCTCCCCAGCTGAGATTTACCACTGCTATGGGATGATCTCTCTGCACTCCATCAATGTTGGTCACCTGGTATGTGGCTCCAGGTATAAGTTGCCTTGAGGGGACTAGGCTTTCAGTCACCATGGTGATGCTAGCCCCTGTGTCTCTAAAGGCCTCAACTTTTAGACCATTGATGAGGGGCTCCTGTATGTACTTGTCCAAAGTGTTGGGACAATCAGTGAAGTTGGCAAACCCCATGCCAGTCTCACAGACAAGAGTATCTGAGTTAGGGGACCTGGTTAGGCCAGAGTCCCCAGGAACTCCCAAAGTGAATCCATCCAAATTCTTGGGGGCACTCCCACCACCTGGGGGATTACTACTAGTAGTAACAGGAGGCTTGGAAGTGTTACTTGGGGTTATGTTTTCCTTATTGTTGTTGGCCCTTGGGCAACTGCTGTCAGTTTTAAATGGCCTACCTGTTTGCAGGTATAGCAATAAGGTTTCTTCTGGGTATTGGAAGGATTCTGGGACCCACCCCCCTCAGAGGATTTTTGGGGCCCTGATGTGGTTTGATCTGTAGATTTATTCCCACCCTTCTATTGAGGCGTGGTTGATTCCTTCTTTTGTTCACCACCTTGGTTCTTAGGCCTAATCCTGGTTCTGACCCATTTGTCTGCCCTCTTACCCAATTCTTGTGGAGAGGTCAGATCAGAGTCTACCAGGTGCTGGTGCAATAACTGGTTCTGACAATTATTTAAGATTTGCTCTCTCATAATTAGATTATACAATCCTGTGTAATCAGTAACTTTACTACCCAGTAACCACCCCTCCAGAGCCTTAGTGGCACAATCAACAAAGTCAGCCCAGTCCTGAGACTGAATTTTCTGGGTGTCTCTGAACAGCAACCTGTACTGCTCAGTTGTTAAGCCAAACCCATCAACTAGTGTATTCTTCAGGACTTGGTAATTGTTAGCATCCTCAGCTCTAGTAGTGAGGAGCTTATCTCTACCTTTACCTTCAAAGGAGAGCCACAATATAGCTGCCCACTGACTCTGGGGGATGCACTGGACAGTGCAGGCCCTCTCCAAAGCAGTCATCCATTTGTGGATGTCATCCCCTTGTTTAAAGGGGGGCACTATTTTACTCAGGTGTCTAGTATCAAAACTCCTGTCTTTATCTTTAGGGATAATGCTGCCACCAGTGGGGACTACCCCACTCAACTGTTGCTCTCTAGCGAAGGCAAAATTCTCCTTGGCAAGGGCAAGTTCTTCCCTCTGGATCCTCAGATTAGCCTGTTTCATCCTTGCTTCATGTTCTCTCCTCTGAGGGGAAGTCATTCTCCTCTGGGGAGAAGTCATTCTCCTCTGGCAAGAGGCATGAGAGTGCACAGATCTATTGGAGTCCCTAGAATGAGATCTATCTCTTCTAACTCCAAAGTTAGGCCTGCTTAGGGTCAGTACTGGGGGTCCCCCAGATCCTTCCCTATGTCGGTCTAAGTTGGCCCTAGTAAGTCTGCTGACTAGCTCAGGACCTTTGTCTGCCTCATCCCCAGAAGGATCCTCTTCATCCTCCTCCTCCTCTACTTCCTCAGTTTCAGGGAGGTCAGGATCACCAAGGGTACCTTCTAAGGCTGGCATGCTCCCATCTATATGAGAAGCTTTTCTAGCATCATATGTCTCTAAGAGACCTAACAGAAAAGGAGTGGTAGGGTTAGAACCCTGTTTCAATTTCCTGGAGGTACACAATTGTCTCATCTCCTGGAAACTGAGAGCTGCATATCTGGAAAGGACCTGTGGAGGGTCACTAACCACTAGGGGAGTCTCTGAAGACTCTCCATGGGTAGACATGCTTCTAGTGTGGTGTAAGTGATGCACCTACCTACAGTATGGGTTTACCTACTGATCCCTTGCTAGAACTGTAGTTAGGGTGTGCTAAGCCCTGTTAAACTACAACAGCTGGTTCAGTAGAACTCGGAGTATTCTAAGCTAAGTTATATGTACCTTGGTACTTATGTGATCTTTCAAATGATATTCTTAGGATTCGTGTGTGGTAAAACAACAGCAAGCTCAAATCCCAACCGCTGCTCACCAATGTGAGAAGTTGGCCTGATATATAGTGTTCACTATTCTAGTGATCACTCTGTATCATTCCAAACAACCCTTATTGATGATTGGTTGTAAGTCAACCTTATCGACCAGCTATCCTAGTAGCGTGGACAAGAGCAGTCTTTAGGCTAAACTCTAGAGGGCGTGTTAAGCCAGCTGTTTTACCATCACATATACCCCTTGAACACCAAGTGAAAGGACACCACACAAGTTGTTATAAAAAATAAAGGATATTTATTAATAACAAGACTACCCTGAACTCTTTATGAGTCAGGGAGCTAAGCACAATACAAAACTCTTAAGAAAATACTGTAAGTTGCACAAATAACACAAATGCCCGAGGGGCACGAAAAACCATATACTCTAAAAGTGGAATGCGAAATACTAGCAGGTAACACGATCCAGAGGCTTCAGGACCGCTAGGACTACCTTACTGAACCCTCAGGTTAGGAGCAGGAGGCCTAGGGAACCCGGGTGCAGAGTGGGAACTCTACGCGGGATGCGGGACAAAGTCTATGGAGGCTAGTATTTTTAAAGTTACTGTTTCCGGACGAATCCGACTAGGTAGACTAAAAACGAAAAAGGATCTGGACACTAGGATAGTGAACCTGTGCTGGAGCACCGAAATGCTCAAGTTACCTAGCCCAGGGGCTGTGGCTGCATAGGGTTCAAATGACGTCGGGGATCCTCGTTGTAGTCTATGGAGCCTGAAAGAAGATGTTGCTGGCAGGCGACCAGTGAAGATGTTCGGTGTGATCCAAGGCTGGATCAGCGAAGGAGACGACCTGAAAGCAGAGGGGACTCAGTTCTCAATCACGAGCCAGTGATTGTGTGGGCACCAGGATGGCACCGGATGAGGTCACCGCGATCAGGTGAGTGGGTGACGCTGGATTCTGCAGCCACACGGGCCAGGAAGCGTTGTCGGCGTCCAGGCTGGAGGTGCGAGCTGTCCCACGATGGTGTCTGCTGTCGGCGATGCTGGATCCAGGATTGGAGCAACAAGCCTTGGCAAAGGCAAGCCCACGCGATTGAATCAAAATGGCGTTTGGAGTGGACCAGGAGGGTCCAGGGCACTTCTTTTTGGACAAGGAGCAAGGGCCAGTCTAGAGGACCTAGACCAGCGGTGAAAACGTCGTGGTACGTCGTCAGGAGGGCCACTAGCCGACGGGTAAGTGACCGGACAACGTGGCAAGCGGCAAAGAAGCAGAAGGGCCCCACGCAGATCTCGTGGATGCTGGGGGGCTGGACTTCGGTGCTGGAGCTGCTCAGGGTTGGGGCTTCTCAAACCCCAGTGCACTCACTCGAGGGTCCCTCGGTGGTCGTGCTGGTTAAGCGTTGTGCAGGTCTTGAAGATAGCCGGTCCCACGGGTCTCGTCGCACCCACGAATCTCAGCTGGGCTGATGATGCAGGTAGAGGTCAGAGATGGCAGGGAATCCGGGTCTCGTCGAGCTGGTCAGTCTTGATCCGGAGGATGGACGTGCAGCAAACCGCAAGCACTTAGATGGTGCCTGCTGGTGCAGGGTGGCTACTCCTTAGCCACAAGGGAGAGTCTTCAGAGAATTACAAAAGTTCCTTTCGTGGAAAGTAGTTCAAGTTTCAAGATTATCTAATTTGGGAAGGGTGCCCGCTCCTACCTTTATTCTAAGAAAAGGGTCTGGCACGCGACTAGGTCCTGCCCATGGGTGGGACCAGGAGGGGGGTGGTTACACCCCTCTCCTTTGTCCGGTCTCTCCCCAGCTCAGGGGCTGGTGTGCCCCTGGAACTGGTTTGAGCCGGCATATGCACAGTGAGCACCGGGGTGCCACTTGCAGTCACCTTCCTCTCAGCCCTGCCTACCTGGGATACACAAAATCCTGTCTGGGATGGTGCTGGCACCGCCCCTGACAGGAAACCCTTTGTCCAGGCCTCCCTCGCTGGAAGGACTCCCAGCAGCAGGAGGTCAGACTCGTGTCTCAGTGGCAGCATCCATTTTGTGGAGCTGAGGCTGTGTTTAACTTTAACCGGGGTTACAGCTACCAACATGTCTTCTCCCTCTAGAGGGGTGAAGGCTACCCCCGTCGCCAGAACTGGCGAGGGGGTAGTATTCCAAAGCGTATGACACCTTACACGACATGTTTAGATAATGTCAGACCAAAGTTACCATAACCGCGAGGATTATAAGGCGCTTAAAAGTATATGGTCTGACGCTATCATGGAAACGGCTATGGGATAGATCCCGAAGGCCGCAGACAGGCTCAGCTCATGCCAGAGCACCATCTCACACGATTCCAAGCACTCTGCCTTCAGGATTGTTAAGGCCTGCCATAGGAGTGACTGATAGGAGATCTGTGTGCCCATTTTAGGTTTTAGTTATAGGTATACTATATCTAAAGCAAGGGTGATTACACCACCTTGCCCCAGATGTCAAGCAGCCAGTTGTGTCTGTTTTGGATGGCCATCCAGGGGTGGCATAATACATGCTGCAGCCCCTGGTAGGCCCTGTGTGCACCTATGCCCTGGGTACCTAAGGTACACTGTACAGGGGCTGATAAGGTGACTCAGTATCCAATTAGGTATGTACCTAGGGTACATGGAATCCATTTTACACAGAGAACAGTGGGCCTGGGGTCCTGAATAGCAGGGCCCCAGGTCAACTAAGTCGAAAAACCAGCAAAACACCAGGCAAAAAGTTGGGGGCAACCATAGTCAGATATCCACCTTCCTACAACCCGCATCTAGGGTTCGCCGGGATTTGTAAGCAGGGTTAGGTGGACAGCGGCCTCGGGGTGGTAAGGAATGTATTGATGGAAGCTGGCTCTGTAAATACTATACCAAAGTAAGGTACAGTGTGCACAGCTTCCAGGGAGTCCCCAGTGGTATAGCAGAGGCTAAATTAGGTAAGTACTAACAGTTCTCTTTGTGGTAGTGTGGGAGAGCAGATAGGCTTAATTGTATTCACTCAACCAAGACTGAAGGCTCACACTCAGAGACTGAATCCAGACTAATTGGGTAACTATAAAAAGGGTATACTTATGTTTTATTTTCTAGAACCAAGCAGGTCGGGGGTACAGGTAGGTAAAATATACTTTCAATCATTGAACATTTCAAGAAGTGTAATTGGTAATGGATTTGCGATCGTTACAGGTTTGTATTGGCTCAAAAAGCAGTTTAAATGATACAGTAATTACTTTGGATTACTTTCTCGTTACTTCTGGATTACATTGGCTACTTGGGTAATATGCCTAGATATCACACCCTAGACTTTGCCACTTGTAGCTAAGTAGGACAATTATAAGTTTAAAGTATAGTTACCTTCTTCCCATACAAAACAGCAGTTTAACACAGAACATTTTGGAGCAAAAACTCGTAACATTGGTTCCTCTGGGAGAAAAATGGTTATCGGTTTTACAGGTACGTAAACATCTTACGAATGGAAGTTTTGGGGGTTAGGATCAAGGTACCCCATAGTCTAGGTAGGCACTCAAATTGCACCACCAGCGGCACTGGGGCGGCTGGGTGCAGAGTGCAGGGGCCCAACGTTAGCCAATGGGGACTTCCTGGAGGTGACCACCAGCTGGTGAGGTAAGTTGGGTTCTTGGGGGATACCTGGACAACGTCAGTTGGGCCACCCAAGGCCATGGGGCGTTGGGTGCACAGGTGTCTTTCGGCATCGGGTCTCTTTACCAGCTCAGGTCACCAGGTCAGGGGGACCCTTCAGGTTGAGGCAACAGGCGTCAGGTTGAGGGAGGTCAGGAATCACCAGATCCCCGGTCAGGATCACTTTGGGGGCCTCCTGGTGGTGTTGGTTCCCTGGAACTCGGGCCGTGGGTGTCAGGTGTAGAGTGGTGCAAAATCGCGGAGCTGCCTGGATCCAGATTCTGTGGGTGAGTCTATGCTCACGAGAGACAGAGTTTTAAAGATGGTAACAGGGCAGGTCCTCCGGGCTCTGAGGCTTCTGGACTCACCGGGGTTCATGCTGTAGGCAGGCTGAATTCAGGACAGGCTGGTAGGGCTGGCACCAAAGCAGTAGGTGTCCTCTTCTTCCTGGGTAGGCATGGCTCTTCGGTCCTTCTTATTTCTTCCTAGAATCTGAGGAGGCAAGGTTCAGGGTTCCAATGAAACAGCCTATAAAAGAAAATCACCCTGTCACTGATAGCTTGAAGTGGAATGTCTCGCTCTTATCTGGGACAAATGTTCCCACAAAAAGACCAAACCACACAAGTAGCAATAATAATATTCATAAGCCTATACATCAAGATGCAATTATTTGATACACGATTCTGTCAAGACATTAGGATTCCTTATATGTATCTTTTCAATAAATACAACTTGATACAAAATGAACATTTCGTTAATAATGTAAACAGAAAACAATTTTCGTCCCCCACTAAAGGTGTCCTCATCTTTCTGGGTCAGCACGGCTCTTCGATCCTTTTTCTTGCTCGAATCTGAAGAGGCAAGGTTCAGGGTTCCCCCTAAACACTAAATTTAGGGGCGTTAACAGGGGTGTGCTGGTCTGGAGTAATCGGTCCCTTCCTTGGGGTGGGTACACCCTCTATTATGCCACCCTCCAGTGGGAGGGGGGCATGAGCCTCTCCCTAATTTGCTGGGTACCCTCATCTTCAAGATGGAGTGTACTGAAATGTGTGCTTTACCTCGCCTCCCCCACCTAAGGGGGTGGGGTTGGCAAATGTGGGCACACGTCTTTTCCTAGCTTGGGTTTCAGCCGATTCTACACCCCAAAGTGGGGGGCAGAACCAGTAGGAACCAGTTGCTGGGGGCATCAAAAGGCAGGGACAGATTACAAAGGCAGCAGGCCTGTGAAGCTTCCTCTT